>NC_085841.1:367467606-367776356 GCF_035594765.1 Anolis carolinensis
CAGAAGCCTTGGCAGGCGGCAGACCTTCCCTGACTAAACACATGCCTTCTCGACAAAGGCGGCTTTTACGGATGAGTTTATGCGAGCCGTACCAAAGTCAGGTGTGATGGGAAAGTAATTACAAACCCATTGAACTGAACGGCTGGCATAATTTTTTGCCTCGTAAAAATGAAGGATGCTAATAATAAACAATCAACCGAGTAGCAAATGGTGTCAAATACACAAAACTGTTTACGTTAGAAGTGAGAAAAACAAAGGTGTGCAAGCGGGCGGGAGGGGGGCTTCTTTTTGTGCAGAGCTCTTCAAGGCATCAGCCACCCGTTTGTTTCCCTGTCTCCCTCTCTGGTGAGGGCCAACCCTAGATGCTGTTCTGCCCGAGGAAAGGAAAGGATGTCATGGCACCTGTGGCATTCCCTGCATGGACTCCTGGAGTAGGAAGGGTCTCCTAAAGGCCATCCAGCCCAACCCCTTTCAGCTCCGTATAGGATCTCCAGCTAAAGCCCCCCCCCAGAAAAGCAAGGAGTTCTCCAGCCTCTTTTTGGAGACCTCCAGAAGGGGAGACTCTCCAGGCAATTGGTCCCATACCGTTTTCATATTAGTCATAGAACCATAGAATCCCCTCTGAACATTCATCCAAGTGGGTTGTTGTGAGTCTTCCAGGCTGTATGGCCATGTTCCAGAAGCATTATCTCCTGACGTTACACCCACATCTATGGCAGGCATCCTCAGAGGTTGTGAGGTCTCCTGGAAACTAGTCAAGGGAGCTGTATAAAATCCAGATCATCTGTTTCGAACTGGATTATATGGCAGTGTAGACTCATATAAGCCAGTTCAAAGCAGGTAATATATATTAAATATCTGCTTTGATAATCTGGATTATATGGCAGTGTGGAAGGGGCCTGGGTCTCAGACAAGGCCACGTTGAAGACTTGCCGTTTTCTTTCCCTGGATCCTGAGCTTTGGGATCACAAGGGAAGAAGCAGCGGCGCTTTTGCCATTTCCCTCTCAGAGAGACAGAGAGGCTCCAATTACAGTGAATTAAAACAGCCACACTTTTTATTATAACGATGAAATAGAGCATGAAATGGACAGGCAATAAAAGATAGGTAAATAAATCAAAACAAGGGGGATTGACATAGGCCTGGAATGCAGCCCGCCCCTGTCCTGGTTTGGAGCCTGATCTTCTGGGCAACACTGAGCCCACCGTCCACACAAAGGGGGAGGAAAAGGTTTTTGTAATACTACCTTCTAGACACATTATAAAAGTGAAAAATCTGTATGTGTGTGTGTGGTGTGGGTGTCCACTACACAGACAGGTTCCCGCCTCCACAAACAGCTACAACTCCCAGTGCTGAGGAGCCACCAATGGCCCTCCCACCAATGACATTGCAGGTTATAGCAGGCGCCTTGAACATGTCCAAGAGCCCTGCCAGTTGCTGGGAATCATCCTGGACTACTCAAGTCTAGATAGATGATAGAGTTAGATTGAGGGAATCCTTTCCCTGTTTCCAAAGCAAGCCTAGATAGGCTTTACTGTATTTCACTCTATCCTGTTCACATCAAGTCCCTTACTTTGAAGTTAGTAGAAATGTGACTCTCCAGGGACACTAACTTCCCATTGGTCAGAATGTCTTTTATGGCCCCAATAAACTGGACCATAAGGTCGGAACCTTTTTTGGTTCGCTCTTTTCTCCCTTTGTTCTTCTAGCTAACAAGCAGCATCTTGCTGTCTCTCCTGGCAAGATGTAACTATTTAGATTATTGTTATTTTTCCTTTCTTATTTTTCCTTATAAATCAGTCTAGAGTAGACTAGACAGCTCCCAAGCCTTTCTATCTGCAATGGAGTTCTTTTTACCTGAATAAATACTTCTTGAACTTTTATTGAGACCCTGCAGTCCATTACAATCCTAAATGATCAAAGGCTTCTCTTGCTCACCCCGTGTAAGTAACTGCTGCATTTGAAAGCTTTGCTTTTGCTACTCTGCTGATTTTGGTGGAATCTCCCCCAGAGAGGGTTAAATTGAGTTTAACCGCTCAGAGATTACCACAATGGTGTTTATTCTCCACAAACACCATCCTGCCCACCACCCAAGGGAAGGCTTTCATAAGGGGCCAATTTCATCCCAGCTTTTATGTGTTTCCTCCACCACAGGCATCCCAGTGTTTCTAGCTCTCTCCATTGAATTGTGGAATTTGCATGACCCCGCCCACTGCTTCTCCCTTAACCCTTTCCTACTGTTTCCTATGGCACATAGCAAACAGAGTGGAATTGATCAGCAACTGAACAACTAAACATACTGGAAGGGTTTGGGAACTGACTCAAGATGATGGAAGTTGTAGTTCCCCTTGCATCAAGACACAGCACTGTGACCCCCACCGACAATGGACCCCGACCACATTTGGCACACAGAACCCCCATGACCAACCGAACATACTGGAGGGATTTGGGGGGAACTGGCCTTCACATTTGGGAGTTGTACATACTAGGATTTATAGATCACCTGCAATCAAAGAGCACTCCGATTCCCACCGACAATGGACCCCGACCACATTTGGCACACAGAACCCCCATGACCAACCGAACATACTGGAGGGATTTGGGGGGAACTGGCCTTCACATTTGGGAGTTGTACATACTAGGATTTATAGATCACCTGCAATCAAAGAGCACTCCGATTCCCACCGACAATGGACCCCGACCACATTTGGCACACAGAACCCCCATGACCAACCGAACATACTGGAGGGGATTGAGGGGGACTGACTCACCACGGTGGGAGCTGTAGTTTACCCTGCAGCCAGGGAACACACTGAATCCCACCCATGATGCACCTAGAGAGCAAACATGCCCAACATGACAAACTTTAACCACTGATGGAGTTTCAGGGGGTTAACCTGACATTATGTGAGTTCTACTTCATCCACAACCTTATACATTTTGGATAATTAAAAACTGGCTTTTTCAAATAACCCAGGCAACACCAGGTATCTAAGCTAGTATAAAATAAAACAGCACCAACTTACTCAACTATACCCAAGGCATTAATCGTCCTCACATAAAACAATCCTATTGTAATAAGCACATTCTAGACATAGAGCTCCTTGGACTAATCGGCAAGCCTCAGCCTCGTTGCCTGTTTATAGTTTCCTTCTCGTTTTGCTGCTCCACGTCTCCTTTTAATAACACTCCTCTGAATCATAAATCCAATACTTAAAGTTTGTCCCCGTCTTTGCCTTCAAAATGATAAAGAAGTCCCTGTCTTTGGGAAAATATGCCTTTTTAAAGCAAATATTCTTCATTGCAATTGTCTAAGGATAACATTTTACTTTGTCCCCTTGTGCCTGTGGTTAGGTTTGTTTTAAACTTAAGCAAGAAGAGATGAGAACTGAGCCCCAAGTGTGAAGGAGGGCAGATATATAGCTTCCATTTCCTGAACCTGCTCTTCCAGTATTTATTTATTTATTTATTTACAGTATTTATATTCCGCCCTTCTCACCCCGAAGGGGACTCAGGGCGGATCACATTATAACACACATAGGGCAAACATTCAATGCCCATAAACACATCAAACAGAGACTGAGAGACACACACGCAGAGGCAAGTTAACTTTCTTCTGAGGGGATGTTCGATTCTGGCCACAGGGGGGAGCAGCTGCTTCATCATTCACACTGACGGCACTTCCTCATACCAGGTCGTAAATTAGTTAATCTTGCCTCCCCACTTTTATTAGTGGTACCTTATCTCCTACTTGATAGATGCAACTATCTTTCGGGTTGCTAGGTCAGCAACGAGCAGGGGCTATTTTTTATTTTTAATTGACGGGTGCTCACCCCGCCACGGGCTGGCCTCGAACTCATGACCTCATGGTCAGAGTGATTTAAGGCAGCTGCTCAACAGCTGCGCCACAGCCCGGCCCCTTCATATGTTAAACTCAAGGCCCGTGGGCTGAATCTGACCCTCCATGTCCTGTTATGTGGCTTTCGTGCAGAAGATGGACTCCGGCTCCTGTCTTCCTCCCCACTGGACAGCATCAGGACTGGCTGGAACTGATGGGAACTGGGATACAGCCACATCTGGTCAGGAGAGTGAGGTTTGGATTCAGATACAAGGCCTATGGGTATGATATCTGATATTAAAATGCCCTGTAACCTTTCCTTAATCTCAGAGCCATAAATACTGGTGGGCTGCAACTCCCATCATTCCCAGTCTGCAGAGCAGATAGCACTATGTAACACAAACACACTGCAAGCGTTGCAGGAGACTGCAGTTGGCCTTTTACTGTCTAGATTCAGTTGTCTCCAACTGTAACTGAAACAGAACCACACCAAATGCCCATTGGCCCTGCTGTGTGCAAGAGAGAGAGAGAGAGAGAGAGACAGACAGACAGACAGACGAGGTGCAACCCTGTCCCTGTGGGGCCATCAGGACTCAACATGAACGATCTGCTGCAATGCACACTCTTCCTGGCTGAGCAGAGAGAAAGGAGAGGAAGGGACAAAAATCCATCAATTGATCAATCCATCCGTCAAAGAATTCCTGGGGCTGTAGGATGCAGAAAGCCAATCCACTGATCAGTCACTCAGTCATCCCTTTGGCCATAGGATTACACCAGATCCCAGGAATGGAAGGAAGGCAGAAAATCCATCCATTGACCAATCTATCCATCAAACGATTGCTAGGGATACAGGGTGCAGGAGAGTGTATCTGGTAATCAATGTCATGGCTACAAAAAGAGTCCTTGTGGCTATTTCATTGGGGAACAAATGGGGAAATGTATTTGGGGACTTGGGTTGTGCTTTCCAACCTGGCAAAATGGAGGTTGGACTGGATGGCCCTTTGGGTCCCTTCCAACTCTAGGATCCTAGGATTCTATAGCCCTATTTCTCCATGAACCTGCTAATGTCTACGAGGTTGGATGGCCCTGGAAGTCTCTTCCAACTCTACGATTCTATGACTCTGTGAACCCTCATGTGTTGTGACTCAGCTGGAGCCTCAGAGTGACTCTGATGGGGATTATGGGATACAGGTTCAAGATGATGGGATTCAGGTTCAAGATGACTCTGATGGGAATTATGGGATTCAGGTTCAGAGTGTTCCTGCTGTGGAAGATGAGGAACAGGGAGGCTTTCCCACAGCAGAGAATGGTGTTGATGATACTGAAGTTAGCCAGGTGCAAAGGGAGGACAGCTCCCAGTCTGATAGCATACAGACAGATGCTAATGCTAACGAGCTGTCTGGCCTTGATGAAACAGAATCTCTGGATCGAGCCGGTCGTTTGGAATTCAGGGTTCGTAGAAGTGTTAGAATAGCAAACAAGAGGGAGGTCAAAGGCCAAAGAAATGCTTTCATGCTATGCAAGGGTTATTAAAAGAGTGTTCTAAGAGAGAAACCTTTGTCAAAGCAACTTCTCGGTTGAATCAAGAAGCAAGCTTTTGCTTTCCCGGATTATCTGCAGCCTTTGTGTGTTCATGTTTCTGGGACTTTGTCATGAATTAATGGAACCTTGTTTTATGCCTAATGTTTTCTTGGATTATTCTTTACAGCCTTGGTTTGCAACAATCTTTTGGAACTTTACTTTTGCTTTTAAAGAACTATTTATTTCCTATTTCCTAATAAACTACAAAAGACTATAACCTGTGTGTAGCCTGGTGTATTTAGCAAGGTGAAGCTAACCTGAGGTGCGACATCATGCTGTAACTTACACCAGAAGAAATAGCTGGATGGTTTTGTCTAATGTGCAGTGTTCACTTGATATAGGATGCCCATCTTCAGTTCACAGCAGCAGGGTTAGCACCAGGCACGTGGCACCAATGAGCATGGCATTGCACATCATGCAGGGTTGCACCTGCGTACTATGGAAGGGCCACACTTGGCCACCCATTTCCTTGTGCAATGGGAGGATTTGCTTATGAAGCGCCAGAGTTTTTGCCTCAGCAGGAGTAATTCTGGGATTGCAGATTTATCATCCGACTCCTCCGTGAAGCATCTCAGCTTTTCTTTGCTTTTCCTTCGCTGTGCAATAAATAAATATATAAACACAAAAAAGCAAACAAACGAACTGGGGAATGGTTCTGCCAGATGTATGCAAAAAAAGACAGAGTGCTCCATCTTTCACTCCCTTGCTCAACCTGTCTTTTGTAGCAAAGAGAAACTGACCAATTATATGCAGCAGAGGCTTGGGGAAGAAAGCAATAAAGGGAGCTGTAAATTTCAGCCCAAATTCAACCCCCCCCCCCTTTCCCTTGTTTCCTGCCTTGGCTTCCCCCTAATTGCATTCTCTCCCTTCTCTCTCTTTTCCTCCCTCCTTGCTCTGATTCCTCGGCAGGATTAAAATGAAAGAACCCAAATGAAACTGGATGGGAATCAAGCGGGGCTCCTTCTTGCTCGGCCTAGAAGAGCTGACTGGCAAAAACCCTCTTTAAGCGCCTGATTTATCAGCTCTTGGAGCCAGGAAGGCAGCTGTAAATCAGGCCATTAGCATTATTGATGGGAGGAGGGGACGTAAATACAAGTGGCAAAGGCAGGCCTCTCGCTCGCTTCGGGGACCTGCCTTCCTCTCTTTCCTCCTCCCTTCTCTCTCCTTTGGATGATGGGACTCATTTGCAGATAAGTTAGTGAGCCCTGAGGAGGAGGAAAAGGGGCTGGGCAACAAGGGTTTCCTTCTGCCGACACAAAGGCTTCATCCAACAATGTCAGGCAGGAATAGAGCGGAGCAAAATGGATGAAGGCAGGGCCCACATCCCTGGGGTGCCCCACATAGGACTTCTGGAAGCCCCTTGGGTTTCTCCTGAGGTTGCCTTAGGCCAGGGACATTCGGAGGTGGCTTGGCCAGTTCCTTCTTCAGAAAAGTCACTTGTGGTGGTAAAGTGGAGTAATAATAATAATAATAATAATAATAATAATAATAATAACTGCAAGAAAGTTCCTTGACAAAATTGAAGGAAAAGCTGACAAGGAGAAGACCTGGCTCTGGCTCACAAATGGGACCCCGAAGAAGGAGACAGAAGGCCTGATCCTTGCAGCCCAGGAGCAAGACATCAGAACAAAGGCAAATCAGGCCAAGATCGACCCAAAATGCAGACTGTGCAAGGAAACTGATGAAACCATTGATCATATCCTCAACTGCTGTAAGAAAATCACACAGACAGACTACAAACAGAGGCACAACTATGTGGCCCAAATGATTCATTGGAACTTATGCCTCAAGTACCACCTCCCAGCAGCAAAGAACTGGTGGGATCACAAACCTGCAAAAATATTGGAAAATGAGCACGCAAAGATACTGTGGGACTTCCGAATCCAGACTGACAAAGTTCTGGAACACAACACACCAGACATCACAGCTGTGGAAAAGAAAAAGGTTTGGATCATTGATGTCGCCATCCCAGGTGACAGTCGCATTGATGAAAAGCAACAGGAAAAACTCAGCCGCTATCAGGACCTCAAGACTGAACTTCAAAGACTTTGGCAGAAACCAGTGCAGGTGGTCCCGGTGGTGATTGGCACATTGGGTTCTGTGCCAAAAGATCTCAGCCGGCATTTGGAAACAATAGACATTGACAAAATCATGATCTGCCAACTGCAAAAGGCCACCCTATTGGGATCTGCACGCATCATCCAAAAATACATTACACAGTCCTAGACACTTGGGAAGTGTTCAACTTGTGGTTTTGTGATACGAAATCCAGCATATCTATCTTGTTTGCTCTGTCATAAAATAATAATAATAATAATAATAATAATAATAATAATAATAATAATAATAATAGCAGCAATTCACAGCACCTGGGACCCTATCTCTGTGCTACTGGAGAATGACCCTATTCAACTTCCATTAAACTAGAGCAAAATGCGCTGTGGGATGTCCTTTTCCCACAATTTTATATTAGCACCACTCAGGAAATTGCCATAGTTTTTCAATAAATATCTCATAGACCCTCAACCAATTCACCCTAGTTGGTGGCACCCACAAAGTAAAGTTTCTGGAATACAGCAACTACTTTCAAAGCAAGGACTGCACAATGAAACAGAAATACCAATTTCAAACCAGGAACAGGACATTTTTCAAATTTTGTTACATAGTGTTAGGTTTCTATGATGAAATGAAGAAATGATATGATTCATCCAGGTTTAAATGCCAGAGAGGATGCCTTTATGTGGAATTAGCAGCGCTAATTATTATTATGTATGCCAGAACTCAATTGACAGATCCAGTCTTTTGAACTTGAACACACCCATTTGTATTTTAGAATGTTTTTATGAATGTTGATGTAAGTTAATAATTTTAATCTGATTTATAGTGTATTGTATAATTTTTATATGTGTGTTTATTGTAAGCCACCCTGGGTCCCCTCTTGGGTGAGAAGGGTAGGATATAAATGTTGTAATCTATCTAAATCTGAATCTAATCTAATCTAATCTAAATCCATAATAAAAGCGAAAACCCATATGTGTGTATGTGGCATGGATGTCTGCTCGCACAGACAGCCCATCCGGCCTCCACAAACAGGCTATACATCCCAGGGTTAAAAATCTAGCAAGTCATTCTTTTCCACTGATATTGTGGTTACAGCGAGCGCCATGAAAATGCAGCCCAAACCCTGCCAATATCCTTCCCAAACACTACAGCCCACCACCCAAGGAATGCTTTCGTTTGGGGACAATTTCATCCTTGATTTTGCTTTTTCTTCCACCACGGGCAGGCATCCCAGGGTTCTCCATTGCTGTGGCATTTGCATGGCCCCGCCCACTGCCCTTTCCTTTCCAATCTCTGCATAACAAACAGAGCAGAACTGAGCTGCAACTAAACTTACTGGAGGAGTTTAGGGATTGACTCCACATGGTGGAAGTTGTAGTTCACCCTGCATCAAGTCAGAGCACTGTCACTCCTAATGGGGAATATACAGGAGTTGTAGTTCACCTCCAGATTTGACTACTGGTGGGTTTGGAGGGAAACTGGACTGGAAGTTCAGGAGTAGTAGGTATTAGGATTTATAGTTCACCTGCAATGAATGAGCATCACACTTGGCACACAGAGCCCCCATAACCAATACAACATATTCGACAAGTTTGGGGAAAAGGGAGTTATAGTTCACCTGCAACCAGATAAACACTGACCCCCACCGACAATGCACTAGGAGCACCCTTCACGCAGAGAAGCCTCATGACCTACTGAACATCCTGCAGGTATTTGTGGGAAGGGGCCTTGATTTTGGGAGTTGTAGTTCACCTCCATCCAAAGACCACTGAACCCAGCCAATGACGAATCCAAAATGACTTGCACACAGACTGAATATTGCCTGCTGTGAATACTGATAGATATTTCGGGACAATTACTCCAGGAATCTGGAAATTGCAGTAGTTCATCCCCATCCAAAGAGTATTGCACCACACGATTCTGGGAATTGTAGTTCCCCCACTCCAAACAGAATACATAACATTAAAAGACAAATAATACCCTTCTTAAATGGCCCGGGCATCGCTGGGTCCCCAAGCTAGTAAATAAATAAATAAACATGGTCTGAGCTTGTTTTCTGCCACTCCAGACAGTGGGAGCGAAGCCACCGAACAAGGAAGGAGGGCTCATCTATGGCATGATGGCCAGGAAGGTGATGGTGGTTGACTTCAAGGAGTAGGAAATATCCGCCTTATAAAGCAGGAAATGTCCGCCCTGCTGTGTCCTCCAGGTGGGACCTAAAGCCACGAGGAGCCCCAAACGCAGCAGCAGGAACAAGCAAGAGCTTCGGCCAAAGGATCTGCCAAGTTCCAACATGGCTTTTGGCCCGAGCTCCTCACAGCACTAATTGAGATACATGACATTCATTGCATGCGTCATTCTTTTATTGAACTCCATTTATGCAAAATGTACATGATCAGCATCCAATGTATATGTGACAATCCTTATCCGAGGCCTACTTGATGGGCACCGCATGTATCTAGGGAGCTTGTTTGTGTGTCTGGGCATGGCCCCATGTAAGCCGCCACGAGTCCCTCCGGGGAGATGGGGCGGGATATAAGAATAAAATTATTATTATTATATTATTATTTAGGAGGAATGTCTCAGAGTCTGGCGACGTATGTAAACATAACTTCTGGTCTTTGTCGCATTGCAAATAAATATGGCAGTTGCAGTATTTCTCTCATGTCACGAATGGCAGGGCTCAGCAAACAATGCAGGCCAAAGGGAGATTGCAGTTATTGTCAACGTGGAGTTCATCAGGCTAATTCCAACACACTTCGTGCCAATAGCAGTCTGAGTTGTTTAACGGCGGAAGAGGTTGCCTGAGACAATGCTGGTCTCTCTTTTCAGCACAGGTTGAGTGGCCCCCTTGGAGGGACACTTTGGCTGTGGCTTCCCTGGCAGAGGGGTGGGCTAGATGTCCCTTGGGTCCCCTCTCCTTAAGAAGTCTGAGCAAAGGCCTCCCTGGAGCTGCTCCTCCAGCTGAGGACTTGGCTCCTGAGCCCACCCGAGGCCGCCTGGCTCCCATCGGGACTGGCTGCGTTCCCCTGCTCCAGCTCTTTATTGAATGTTTATAGCCCAGGTTGCCTTCGTGCCAATGGAAGCTGGCAGCCGCGGGAACACAGGTGCAGCCTCCCCGATGGAAGAGCTGGGAAAGCACTGGCAAAAGGCGAGGAAAACAAGCAAGAAGAAGCTTTTCGAAATGATTCCCCACAGCAATTAAAGTTTCAGGCAGACAAAATGCAAGAGGAGGAGAACAGCAGAAGCAGCAGCAGCAAGAACACAAGGTTTTCTGGTTTCTATCTGTTATCTATATTGTGGGGGAATTGACTCCTCTTGTCAATAATGGGATTGATATGGCACCCTGTGAATGCCATATGGGATGTGGGGCAGAGTTCGAATCCCGGCCGGGCCACGAATGGGAGGCCTTGGGCAAGGCACACTCTCTCAGCCTCAGAGGGAGGTCATAGCAATAACAAACCTCTTCTGGAGAAATCTAAGAAAATACTAGCAGGGGGTATCTTTAGCTGCCATGGGTTGTGTTTCACCCCAGTGAAGGTCCACCTTGCTCTCAACACACACCACTGAGACATACTTGGTATAAACAGTTTATTGGTGAAAAGATAGCAAAAGGTAAAAATGTAGTAATAAAATAGGATCAAAAGTTCCAAAAGACCACAGGTAAATCCCCAGCTATTGAGACTTAAAACATGAACATGAACTCCAAGGTAAAATCCAAAAGCTTAAAACATGAACTTGAACTCCAAGGCAAAATCCAGATTACTACAGAAACAGAATACAGAAAATCCATCCCAAAGATAGGCAAAACTTGAGGAAGAAACTTGAGACCTAAACGGGAACCTGACAGGAGACTTAACACCAGAAGCAACGTTGCTTGATCTGAGATTCTAACTCAAACACCTTCTCTATTTACCCATTCTTGCGAGACATGAACACATTTCTCTGACCTTGAGTACCCTGCCTTCTAGCCAGAAGTCTCAGAGAACGTCTAGGAGGGTGATTTCTCAGGACAAGTTAGTTCTAGCATCATTTCTCCTGACGTTTTGTCTGCGTATGAGGCTACTGACATCTTCAGAGTATCTGATGGTGGTGAAGCAAGTGGAGTATATTCTGCAGCTGCAAAGTCAACTGCAGCTGAGAATCACATTGTTCTTTTTAGCTGCCATATGGCTCATGTTCAGTTTGTGGTCTCCTAAGACTCTTAGATGCCTTCCCCATGAACTGTTTCCAAGTCAGGTTTCCCCAACTTATATCTATGCATTTCATTTTTTCTAGCAAAGTGTAGGATCATATATTTCTCCCCATTAAGATCTATTCTGTTCTTTTTGGGCAATCAGTTTTCTCACATGTGAAGGAGATCATTTTGGATCCTGATCCTGTCCTTAGGAGTATTAATAGCGCTTCCTCCCAATTTGGTCCCTTCTGCAGATGTGATCAGCCTGCTTTCTATTCCAACATCAAGCCATTGAGAAAGGTGTGGAATGGGGCTGGGCCTAGGACAGGACCCTCTTTAGGGCATCCCAAATGACCGCTTCTCTCTTAGGAAGAAGGAGGAGCCATTGGTCAGAAGCACCATTTAGCTTCAACCCTCTAAAACATTCCCACTTGTGCATTTTGGGAGTGCATTCAGGTCATTCAATGCAAGAGTTACTTAGCACACCCAATGTAAAGCGTAACTCTGCTTGCAGAGAATTCAGCCAAACAGCCTTGATGCAGGAGTTTGGATTATATTTTACTGAGTTGAGCTCTTATCTGCGTCTTTTTATAATTTATGTAAAGAGCCTAAATCCCAGGAATCAGAAGAAGGCAGAAAGACCCATCAATTGATCAATATATCTATCAATCAAACAATTCCTGGAACCCTAGGAGGCAGGAAATCAATCCATTGAGCAGTCACTCAAGCAATCCCTGTGGCCCCGGGATTACAGCAGAAAGCACATCCAATTCCTTCCTATGTGCGATGTTTGTCATAATGCAGAGTGACTTCTGGACGTGTAATTCCCCTCTAAAAGCAGAGGCATGTTTTATTCAGTGTGAATGTCGTGGAAGAAGAGCTGAGCATTCGGCGCCATTGCACACATGATGCCATTGTGATTGAATGACCCATGCAGTTGTACATTAGGGATCACCATCATTCCTTTTACATTTCTTTTGTCATTCCCTTGCGTCATTCTTATGTAACTCCTTGAGCGCACAGTTAAATGCCATTTTTTCCGATGGAGTGTTTTGGCTGATGTCTGAGAAAGAATCTGTATGTTATGAAAGTTTTCCCAAAAGCCTAATAGGAAAAAGGCTCTGAGCTCTTGACCAGGGTTCATCCACAGGCCTTGTTGTAGCCTCCATCTGAGCGGTCAGGTGAGCCTGAGGCTGGGCCTGTTCCATCCGTGATTGTCCCTGCACCTGGGTTTGGGCCTGAGATTCCTGTTCCTATGCAGCCAGAGTTTGTCCCAGTGGATTCTGGGACCAGAGACATAATGGTTTCAAGCAGGCCTCTTGAACCGCATTCCTCAAAGGAGTCAAGGTCGGACCTTCTTTTGCCAGATGGACTTTCTAGTTTGGATTCTGGAAGTGATAAGACTAATGAGCTTGACAGAAAGAAAGTGATAAATCTGCAGAGGAGAGAAAGGGAGCGTTTCAGGCGCAGCAAACGATTGTTATTGAAACGGAATAATGAGCAGGCTTCTCACAGGAAGAGACCTTGAGTTTCCCTTAAGAAGGGCTGCTTTCTCTGAGAGATTCAGAGGTGGTAACTTTGCTCATCAAGAGAGAGAGAGAGATCTTTGCTTCATGCTCCATGTTCCTGTGAATTCCATGTTAAGTTCCTGCAGCTTTGTAGCTTGCTTCTTGTTCCAGTCTTGTCCTTGCTTCTGGGGATTTTGGTGTATCCAGTTGATGTTCCAGTAATTTTGCAGTTCGGACTTCTGCTCCACCAAGACCCTTGCCTTGTGTTCCAGCCTTGAGCCTGTACTTGGGACTGATCTTGGAGTTTTGCCTCTTGTGTTCCAGTTTGATTCCCTGTGTTCCAGTTTTGTCTCTTGTGTTCCAGTTTGATACTGTGCCTTGGTTTAATCCTTGATATCTTGCTTGGACTAGTCTAGATACCTTTATTGGGACTAACTTCTATATCCTGTTTGGACTCTGTTGTTTGAGTGACTTTTATAGACTCTTGCTTCAAGATTTTCAGGTACTTTGGTCTTGTGGATTTAAACCCATTTTATTGACTTTGAACTTTGATTTGCTATTGCTTGCATATAACCTTCAATAAACAGCTTGCTTGCTTATATTCTGAGGCTCAGTGTGGTTTTGAGGTGCCTTCACAGCCTACGGGTGCAACAGGCATGGGAAAACTTGGATCCTCCAGGTGTTTTGGACTTCAACTTCTAGAATTCCTAACAGCTTCAGGCCCCTTCCTTTACCTCCTCAGCTGCTTAAGCAGAGGGAGGGCCCAAGTTTGCCCAAGAAGGATGAAGATCTTGCAAAAATACAGCTTCCCAGATATCCTAGCTTTGAGCAGTTGAAGTAGAGTCCAATGAAGTGAGGCATTGAAGAGTCAAATGCATCAGATGTGGTGACAAAATAATAATACTGTGCCCATTGTGTCCAAAAAGGATGTCAAAAAACTGGAGTTTTTCAAGGAGAAGCTGGATGGCCATCTGTCATGAGGGCTCAGATGGGATGGCCTTTGGGAGCTGGAGGGCCCAAGTTTGCCCAAGAAGGACAAAGGTCTTGCAAAACTACAGCTTCCAATTATGTGATTCAATGATTTGATGAGATTTTCAAGCAGAGTCTGGATATGCTGTGGAAGGCTTTCATGGCTGGAATCACTGCGTGCTGTGAGTTTTTCCAGGCTGTATGGCCATGTTCCAGTAGCATTTTCTCATGATATTTCACCTGTATCTGTGGCAAGCATCCTCAGTGGTTTGTTCAGAGATCTGTTGGAAATGAGGCAAGTAGGGTGTATATCTGTGAAATAATGTTCAGGGTGGGAGAAAGAACCCGTGTCTGTTTGAAGCAAGTGTGAATGTTGCAATGGGCTTGATTAGCATTGAGTAGCCTTGCAGCTGCAGAATCATTCATTGTTGTTGCCTGGAAGGATCCTTTCCAGCAGACTTGATTGCCAACAGACCTCAGAAGAAACCTCTGAAGATGCCATTAGCCACAGATGCATGCAAAACATCAGGAAATACATGTCACAAAGCTCAAAAGTGACATGCACAAGAAGTGGAAAAGGGGAGAAATCACCAAAGAAGAATTCAAACGTATAGCCAACACCTGTAGGGAAAAGGTTCGCAAGGCTAAAGCGCAAAATGAGCTCAGGCTTGCCAGGGACATAAAAAAAAACAAAAAAGGCTTTTTTGCTTACGTTGGTAGAAAAAGGAAGAAAAAGGAGGCGATAGGGCCATTGCAAGGAGAAGATGGGGTGATGGCGACAGGGGACAGGGAAAAGGCAGAACTACTTAATGCCTTCTTTGCCTCGGTCTTCTCACAAAAAGAAAGCCATCTTCAACCTCAGCAACATGGAATGGATGAAGGATTGGGGGAAATCCAACCCCAAATAGGGAAACAAGTTGTCCAGGAACACCTGGCCACTCTAAACGAATTCAAGTCCCCAGGGCCAGATCAGCTACATCCAAGAGTACTGAAGGAACTAGCGGAAGTTATTTCAGAACCACTGGCAATTATCTTCGAGAGTTCTTGGAGAACGGGAGAAGTCCCAGCAGATTGGAGGAGGGCGAATGTGGTCCCTATCTTCAAGAAGGGAAAAAAGAACGACCCAAACAATTACCGTCCGGTCAGCCTCACATCAATACCAGGCAAGATTCTGGAAAAGATCATTAAGGAAGTGGTCTGCGAACACTTAGAAACAAATGCGGTCATTGCTAATAGTCAACACGGATTTACCAAAAACAAGTCATGCCAGACTAATCTGATCTCTTTTTTCGATAGAGTTACGAGTTGGGTCGATACAGGGAATGCTGTGGATGTAGCGTACCTGGATTTCAGTAAGGCCTTCGACAAAGTCCCCCACGACCTTCTGGCAAACAAACTAGTAAAATGTGGGCTAGACAAAACTACGGTTAGGTGGATCTGTAATTGGCTAAGCGAACGAACCCAAAGGGTGCTCACCAATGCGTCGTCTTCATCATGGAAAGAAGTGACAAGTGGAGTGCCGCAGGGCTCCGTCCTGGGCCCGGTTCTGTTCAACATCTTTATTAATGACTTAGACGAAGGGTTAGAAGGCACGATCATCAAGTTTGCAGACGACACCAAACTGGGAGGGAGAGCCAACACTCCAGAAGACAGGAGCAGAATTCAAAACGATCTTGACAGACTAGAGAGATGGGCCAAAACTAACAAAATGAAGTTCAACAGGGACAAATGCAAGATACTTCACTTCGGCAGAAAAAATGGAAATCAAAGATACAGAATGGGGGACGATGCCTGGCTTGACAGCAGTGTGTGCGAAAAAGACCTTGGAGTCCTCGTGGACAACAAGTTAAACATGAGCCAACAATGTGATGCGGCAGCTAAAAAAGCCAACGGGATTCTGTCCTGCATCAATAGGGGAATAGCGTCTAGATCCAGGGAAGTCCTGCTCCCCCTTATTCTATTCTGCCTTGGTTAGACCACACCTGGAATCACACTGGGTCCAATTCTGGGCACCGCAGTTGAAGGGAGATGTTGACAAGCTGGAAAGCGTCCAGAGGAGGGCGACTAAAATGATTAAGGGTCTGGAGAACAAGAATCCCTATGAGGAGAGGCTTAAAGAACTGGGCATGTTTAGCCTGCAGAAGAGAAGGCTGAGAGGAGACATGATAGCCATGTACAAATACGTGAAGGGAAGTCCTAGGGAGGAGGGAGGGAGCTTCCTTTCTGCTGCCCTCCAGACTAGGACACGGAACAATGGCTTCAAACTACAGGAAAGGAGATTCCACCTGAACATCAGGAAGAACTTCCTCACTGTGAGAAGGGCTGTTCGGCAGTGGAACTCTCTCCCCGGGGCCGTGGTGGAGGCTCCTTCCTTGGAGGCTTTTAAGCAGAGGCTGGATGGCCATCTGTCGGGGGTGCTTTGAATGCGATTTCCTGCTTCTTAGCAGGGGGTTGGACTGGATGGCCCATGAGGTCTCTTCCAACTCTACTATTCTATGATTCTATGATTCTATGATTCTACTGGAACATGGCTATGCAGCCCAAAAAACCCATGGCAACCCAGAGTCTGGATGGCCCTCTGTCAGGAATGTTTCCTGTTAAGACTCTGCTTCAAAACCCTCCAAAGAAGGAAGGAGACTCCACCAGACTCTGGAGCAGAACATTCCTCTCTTGAGCCACTCTGACCTTCAGGAGGTTTTTCCTGATGTTGAGGTGGAATCTCTTTTCCTGCCACTTAATCCCATTTCTCCATTGTGTCCCAGAACCCTCCTCAATGGGACACCCTTTCCAATATTTAAACATGGCTCTCATGTCCCCTTCTTGTCTCCAAGCTCAATATCCCCATCCTCTTCAACTACTTCATGATTTCAAGACCTTGGACCATTTTGCTCACCTTCTTCTGGCCACCTTCTATCTTGTCCAACTCCATCTTGACTTGCTTTGCCCAGAACTGGACACAGGGATGTTATTCCAGGTGAGGAGGTCTGACCCAAGTAGATACAGTGGAACGATGGTTTTGCTTGATCTGGACACTACCATCCGGTTGATGTTGCACTGCTTTTCCTTTCTCCCGGTCATTTCCTTCTAGCAGCCTGCTTCGTTCTCTTTCCCTTCTTCTCCAGCAGCCTCCGGGTTTCCCTCCAAGGAGGGCTGAAGAGCCTTGGTCTCCACTTGTGCTTTGCAGTGCATAAACACCCCATGATTACACAGAGGAGGAGGAAGAGGAGGAGGAGGAGGAGGGTGCAATTGCAGAAGGTGGGTGGGATCTGCTGTGCCTCATTGCAGGACAGAAGAAGTAGGTCATCTTGCGATGGCATCAATTACTTATTATCTCTTTCTCTCTCTCCGTGTTTGTGCAGGAGAAACACACGGGATCTCCAACCAGAAGCCTCCCAGAATTGGGAAGGGATGAAGAATGAGCGAGCACAGCATCCAAGGCAAGGCCTAGATCAGTGATGGCCAACCTATGACACGCGTGTCAGCACTGACATGCCTAGCCATTTTTGCTGACACGCTGCCGCATGCAGATTGATTGGATGACTAATGTCTTTTGTGGCCAAATTTGGTGTGAGTTGGTCTAGTGGTTTTGTTGTTTACTCCATGGGAATCGTGCACATTACATATTTATATAATTCTATTATTATTGTAGTATATTATTATATTATTACTATTATATTATTCATTATTCATGATTACATTGAAACTACAACCGAGAGAAATCAGCGTGGAAACTGCAAGAGGTACCATAGATTGTTGTAAATGGAAATAATGGTAGTAAATAGTTTTTGATTTATTAAATACAGTTATATATTACAATTATATATTTTTGTTATTTAAACTATATATATTGTGAAATTATGGTTTGTTTCTCGAAGTGACACACCACCCAAGTCATGCTAGGTTTTTTGGTGAATTTTGACACACCAAGTGCAAAAGTTTGCCCATCATTGGCCTAGATGAACCTTCCGTGGAAATGGATCCATTCATTCTGATGGAACTGACTCACATTTTGTCACATTCACAAGTCTCCTTCTGCATGTCATTGTGCCTTTTGAGCCCCTGTGCAGCATGTTTGTGTGAAAGCAGAGTTCCGCAGTTATGGTGTTTCATGCACAGTGACACACTCTTGGAAGGGACTCACCCAGTTTCTTGATGCTCTCTAACTATTGACCATTTGAGTCAATGGGATTCTGAAGGCAGCTGGTGTCCATCCAGCATTGCAATAGGGACAATAGGCAATGGAAAATGCAATATCACCTGGCCAGGACCAAGAAGGACAGAGTGATGCAACTACTATATTTACACAATATAGGACTCAGTCTTCATTCCTCTTGTAAACAGTGAAGGAATGATGGAGTCTCCTCCTATGGAAGCGTTTGAGCAACAATTGGATGGCCAACTGTTCAGGAAGGCTTGGATGATGGATTGGGTTGGATGGCCCTTGGGCTTCCCTTCCTTCTAGGATTCTGGGATTCTCTGATTCTCTGAATGGACCTTTGTGGTGCTGAAGGGGAACCAGGGCATTGATCTCTCCTTTGGATTCTTCCTTGCCTTTCCCTTAAAACAAGTGATCTGTCTGTGGATTGGACTGTTTTCTATTTCTCTGCAGCTGCTCCCTTTTCCTCCAGAGTTGTTTTTGCCCTTCAACCCAAATGAGGACATTCAACCGGAATGGCAAAGGAAAGGCCAGGGCAGTCTCAAGGTTGTACATATGATTATTAATTTTGTTGCTGTTACAAATACTTCTGCTACTACTACTATACTCACAACATCAATAACAACCAATGCAATTTAAAACCCACAACATACAAATATTAAAACAGATTTAAAAATGCAATTCAATTGCAATAATTCAAGGCACTTAAAACTGTGCAAATAGAAGTATGGTGCAAGCTATCCAAGGCCACAAGAGCAAAAAAAGTAGGGTTGTGCATTTGAGGTAAACCCTGACCTGTTTCATGTCCCGGCCTTTGGTCAAGGCCCCAATCCATTTTTTAAGAGTCTCCCGAAACCGGGAGGGCAGGTATCTGTTTTCGCTCTCCGGTGCTGAAATATCCATTTTCAGGGTTGCTGTGTGTTTTCCGGGCTGTATGACCATGTTCCAGAAGTATTCTTTCCTGATGTTTCACCCACATCTATGGCAGGCATCCTTAGAGGTTGTGAGGTATATGCAAAAACAAAGACAGGAAGGTTTATATATATCTGTGGAAAGTCCAGGGTGAGAGAAGAACTCTTGTCAGCTGGAGGCCAGTGTGAATGTTGTAATTAATCACCTTTGTTAGCCCTAAATGGCCTTCCCAGCCTCACATCCTGGCCTGGGGAAATCCTTTGATCAGAGTTGTTAGCTGCCCCTGATTGATTCATGTCTGGAATTCTTCTGTTTTCAGAGTGTTGCTTCTAATTTACTGTTCTGATTTTTGAGTTTTTTTAATAGTGGTAGCCAGATTGTGTTCATGTTCATGGTTTCCTCCTTTCTGTTGAAATTGTCCACATGCTTCTTGTGGGTTTCAATGGCTTCTCTGTGTCGTCTGACATGATAGTTGTTGAAGTGGTTGAGCATTTCTGTGTCCTCAAACAATATGCTGTGTCCAGGTTGGTTCACCAGGTGATCTGCTATGGCTGATTTCTCTGGCTGAGTGAGTCCACAGTGCCTTTCAATGTTCCTTGACTTGTGCCTGGGCAATGCTGCTGCATTTTGTTGTATCTCTGTAGACTTGTCCACAGCTGCATGGTCTACGGTAGACTCCTCCAGAGGAGAGAGGATCCCTCTTGCCCTTCGCTGAACGGAGCTGAAATGGCATTGAAAGAGGCCCCAAGAGGTGCATGGCTCTTCTGCTGGAAGGCAACCCATCTCTGCATTTCTATTTCTTCTTAGCCACTTTGGGTGTCTTTCTAGTGGGATAAAAATAAATACAATGATAATAATTCTTCTGGATAGATGAATGTAGTCTATGGCCCTTGGAGGTGTTTGGGTAGTTTTGCTTTTTTGTTTGTTTGTTTTTGCATATTCCTACTTCCAATGGCTCAGTTGTAAGATGCATCGAAGCCCCGGAAGTTCTTCACTGTCTTCATGGCAGAGGTCCTGTTTTCCAGCATTAAAAGGACAAGTGTGTTTGTGTATGTCTGTAGGTGCAGCTACACCGTCGAATAAATTCAATCGGCACTACTTTAACTGCCATGATTCAGTGCTAATGTAATTTTGCAAGGCCTTCAGCCTTCTCTGCCAGAAAGCTCTGTTGCCCCACCAGACTACAACTCCCAGCACTCCATCGCATTCAGTCATGGCATTTAAAGTGGTCTCAAACTGCACTAATCCTGCAGTATAGGATGTGCATCCTCCTCCTGGCCCTCTGTTAATGCAGAACTGAAGGCAGCCAGGGGATTTGGGGATTGTCTTCAGAAAGGAGCCGCATCCCAGGAGGGACATGGGCCAAAACTAACAAAATGAAGTTCAACAGGGACAAATGCAAGATACTTCACTTCGGCAGAAAAAATGGAAATCAAAGATACAGAATGGGGGACGCCTGGCTTGACAGCAGTGTGTGCGAAAAAGACCTTGGAGTCCTCGTGGACAACAAGTTAAACATGAGCCAACAATGTGATGCGGCTGCTAAAAAAGCCAATGGGATTCTGGCCTGCATCAATAGGGGAATAGCGTCTAGATCCAGGGAAGTCCTGCTCCCCCTTATTCTATTCTGCCTTGGTCAGACCACACCTGGAATCACACTGTGTCCAATTTTGGGCACCACAGTTGAAGGGAGATGTTGACAAGCTGAAAGCGTCCAGAGGAGGGCGACTAAAATGATGAAGGGTCTGGAGAACAAGCCCTATGAGGAGCGGCTTAAAGAACTGGGCCTGTTTAGCCTGCAGAAGAGAAGGCTGAGAGGAGACATGATAGCCATGTACAAATATGTGAAGGGAAGTCATAGGGAAGAGGGAGCAAGCTTGTTTTCTGCTGCCCTGCAGACTAGGACACGGAACAATGGCTTCAAACTACAGGAAAGGAGATTCCACCTGAACATCAGGAAGAACTTCCTCACTGTGAGAAGGGCTGTTCGACAGTGGAACTCTCTCCCCGGGGCCGTGGTGGAGGCTCCTTCCTTGGAGGCTTTTAAGCAGAGGCTGGATGGCCATCTGTCGGGGGTGCTTTGAATGTGATTTCCTGCTTCTTAGCAGGGGGTTGGACTAGATGGCCCATGTGGTCTCTTCCAACTCTACTATTCTATGATTCTATGATTCTATGATTCTATGACATTTCCTCTTATATTCTATTTTATTTTTTGCCAATTTAGCCTTTTCTGAGGCCTCGGGGCCTTGAGTGTACCTTTCTGTCCTCCTTTGGAGAGGAGACCCAGTTTTACATTGAGAGGCATTTCTATTTGTCTCCGGCTGTTGTGTTTTTCCCCTTGTCTTGGTTTTTTTTTCCAGACTGTTTTTCAAGAGGCCTGATTAATTCTTATGACTTCTTTGGGGAGACGTCGCGCCTTTGAAAAGAGCTGTTGCAAAAACGAGTGCTGGCTCCTTTTGTCACTTGGGACGGTATTCAGCCTCTGGGCAGCTTGGAATAAATCCCGATTTGGCGAGTTTTTTCTCTCTCTCTCTCTCTTTTCTCTATCTGTTTTATTTCATGCTTTTTATTGCCTTTCCTAGCAGTCAGGATCAGACTTCTTTGCTGCTTGGATTTCTGCTTTTCCCATCCTGGGCTAATTTTCTCACCTGAACTTCCTTGGCTGCATCTTCAGCCAAGGCTGGTCCTACTGTTGTGGAATTTCGTTTGGACACGGGTGAAGAAAGCAGACTGACAGCAGAAGTTGTCTTCAAGATAGTTTACTTTTGGCCAAGAGCAGGTGACAATGTTAGCTAATGCCCAGAAAATGCAATGCCACCCCTTGCCTGTAGTGGCTTTCCAATTTATACAATTTTACACAAGCATGCGCAGAAAGCTAACTGACAATGGAATTTGCTGACTATTACAATCCTTTTGGACATGTGTAGTTGGCTTGTAACTTATATAACTCATTACTCATCACATCAGGTGAAGTGTCCATAGTTTGCTCCACGTATGCACTATCCTCAGGTGACATCTTCATAGTTCATCCCACGTATGCATCATCCAGCAAGCCAAATCATTACTGCAGTTTGCATGACCTTACATTGTGAGCAAAGAGCAAATGTCAGGTAGAACATATCCTGTCAACACTTTCATGGAAAAACAAGATTTTTGAGTAAGGGTCATCTAGGTAATGGATTTTTAGGGTCTTTAAATAAAATATTCAAGAGCTGCTCCATTACTACACTGACATGGATGCAGCATGGAACTGCGTCATATGGTCAGTGCAGACCAGGCATGGGCCAACTTCAGGCCCTCCTTCCAGATGTTTTGGATTTCCCCACAATGCCTAACAGCCGGTAGGAGGGCTAAAGTTGGCCCCTGCCTGGTCTCAATCCATACAGTACCATCACTCTTTGCCAGAGAAGGCCTTGCAAACGAAAACTCCTGGGATACCACAGCCATGAGCCAACTTCCATGGCAGTTGAAGTTGTGTCAAACTGCATTAATTAGATAGTGAAGATGCCTGGAAACTGTAAATCCCTCTGAGGAGCTTGGCCTGGAGAAGATGAGGAGGCCAAGAGGAGCAGCAGAGCCTTATTTAAATTTGGGGAAAGATGTCCTATTGAGGAGAAGGGGCCAAGGCTTGCTTTCTGCTTCTCCAGAAACTAAGGACACTTCCAGACAGCACCAAACCACAGGTTTTAGTCAGGGGGCAAATAAAAACCCCGGGACCTGGGAGGAATTCCACATATAGACTTGTTGGTCCTGGGATTTTGACCTCTGTTGTCCACGTTTGCTGCTTTGTCCCGTGATTTTGCAGCCCCCAAGATGGCCACCATGGGACGTTCACTGGAAATTTCAACGTTTTTTTTTAAAGTAAGATGCAAATATGCAAATCATTGTATAACTTCCGTTTTTGGGTTATAGAGGCTGCATGGCCATCTGTGCAGACAAGTTTGGCTGTGTACTTGTGCCTGGGAACTACGGGGTGGCGTTCCTGGGTTATACATGTCTGTTCCTCGTTGCTGTTATTGTGAAAAGTTGTACAATTTTGACTACAGGGTGACAACTTTGTCCTGACAAGAGAAACTTTGCTATCCACACATTTAATGAAGTTTCTGGCACACAAAGAAAGTTTATGGACCTCTGATTTTGAAGGCAGGAACAGAACTTAGTTGTTATTATTATTACTTTTTAGAGCAGGGGTCCCCAAACTAAGGCCCGGGGGCCACATGTGGCCCTCCAAGATCATTTATCTGGCCCCCGCCCTCGGTTTTAGACTTAGGCTCGCCCTAAGTCTGAAATGACTTGAAGGCACACAACAACAACAACAACAACAATCCTAATTAACTTGACCACTATCTCATCAGCCAGAAGCAGGCCCACACTTCCCATTGAAATCCTGATAGGTTTGTGTGGGTTAAAATTGTTCTTATTTTTAAATATTGTATTGTTCTTTTGTGTTGCGGATTGTAGATGGTAAACGGAAGCTCTTACGTGTGCCTGTGAGCCCAGAGTCACCCTGCAAAACAATGATGCACCACTCAGATTTGCAGAACAAATAATGCAAGAACTTTACTAATTCCAAGAGATCCAAAGAACAATGGTATTCACAACGGTCCCTCTGATTGCTTACAGAAACCCAGCAGTCACAAACAGTCCTTTTTCAGTCCATAAATCTGTTTCAGTGAAGAATACAGTCCTGGTTCTTCATCGTCTTTTCCCAGCAGCTAACAAGGCCTCAGAAATAGCAAGGACTCTCTGAGTACAGAGCCATCTTTGCCAGGCAGTACTCAGTCACTACACAGACTCACACTGAACAAAAACTTGTTCAATCCGATTCTCCAGCAGCAGAACAGAAACAGTTTCAAATCAAATTACAGGTCTTTGCAGGTTCAGCCAATTGTCTGTTCCAGTTAACACACAAATATAGCACAGTGCCTTTGCAAACCATAACATTTCGTTGGCTTTTTTTTTTTACACTACAAATAAGACATATGCAGTGTGCATAGGAATTTGTTCATATTTGTTTTCAAACTATAGTCCAACACCCAACACTCAGGGACCGTAGACTGGCCCTCTTCTTAAAAAGTTTGGGGACCCCTGTTTTAGAGACTGCCTTGTTTTATTCTTGTTTTACGTTGTTCAGAAAGGTTTTGTGGTGTACTTGTGCCTGGGAGAACAGGGTGCTGTTCCTGGTTTATACATATCTGTTCCTCATTGCTTTTATCATAAACACATGGGGAAAGTTAATTACATGGCAAAACCTTTGTTTGTGTGTCATTAAACTTCATTAAACGTGTGGAGGAGGAAGTTTTTCCTGCCAGGATAAAGTTTCTGCCCTCTTGTCTACTGTTGTCATGTTTTTAGGATACAACCAATCAGGAAACGACATGGGTAACCCAGAAACAAGCGAAGCGAATAATGCACAATATCTATAATAATGCAGAGCAAAATGTATGTGTATATACACACTTGGTTGTCTCTTTATGTTCTTCAATAGTATACTGTGTTAAGATTATGACATAGAAATTGTACCATTGTTGATGATACTTTGAAAACCATTTTTTGATGAGAAGTACTCTATAGAGTTGTAGAATCTTGATTTGTATTATAATTTTTGGGAGTTTTCAAGTGTGTATATAACCCAGAAACAAACCAACATAAAAAAAAATCTCATATTTTCCGAGTTTAGGGACATACAGAGATTTGAATATCTGCATTTCCCAGCCAGAACCAGGATATTCCTGCACCTGAAAATCTTGCGTTTTTTGGCCTTGGTAGTTCAGGCCTTTGCCCTTGAGTCCCCACGAGGAGATGGTGGCGTGGTATAAATAAATTATGATGATGATGATGATGATGATGATGATTATTATTATTCAAATGCCAGGAAAAGAGATCCCACTTGAAGATGGGGAAGAATGCCCTGATGGCTAGACATCTGTCAACCAAACCTGAAGAATACTGGCTTCGTTGTTGCACATATTTAGCCTGGAGAAGTAAAAGCTGACAGGCGACACAGAAGAACTATCTTTAAATGTTTGAAAGGACGTCATGCGGAAGACGGGAGCTTGTTTTCTGCAGCTCCAGGGACCGACGCACTCGGTATTACAAGAAAATAGATTTTCCCTAAACATCGGGGAGAACCCTTTTCTTGGTCTAAGAGCTTTGTCAACATCAGAATGCCTTGCCTTGGAAACTGATGGAGTCCCCGTCTTTGGAAGTCATAGAACTGGAAGACTCCTCATATACCATCCCCATTCTGCCAAGAAGCAGGAAATCGCATTCAAAGCACCCTCGTCAGATGGCCATCCAGCCTCTGCTTCAAAGCCTCCAAAGAAGGAGCCTCCACCACACTCCCTCCGGGACAGAGAGTTCCACAGTTGAACAGTTCTCACAGTGAGGAAGTTATTTCTAATGTTCAGGTGGAATCTCCTTTCCTGAAGTTTGAAGCCATTGCTCCATTGCGTCCTAGTCTCCAGGGCAACAGAAAATAAACCTGCTCCCTCCTTCCTATGACCTCCCCTCCCATCTTGATCCATGGCCCTCATCATGTCTCCTCTCAGCCTTCTTTTCTGCAGGCTCAATATGCCCAGCTCTTTCAGCCACTCCTCATAGGGCTTGTCCTCCAGACCCTTGATCATGTGAGTCTCCCTTCTCTAGATACAGCTTGTTGACATCTCCCTTCAATGGCAGTGCCCAGAATTGGACCCAGTGTGAATTCAGGTGTGGTCTGACTAGAACAGAATAGAGGGGGAGCATGACTTCACTGGATCTAGAATCATAGAATCATAGAATAGTAGAGTTGGAAGAGACCTCATGGGCCATCCAGTCCAACCCCCTGCTAAGAAGCAGGAAATCGCATTCAAAGCACCCCTGACAGATGGCCATCCAGCCTCTGCTTAAAAGCCTCCAAACAAGGAGCCTCCACCACAGCCCGGGAGAGAGAGTTCCACTGTCGAACAGCCCTTCTCACAGTGAGGAAGTTCTTCCTGATGTACAGGTGGAATCTCCTTTCCTGTAGTTTGAAGCCATTGTTCCATTGTGTCCTAGTCTGCAGGGCAGCAGAAAACAAGCTCCCTCCCTCCTCCCTATGACTTCCCTTCAAGTATTTGTACATGGCTATCATGTCTCCTCTCAGCCTTCTCTTCTGCAAGCTAAACATGCCCAGCTCTTTATGCCGCTCCTCATAGGGATTCTTGTTCTCCAGACCTTTGATCATTTTAGTCGCCCTCCTCTGGACACTTTCCAGCTTGTCAACATCTCCCTTCAACTGCGGTGCCCAAAATTGAACACAGTATTCCAGGTGTGGTCTGACCAAGGCAGAATAGAGGGGAGCAGGACTTCCCTGGATCTAGATGCTATTCCCCTATTGATGCAGGCTGAAAATAATAGTAAGCTCTAGTAAAGAGCCAGGTCTTGAGTGCGAGGGTAAAAGGCCCCAACTCACGCATGGCTCTCATCTAGGGCGGCAAGGCCTTCCATGAGGCAGGGGCAGAAATAGAAAAAGCTCTGCGCCTGGTCCTCTCCAAGTGCCCTTCTCTAGGACCCGGTACATAAAGTACGTCTCGTTGGGATGGTCGTTGCAACCTCCGATGATGGGAGAAGGAGAGACGGTCCCTAAGGTACGATGGGCCCTGGCCGTAAAGAGTTTTAAAGGTCAGAACTAGCATCTTATATAGACCACGGTAATCAGTTGGGAGCCAATGCAGATGCTGCAGCACTGGTGTTATATGGCATTTCATGGGTGTTCTTGTGAGTAGCTTGGCTGCCGCATTCTGAACAATACGGAGCTTTCGGGTCGTGGACATCGGAAGGCCAACATACAGGGCGTTGCAATAGTCCAGCCTAGACGTGACCGTGGCCTGGATGACCGTTGCCAGAGCCTCATCAGAGAGATAGGGTGCCAGTTGCCTTGCTTGTCGTAGGTGGAAAAGGCCTGTTTGCTGGCAGCAGCGACCTGAGCTTCCATTGTCAGCTGCGAATCTAAAACGACACCCAGGCTCTTAACGGTGGGCGAAGGAGATAGGGCAGCACCATCGAAGGTGGGGAGCAAGTGGGTCAGACCAGTTGAACGGCCATGCCAGAGAATCTCGGTCTTCACGGGTTCACCTTCAATCTACTAGCACATAGCCAGTTCAACAGAGCCTCCAGACATAAGGTGAAATGGTCTGGTATTGACGTTGCTCCAGGCTCCAGGTGCAGAAGGAGTTGGGTGTCGTTGTCAAAGGAAGGCCTTCCTGAAATCCAGATACGCTCCATCCACAGCATTCCCTGCATCTACCCAGCTTGTAACTCTTGGGAACAAACTCCATAATAAGGTTCCCTTTAAGGAAGGTATTTGAACTGGCCTGATTGGTACATGCATTCTGCTTTTTGATTTGAAGTTCTGCCTCCCTTTTGAAACCGAAGAGGGGGTCCCTCTCCTCTATCTGCTGACCTGTTTCTTTCCCTCCTTTCCGGGCCGCTGGCCATCAAGGCTGACCTCTGGCCGGTCCCAAAGTCCCTCCTTTCTGCAGACTCCGCATCTCACCTCGGGGCCTGGTCCAGCCACGGCTCCAGTCAGCTTTGAAATAACTCAGTTTGAAGTTTTCATCAATATGAACAGAAACCTTTCAAATGTCCTTCCAGGTTTCCTTTTTGCAGCTGACGGCGGAGGGGCCAAAGGCGACACAGAATAAACAACCTCCGAAAGGAGATGGAAATGGATCCGGGGCTGAGTCGGCCAAATGGGCCCCAAGGAGGCCGGGGAATGTTTGGCAGGTGGAAACACATCCATCTGAGTAAAGGACGGAGGGAGAGGAAGAGAGAGAAAGGAAAGCCCTACCTCTAGTTTGGATTTCATTACTTATCCTTCTCTTTTCTTGCATTTTCCAAATGCTATATAACACTATGTAACAAAATTTGAAACATTTTCTGTTCCTAGTTTGAAAGTGTTATTTCCTTTTTAATTGTGTGGTCCTTATTTTGAACGCAGTTGTTTTACATGCTTGTTTATGTTTTATTGGTTGCTTATAATGTTTTCTATTTGTCCCTTTGATGTTGTTGATTTTGTATTGTATTTTAACATGTTGGAAGCCGCTTTGGGTCCCTTTGCGGGAGAAGAGCGACATATAAATGAAGTTTATTTATTTATTTGTTTATTTATGGTATTTATATTCCGCCCTTCTTTCTCACCCTGAAGGGGACTTAGGATGGATGACAATGAACATATACATGGCAAACTTTCAGTGCAATTATTAGTCATACAACATATATAGACAGACAGACACAGAGGCTTTTTAACATTCCAGCTTCCGGCTTCATGAGAGTATGCTTGATTCCGCCCACAGGGGGAGCTGCCACTTCACCATCCACTTGTGACAACGAGTCCTTGATGGAGTACTTCCTCATTCTTCCACATGCCGCTGGAGATTTTATGGCATCATAATTAGTTAAATTAACCTCCCTGCATAAGCAGTACCTAAATTCCAACTTGACAGATGCAACTGTCTTTCAGCTGCATAGGTCAACAGCAAGCTGGACTATTAAATGGTCGGGAGCTCACTCCAACCCGGGATGGCTTCGAACTCATGACCTCTTGGTCAGTAGTGATTTATTGCAGCTGGCAGTGGCTAATAACCAGCTGCACCACAGTCTGGTTCAAGAAAATTTGTTTTTGTGGCTGCTGCAAATTTTGATGAATGGGTTGAGACGCGATGATGAGATATTCATTGAAAAACAATAGCAAAATGTGCTGTAGCAGGATGTCCCTTCCACAGAAACAAAGTTTGTGCAGTTTAATAAACTTCCCCCCATGTATTTATGAGAGAACAAATTAGGAAATGATGTTATGTTTATTCATATCATGATCTGATCACCATGCTCAATATATCCCATATGCATGGGAGTATTGGGATAACGATACAAAAGGTTTGCTAGGGCAGATCCTCTCACGCTCATACTCACACCCCCCCCCCCCAAAATCAAAATCCTGGCTATGGGCCAGCCAAGGGCCATTCAGTCCAACCTCTTTCTGCCATGAAGGAAGACACAATCTAAGCCCTCCTGACAGATGGCCATAAGCGGCTGACGGGGGGAAAGGAAAGGGCCTGAGCCCAGGAATGGTGGGAGTTGAAGTCCAAAGCACCTGGAGAGAGGGCCCAAGTTGGCCCATGCTTGGGTTAACCCCTGGAATGTGGCCCATATCCATTAATTCCCCATTAAAAAACAATGGGACATTTCCCCCCCGGATGTCCAATACCTGCATTCTATTCAAGGGTACAAATGTGGTGCTTCTGCTCCTGTCCATGGTGCTGAACCACAAGTTCTTGTATAGAATAGAATCATCGTCCTCTAGTCGTGTCCCCTTTGGAGGAACATAATAAACAAAGAAAAGTAAGCTGTCTTAGGATGGGATCTTCTCCTTGGGAGGTTTTTAAGCAGTACTTGGAGAGTCATCTTTAGGTAGGGCTTGGATTGTGTGCTCCTCAATGGCAGAAGAGGGTTGGACTAGATGGCCCTTGGGTCTCCTCCAAACCTAGGACCCCACTAGAGCTGAAAGAGTAGGCAAATCTGCATCTCATCTGAAATCCTCTGGCTGCTTCCTCCTGCAGGATTCTGGGACTTGTAGTTTAGTGAGACCCAGGGCTTCTCTGACTGAGCATTTCAAAGGCCCCTTCCCTCAACTTTCAGATTGGTTGGAACTCTTTGCCTATTATTTCAGCTCTAGTGTGATAATGCAGATATAGAATAATATCATCATAGAATAATAGAGTTGGAAGAGAACTCATGGGCCATCGAGTGCAACCCCCCCGCTATACAGGAAAAGTACAATCAAAGCACCCCTGACAGATGGCCATTCAGTCTCTGCTTAAAAGCCTCCAAGGAAGGAGCTTCCACCAGACTCTGGGGCAGAGAGAGAGTTCCACTGCTGAACAGCTCATACGTCCAGGAAGTTCTTCCTAATAATGTTTAGGTGGAATTTCCTTTCCTGTCATTTGAACCCACTGCTCCTAATCCTGGTTTCCAGGGCAGCAGAAGGAAGAATGCACCTTCTTCCTTATGAGACCCTTTCACATATTTAAACATGGCTCTCATGTCTCCTTCTCTCAACCTTCTCTTCTGCAGGATAAATATCTCCAGTTCTTTAAGACGCTCCTCAGAGGGATTCATGGTCCTTTTAGTCGCCCTCTGGGCACCTTCCAGCTTAGAGTCAATATCCTTTTTAAACTGTGAGAATCATAATTGGACACAGTGTGATTCTAGTTGAGGAGGTCTGATCTAAGCAGAATAGAGCGGCACCCTGACTTCCCTCAATCTTGGCACGAGACTACTTTGGATGCAGCCCAATATCCCATTGGCTTTTTTAGCTGCTGCACCACACTCTTGGCTCATGTTCAGCTTCCTCTCCATGAAGACTCCAAGATCTTTCTCACATGGACTGTTGTCAAGCCAGGCGTCCCCCATCCTGTATCTTTGTAGTTCATTTTTTTCTGCCTAAGTATAGGATCTTACATTTGTCCTTGTTGAAATAATAATAATAATAATAATAATAATAATAATAATAATAATAATAATAATAATAAATCAGCGGATGACCCAAAATGCAGACTGTGCAAGGAAACCGACAAAACCATGGATCATATCCTCAGCTGCTGTAAGAAAATTGCACAGACAGACTACAAACAGAGGCACAACTATGTGGCCCAAATGATTCACTGGAACTTATGCCTCAAGTACCACCTCCCAGCAGCAAAGAACTGGTGGGATCACAAACCTGCAAAAGTATTGGAAAATGAGCATGCAAAGATACTGTGGGTCTTCCGAATCCAGACTGACAAAGTTCTGGAACACAACACACCAGACATCACAGTTGTGGAAAAGAAAAAGGTTTGGATCATTGATGTTGCCATCCCAGGTGACAGTCACATTGATGAAAAACAACAGGAAAAACTCAGCCGCTATCAGGACCTCAAGATCGAACTTCAAAGACTCTGGAAGAAACGAGTACAGGTGGTCCCAGTGGTGATTGGCACATTGGGTGCCATGCCAAAAGATCTCAGCCAGCATTTGGAAACAATAGACATTGACAAAACTACAATCCGCCAACTGCAAAAGGGATCTGTGCGCATAATCCGAAAATACATCACACAGTCCTAGACACTTGGGAAGTGTTCGACTTGTGATTTTGTGATACAAAATCCAGCATATCTATCTTGTTTGTTGTGTCATACAATAAAATAACAACAATAATAATAACTTTATTTATACCCTGCTCCATCTCCCAAAGGACTCAGGGTGGCTTACATTGGGCCAAGCCCAAAACAGTATTACATCAATAAAAATAGCAACACAGTAAAATCACAGTATAATAACACATATAAAAATATAGACAGTAATCACAATCAGAAGTCAATTCCTTTTGTTAGTTTTGGCCAATCCGCTCTCTCGTGTGTTGAGGTCACTTTGGATCCTGACCCTGTCCTCTGGAGTATGTCACTCCCACCCAATTTGGTCCTATCTGTGAACTTGATAAGCCCGCTCTCTAAACCTTCATCCAATTCATGAGTAAAGATCTTGAACAGAACTGGGACCAGGAGCAAACCCTGCAGCACTCCACTAGTCACTTCTTTCCAGGATGAAGCAGACCCATTGGTGAGCAGCACCCTTTGACTTAACTGAAAGGGAGATCCCATGGATGACAATCATCATCATCACAATGTGGTGGTCATACTAACATCATGCACCCAATGATACATCCCCAATGGGCTTGCTTAGGCTTACTTGTGCCAAGGGGAGTAATGTCCACCCAGTGACAATCCCAGGGGCCAAGAGAAACCTTGAAGGTGCCAAAAAAATCCTTCCCTGCATAAGAAATGTTAGCCATGGGTGTGTGTGTGTGTGTGTGTGAATGGGGCACTTGTGCAGAGCCTGATAAAGCAGCCTTGCAGGTGAGTGTATCAATGGCATTCAACCTGACATTCAGGTGGGCAACATCACCTTTCTGCTCAGCATAACCTCATGCCCCTGACAAGAAAATCCCTCGCCTGGGAAAACTATGCTTTCTGTGCAGTAAAACAGAACTGAATTAATTAGATGATGTTTGTGTTCTTTCTTTCAGAGCGGCGGCGGTGTGTCTTGCGTTGTCTTCTCTGGTGCATTTATCTTGCTGGAAACAGAATTATGCTGCTCTTTTTGAAAAGGAGGAGTGGAAAACTAGTCATTTGTTGCTCTGAAAAACAGGAGAACAAAAGGTGTCTTGCTTGTCTCTCTTCTGGTGTATTATTCTCTGGGAAAAAAATGAGTGAAATGCAGGAGAGCAAATGAAATGGAGAAAAGTTCGAATCAGTAACACTTAGCATTTCTCCCGGTGTTATTGATGCAAGGGCTTGTCTTGCCTCATCGTTGTCTCTCCTTTGTGCATGATCTCCCCATAAAACAAAATAACACCTTGCGATACAAATTGTGTGGCAGCTGCAGTCAGAGTGTTCTCACCTTTGTGTGTGGATGGGGATCCATCAGTCGGATAAGAGGCGCATATCTGCTGCAGGATCCATGCCGTTGCTGTTTGGTAGGTTCTTCGCCTCCGCAGCCAAAGCACTGAGCCATGGCAGGTAATGTGCGGCCAAGCTTATTCGTTCTACAATCTAGAAGGCACTCTTAGTTACTTGTTCACTGTAAACATAAACAACAACAGCAATAGCAACAACAATAACATCAATGTATTGCAGAGCTGTAGAACTCAATTCTCCTTGCTGTTTGCCTTCAAGTCATTCCCGACTTGTGAGAAACCTATCAGAGTTTTCTTGGCAAGTTGGACTCAGATTTCAATATTCCAATAACAAATGGAACTAAGTAAATCTTAAGTAATTGATATTTTGGGGGCACTAAGTACTGGCTAAGTAGTGCCAATGTGCACCAGTGCAGCCTAATGTGCAGCACAGCCCAATACATACATTCATTAATTCACTAACAGGATTTCTTTTGCGAACTAGATGCAAAGTGGATCACAAAAAGTATTCTGGCCAGGGGTTCAGCCAACAGGAGGGGTAGTTTGGTGTTGCTTTGGTGGGAAACCTCCATGAAATGCCTTGGAAAGAGTGTGTGGCTGGCGTGGTGCTGGCCTGGGAGAGAAATTGCACACACACCTGCCTGCAGCACCTAGAAACAGCTTTAAGAACAAGAAGCCTCCTTAAAGCATGTGTGCATGCCTGCAGCCAAGCACCTCTCCTCTAGAGTAGAAATCGGTAAGAAGCCTCCTTAAAGTGCACTAGCCTGCCTGCAGCACCTCTCCTCTGGAGCAAGAAACAGCTTTAAGATGGACTTGTCTCCTTTAAATGCCTTGGAAAGAGTGTGTGTGGCATGCAGGCCTGGGAGAGAAAGCATGCTCGCCTGCCTGCATTGCCTCTCCTCTAGAGTAGAAACAGGTAGGAAACCTCCTTAAAGCCCACTCGCCTGCCTGCAGCATCTCTCCTCTAGAGTAGAAACAGCTAGGAAACCTCCTTAAAGCCCACTCGCCTGCCTGCAGCACCTCTCCTCTAGAGTAGAAACAGGTAGGAAACCTCCTTAAAGCCCACTCGCCTGCCTGCAGCACCTCTCCTCTAGAGTAGAAACAGGTAGGAAACCTCCTTAAAGCCCACTCACCTGCCTGCACTGCCTCTCCTCTAGAGTAGAAACAGGTAGGAAACCTCCTTAAAGCCCACTCGCCTGCCTGCAGCACCTCTCCTCTAGAGTAGAAACAGCTAGGAAACCTCCTTAAAGCCCACTCACCTGCCTGCACTGCCTCTCCTCTAGAGTAGAAACAGGTAGGAAACCTCCTTAAAGCCCACTCGCCTGCCTGCAGCACCTCTCCTCTAGAGTAGAAACAGGTAGGAAACCTCCTTAAAGCCCACTCGCCTGCCTGCAGCACCTCTCCTCTAGAGTAGAAACAGGTAGGAAACCTCCTTAAAGCCCACTCACCTGCCTGCACTGCCTCTCCTCTAGAGTAGAAACAGGTAGGAAACCTCCTTAAAGCCCACTCGCCTGCCTGCAGCACCTCTCCTCTAGAGTAGAAACAGCTAGGAAACCTCCTTAAAGCCCACTCACCTGCCTGCACTGCCTCTCCTCTAGAGTAGAAACAGCTAGGAAACCTCCTTAAAGCCCACTCGCCTGCCTGCAGCACCTCTCCTCTAGAGTAGAAACAGCTAGGAAACCTCCTTAAAGCCCACTCACCTGCCTGCACTGCCTCTCCTCTAGAGTAGAAACAGGTAGGAAACCTCCTTAAAGCCCACTCGCCTGCCTGCAGCATCTCTCCTCTAGAGTAGAAACAGCTAGGAAACCTCCTTAAAGCCCACTCGCCTGCCTGCAGCACCTCTCCTCTAGAGTAGAAACAGGTAGGAAACCTCCTTAAAGCCCACTCGCCTGCCTGCAGCACCTCTCCTCTAGAGTAGAAACAGGTAGGAAACCTCCTTAAAGCCCACTCACCTGCCTGCACTGCCTCTCCTCTAGAGTAGAAACAGGTAGGAAACCTCCTTAAAGCCCACTCGCCTGCCTGCAGCACCTCTCCTCTAGAGTAGAAACAGCTAGGAAACCTCCTTAAAGCCCACTCACCTGCCTGCACTGCCTCTCCTCTAGAGTAGAAACAGGTAGGAAACCTCCTTAAAGCCCACTCGCCTGCCTGCAGCACCTCTCCTCTAGAGTAGAAACAGGTAGGAAACCTCCTTAAAGCCCACTCGCCTGCCTGCAGCACCTCTCCTCTAGAGTAGAAACAGGTAGGAAACCTCCTTAAAGCCCACTCGCCTGCCTGCAGCACCTCTCCTCTAGAGTAGAAACAGGTAGGAAACCTCCTTAAAGCCCACTCGCCTGCCTGCAGCATCTCTCCTCTAGAGTAGAAACAGGTAGGAAACCTCCTTAAAGCCCACTCGCCTGCCTGCAGCACCTCTCCTCTAGAGTAGAAACAGGTAGGAAACCTCCTTAAAGCCCACTCACCTGCCTGCACTGCTTCTCCTCTAGAGTAGAAACAGGTAGGAAACCTCCTTAAAGCCCACTCGCCTGCCTGCAGCACCTCTCCTCTAGAGTAGAAACAGCTAGGAAACCTCCTTAAAGCCCACTCACCTGCCTGCACTGCCTCTCCTCTAGAGTAGAAACAGGTAGGAAACCTCCTTAAAGCCCACTCGCCTGCCTGCAGCATCTCTCCTCTAGAGTAGAAACAGGTAGGAAACCTCCTTAAAGCCCACTCGCCTGCCTGCATTGCCTCTCCTCTAGAGTAGAAACAGGTAGGAAACCTCCTTAAAGCCCACTCGCCTGCCTGCAGCATCTCTCCTCTAGAGTAGAAACAGGTAGGAAACCTCCTTAAAGCCCACTCGCCTGCCTGCAGCACCTCTCCTCTAGAGTAGAAACAGGTAGGAAACCTCCTTAAAGCCCACTCACCTGCCTGCACTGCTTCTCCTCTAGAGTAGAAACAGGTAGGAAACCTCCTTAAAGCCCACTCGCCTGCCTGCAGCACCTCTCCTCTAGAGTAGAAACAGCTAGGAAACCTCCTTAAAGCCCACTCACCTACCTGCACTGCCTCTCCTCTAGAGTAGAAACAGGTAGGAAACCTCCTTAAAGCCCACTCGCCTGCCTGCAGCACCTCTCCTCTAGAGTAGAAACAGGTAGGAAACCTCCTTAAAGGCCACTCGCCTGCCTGCAGCACCTCTCCTCTAGAGTAGAAACAGGTAGGAAACCTCCTTAAAGCCCACTCACCTGCCTGCAGCACCTCTCCTCTAGAGTAGAAACAGGTAGGAAACCTCCTTAAAGCCCACTCACCTGCCTCCATTGCCTCTCCTCTAGAGTAGAAACAGGTAGGAAACCTCCTTAAAGCCCACTCGCCTGCTTGCAGCACCTCTCCTCTAGAGTAGAAACAGGTAGGAAACCTCCTTAAAGCCCACTCACCTGCCTGCACTGCTTCTCCTCTAGAGTAGAAACAGGTAGGAAACCTCCTTAAAGCCCACTCGCCTGCCTGCAGCACCTCTCCTCTAGAGTAGAAACAGCTAGGAAACCTCCTTAAAGCCCACTCACCTGCCTGCACTGCCTCTCCTCTAGAGTAGAAACAGGTAGGAAACCTCCTTAAAGCCCACTCGCCTGCCTGCAGCACCTCTCCTCTAGAGTAGAAACAGGTAGGAAACCTCCTTAAAGCCCACTCGCCTGCCTGCAGCACCTCTCCTCTAGAGTAGAAACAGGTAGGAAACCTCCTTAAAGCCCACTCACCTGCCTGCAGCACCTCTCCTCTAGAGTAGAAACAGGTAGGAAACCTCCTTAAAGCCCACTCGCCTGCCTGCAGCACCTCTCCTCTAGAGTAGAAACAGGTAGGAAACCTCCTTAAAGCCCACTCACCTGCCTGCAGCACCTCTCCTCTGGAGCAAGAAACAGCTTTAAGAACTTGCCTCCTTTAAATGCCTTGGAAAGAGTGTGTGTGGCATGCAGGCTTGGGAGAGAAAGCATGCTCGCCTGCCTGCATTGCCTCTCCTCTAGAGTAGAAACAGGTAGGAAGCCTCCTTAAAGCCCACTCACCTGCCTGCAGCACTCTCCTCTGGAGCAAGAAACAGCTTTAAGAAGGACTCGCCTCCTTTAAATGCCTTGGAGTGTGTGGCATGCAGGTCTGGGAGAGAAAGCACGCTCGCCTGCCTGCATCGTCTCTCCTCTATAGTAGAAACAGCTTAAATGCCTAAAATGATAAGAAGCCCCCCACACACACACACATAATGGGCCAATATAAAACTAATCTTTCAGTACCCCCAGAACAAAAACAGATATTTGTCCTCCCAAATTTGAGAGGCTCTCCAAAAATGGAGCGGGGCCCCCACTAAAAGCTGGGACACCAAAACGGATTACGGCTTACCCAGATTGCACAAGCCTAATAACAACTATGCCGCACTCTGCCTATTAGTGAGGAAGAGGTTGCCTTGGCCCCAGCAGAGCAGACTCTCCTGGAGGAGAAACAGACCAGAGGGAGATGCTTGGAGGAAGGCTACACCAAGGAGCAGAAGGACCCAGGGATCATTTGGTACGTTCAGAGCCACAGATTCAGTTCATTATCAGAAGAGATGAGGAACAGCCAGAAACACAACTGTGTCAGTCTTCAGAGCGGGGTTTGATGGATGCCCCTGGTGATCTACTCCAACTCTAGGACCAGAGTTAATTTAGAAGTGTATCAGTGCATTGAAACACCTGCTCACGGGTCATTTGCTCACGTCTCCCTTCTTCACCGGTGCTCTCTTGCCCATACTCATCACACTTCCCACTTGTAGGAAGAAAACACAGAAACAGTTTTGCTTCCCTGTCGACTCCCAAACAAAGGCTGCAATTTAGTTCAAGTGACACGGAAGGTATCTGCTTTTCTCCACAGCTGCACTGGGGTGATGCTGCAAGGACATCCATGTGCATGGCGTTTGTATGGCATCTGCGGTGTGGAATTAGGTGGGGACCCAATTCTGTCTAGGAAAGAGGGAGAGCAGAATAAGGATGGAAATAATACACACTTGCAAAATGGTAGAAACATTTGGATTTTGAGTGTTGAGGAAATGTGGTGAGTTTCCCTTGTTCGGGACAATATTTCAGTAGAAGTATCACCTGCACAGAAAATGCAGTTTTCCTATGCAAATACGCACCTTCTTCTATGTGATATCATGTGGATCAGGCCTGAGTAAACTTGGGCCCTCCAGGTGTTTTGGACTTCAACTCCCACAATTCCTAACAGCCGGTAGGCTGTTAGGAATTGTGGGAGTTGAAGTCCAAAACACCTGGAGGGCCCAAGCTTGCCCAGGCCTACTCTAGATGGACTATATTACAGTATATGACTTCTCAAGCTTATTATCTCAGAGAATCATGGAATCCTTGAGCTGAAATAGACTCCCAGAGGCCATCTAGTCCAACCGCATTTTGCCATCCAAAAACACAGAGAAAAAGCATTCCTGGAAGATGCCTGTCCAACCTCCGTTCCAAGGTCAAGAGTAAAATACACTCTAAAATAGAATTCTAAGCTCTAGGACTTGGAAAGGACCCCCAAAGGCCATCCAGCCAGTCCCATGGTGCAATGCAGGAAGACCCCATCCAAGCTTCTCAAAAGACCTCCAGAGAAGGAGCCTCCACCACACCACAGTATCACATTGCTGAGCATTTCATCGTGATCCACAGGAAACAGCGGGAGCATCCCAGCTTTGCCTTCTTGAAGAACTGTCACTCCAGATGACAGATGTTTAAATCTTTTTTGTTTTATTCCAGTTGTGATATTCTAAATCACGGTTGTCAGCTGCTGCCCCGGAGGATTCTGTTCTGTGATGGAAAGGCAAAACCAATCTCCCCGCCCAACCCTTTGCTGTCTTTCCATTATCAATTTTTTACAATTTCAATTATTTTTACAACCATATGGCAAGATCTTATTGTTTCTAAAGAATAGGCTTTTAATAATCTGCTATTGAAGCGTGGCTTTTTATTAAAGCGTTTGTTTAAACCCTATGAAATCCATGGGGTTACTATAAGCCAACAAGTGACTCCCAGGCATAAACAAACATGCTGCTTTTAACTTCCTTTCAATTTATATGCTTCACGTGGGCCAGAATCCCACTGGAAGCCATTCACATAGGCAACCCACCCCTTGCAAAAAGTCATTAGACACTTCAAATTTGCACAAAGGAGCATTAAGCCAATAGTGCAATTGCACATGGATCCCCTTTGTGCATTCCACTGTGCATTTGGCTGCATATAAGGACTGTATCTCAAAAGCTGTCCATCCAAACTCTTTGGAAAGAGAATCTATCAGCCACCAGTGCAGTCCATCCCTCTGTGAAACATTATTTCGATAAGGAAGCTCTTCCTAACATTTTGGTGTGGAATCCCCTTTCATTTTTTAATCATTTTGGAAAATGAAGAAGGACCCCCCCCAAAAAATATTTTTAACATATTGGTAGAGTTGTGCATGGAATCTGTTTCTCCCGTTTCCTTCATTTCTTTCGGTACTTCAAGAGCACAGAACAGGAACCTCCCTCCTGGTACAAAAATCAGCTCGCCACAAAAGCAAGCGGGAGTCAATCCCAGCTCCAAACCTGCTTTTCGGTATCCCAATTTGATCTTTTTTATTAATCCCCCAGCAAACAAAAAGTAAACCTCAATTCCCTGAAAACTACTCTCCTCTTCCATGAGGTTATTGAGGTGGGAGGTCTCCTTAAAATGCCTTGGAAGGAAAAGAGTGCGTGGCTGTCTGGTGTGGTGTAGCCCGGGAGAGAAAGCATGGGCACCTGCCAGTGCCACCTGCAGCCGAACCCCTCCTTTTTTCCTTCTAGAGTAAGAAATTCTTACTCTAGAGGGAGCACTCAGCTGCAGGAACTGGCAGGCGTGCATGCTTTATGAGCCTGCATGCCCCACACACACTCTCTTTCCAAGGAGTGTGTGTGTGTGGTGTGCAGGCCGAGAAAGCATGCACACCAGCCAGTGCCTGCAGCCGAGCACCTCCTCTAGAGTAGAAAGAAACAGCCAGTAAGACGACGCCTCCTTAAAGTGCATGGGAAGGGGAGCCTGGGAACCCCCCTCCCCAATAATGGGCCAATAGAAAATGGATCTTTTGGCACTCCAGATCCAAAACAAATATCTGCCCTCCTGATTTCGGGAGGATCCCCAAAAAAAGGTTGGGTCCCCCACTGAAGGCAGGGACACAAAATGGGTCAAGGTTTACCCTGAATGCACAACTCTAGATATTGGATAGAGAAAATTAAAATAAGGTTGAGTAAACAGTTGGATTGACACCTCCCGACAAAATGCAACTGGCAGTGCAGCTACAATGCAGAATTAATGCATTTCAGCATCACTTGAACTGCAGCAAATCAGTGCTATAGAACACTGGGAGTTTTACTGTGGCAAGGTCTTGAGCCTCCTCTGCCTAAGAGTGATGGTGCCCTCATCAAACTACAAATCCAGGATTGCATGGCACTGAGCTGTGGCAGTTAAAGTGGTCTAAACCACATTCATTCATTCTGCCATGTAGATGTAGTCTGTGTTTGCAAGGGAACTGGCCCAAATGTCCTCAATGCAAGGAAAACTCAAGAGAAAAAGATTATGAAAAGCACACCCATGAAAGCCATGGAACTGACGAGACTCTGCAGTTTCTTTCTTTCTTTCTTTCTCTTTCTTTCTTTCTTTCTTTCTTTCTTTCTTTCTTTCTTTCTTTCTTTCTTTCTTTCTTTCTATCATCATCATCATCATCATCAATATAAGATCTCATTATACAATTTAGAAAATTGGTGATTATCTGAAACATGGCCCATATGCTGCACCTGACATGAAAAACTAAAAGGCTATCCCCTTCCATTCTCCCTTACCATTCTGTAATAAAAGAAACTAGATTTAAAAAGCAATAAAAATGATTCCTTGGTCTTTCGATGCTTGCAAATCATAGTCAAGCTCCATTAATTTTGCCTATGAGACTCACTTGGACTGTAATTGCGTTATTGTCCTGTAGCCACGGTGAGTTTGGAAGCCAAAATAACCTGGCTCTCACTTTTCCAACAAAGCATCATAGATACGGAGAAACACAGAGCTGGTTTTAAGCCCCATCTACACTGCCATATAATCCAGTTTGAAACGGTGTTATTTGGTCAGTGGAAACTCATACAATACAGTTCAATGCAGTTGAGTCTACATGTTATATTTATTTATTTCACATATTTGGATCCCGCCCTTCTCACCCTGGAAGTGACTCAGGGCGGCCTTACAAAAGGCAGCAATTTGATGCCCAAACATATAAATATAAAATAAACAAATACAATTAAAACCATACAATTAAACATTCATTATTATCAAATGAAACCACACTGATGGTACAACACAGTTCAGTTCAGATTCAGTTCTGTTGTACTTTCATTTTCATATATGAAGAAAACAGGTTTGTGACTGTGTACTTTCTCTGGGGCGGGCGGTGATGGTGGTGGAGATTCTGCTTCAATATGTTTCCCTGTATACGTTTCTCTTTATTTATATGTTTGTAGCTTTGTTCTCTTGAATAAAGAATAATGTTAAAAAAGCAATACTCAAGGCTGCAGAAACATTACAAAGGATACAAGTTATAGGCTGTGTAATATTGATGAACGCGGCAAGGAGAGAGACCGGGAGGACCCGGGAAGATCGGAAAGGCTTATCTCTCTGCCCAGGGCGATTATTGCAGAGACAGGCAGGCAATTCCACTTTCCCCGGGGCAAAATAGCCAGAGGTGCTTTGCAGGCCACATTGAGGCACTTTTGGGCTGCCTTTCTGTTCAGTATTTCATAAAATCCTAGGGTCAGAAGGGACCCCGGAGGCCATCTAGTCCAACCCACATATGCCTTGGAGGAAGATGCCGTCCAAGCAGCATGGCTCTGCAGGGTTTGCTCTCTATTTCTGATCTTTAGTATCAATTCAGGATATTAGGGTGCATCTACACTGTTGAAAGAATGCAGTTTGATGGCCCTGTAACTGCCTTGGCTCCATGTTACAGCCTCCTGGGATCAACCAATTATTAATGCATCTCTCAGGGAGGGAAACTTTGCACCTTGTTTAAAAGAAGCAGTAGTTAGTAGTGGTGTGCATTTGGGACTTACCTTGTTCTGTTTCGTGTCCTGGCTTTCGATGGGTCCCTGTTCTGTTTTTGACCTCCCAAAATCTGGAAGTCAAACATTTCTTTTGTTTTGTTTTCCGGGCTGAAGGATCTGTTTTTTTTTTCCCAGCTCAGAGCACCTGGGCCTTGCTGGGCCTGCTGCATCCGATTGCAGAGTTAGGAATGCTCCTTACTCGGCACTCGGCTGCAGGTCCTGTGAGACCCAAGTGTGTAGGCCCAAAACCTGCAACCATAGGCCCGGGTGCCTGGGCTTACGAGTGCAGGCTTTGGGCCTATGCACCCGGGCCTCACAGGCCTGCTGTATTCGATTACAAAGTAAGGAGTGCATCTTACTCAGCACTCGGCTGCAGGTCCTGTGAGGCCCGGCACGTAAGTCCAAAGCCTGCAAACATAGGCTCGGATACGCAGGCCTATGAGTGCAGGCTTTGGGCTTATGCACCCGGGTTTTGCAGGGCCTGCTGCATCTGATAACAGAGTAAGGAGTGCCCCTTACTTGGTGTTTTGAGTTGGTTTTTGTTTCAGGTGGGGGTGGGAGCATTCCATTTCATGCCATCCGAATTGACGATACAAAACGGAAACACAACTGGAACAAAAGGAACAAATACTGTGCACATCTCTAGAAGTTAGACCATTGCTAAAAAAAAGCCCTCCCTGGATCCCCTGGACCTAAGTATTACAGACCAGTGACTAACTTCCCTTTTTTGGTCAAGGTGATTGAGAAGTCAGTTGCCCTCCAACTCCAGGTGGTCTTGAATGACACGCACTTCCTTGACTCATTTCAAACCTGCCTCAGAGCAGGATATGGAATTGAGATTGCAATGGTGGCCTTAGTGGATGATCTCCATCTCAATACTGACAAGGGGACTGTGTTGCTCTTAGACCTCTCTGCAGCCTTCAACAACATCAACGAAGGCATCCTTCTGGAAGGCCTGGAGGAGCTGGAAATTGGGGGCACTGTGTCGCAATGGTTCCAGTTGTACCTCCCAGGCACGTTCCAGGTGTTGGTGCTTGTGAATACCTACTCCTCAAAAAGGGAGCTGTAATATGGCATCCCATGAGGTGCCATTCTATCCCCAATGATTTTAAATATTTACATGAGACGGCTGGGAGAGATCATCCATAGGCATGGGCCAGGGTGTTATCAGTATTCTGATGACACCCAAATGTATTTCTCCATGCCTTCCAAAACAGCCTCAGCAAAGACTATAGTGCAGGCATGGGCAAATTTCCTTTTGGGAAAAGGAAGGGGCCTGAGGCTGTTAGGAATGGTGGGAGTTGAAGTCCAAAACACCTGGAGGGAGGGAGGGCCCAAGTTTGCCCATGCCTGGTGTAGACACTTGGACGGCGTCTTCCTACAAGATCTACATCCCATATCAATGCTGCACTTGCACCAAGATCAAAACGCATGTCGACCTGGAAACAGCCGGAGCGAAGTTTTCTGGATGCAAACCCCAATCTGTTTCTGTTATTTGCTTTTGCTGGCAGCCGCCTGATCTTATTTTGGATTCATGTCTCTCCCGGCAGGCCCACCCAGATGATGCTCAAATGGTGAATTTTAAATTAGGTATTGGTTGCTTTAAAATGGAGTGAGTGTGTACCTTGTTTTAGGCTGATTCTTTCACTGGGCTCAATGTCCTTCAACTTCTGCTGTATGTTGTGTTTTAAGCCTTGATACATAGGGAGAGGTGGTTAACAACAACAACAACAACAACCACAACCACAATGATAAATAAGATAATATTGTGTGCAGGAGGGGAGAGTGCAATGTCCTATTGTTTTGTGTTATTCTTCAGCAAACAGAAATGGCAGTGAAAAAAAGATCCGCATTACAGGTAATATTTCTTGACTACACAAAGCAGCATGGAAAGATCTGACATCTTGCCTTTTTTTTGCAAATATTTCTTTTAAAAGACAGACAAAAATAAGGAATAAGCAGAAGAACAGGGTCCTGGGGGTCATCCAGCCTGCCCCTTGCCTTTAACAGCCACAGCAGACGGCTGCCCAACCTTTGCTGGAGAGTTCAAGCCAACCATATTCTAGGCACATGAACCCAAAGAGAGCTGATATGGAATACGTATGTAGATATAGATATATGCACATGGACATCCTTTAATTGCAATTCAATTGAGGATATAATGATTTAAGCTGATGCTCTTTTTTTCAGGCAATCGTGTCCTCCGATCAAGGAGGAAACAGCCACTAGATGTGGAGAAAGTGGAAAGGAGGAAGTTCAACGTCCACAATGCAGCATCATAGAGTGGGAAGGGGCCCTCAAGGGCCATCTAGTCCAACCCCCTTCTTTCATGCAGGAAAAGCACAATCAAAACACCCCTGTCAGATGGCCATCCAGCCTCTGCTTTGAAGACTCCAAAGAAGGAGCTTCCACCAGACTCCAGGGCAAAGAGTTCCACTGCTGAACAGCTCTTCTTTTTTGCGTGCTTGGGTTTTACCTTTAGTTTTCATAGAATTATTCAGCGTAGAATCTTTGAGTTGGAAAGGGATTCACAAATTAAAATCCAAGCTATTTTAGGATGATGGCCCTCAAAAGAAAAAAAAGCTGTATATAGATAGAAAGGATTCGCTACTGCATTTGGATATGAATGTATGCAGCGCTCAGGTGCAGCAACAAGAGCGCAGTATATAATACAGCGACAAGAAGGCAGTATATAATATAGAAAAAGGATTAGCCTCTAGGAGACAAAACACAGCCCTGAATCCACACTGGAAAAATCCACCCCAAAAGGAAGTAAGTGCTTGAATGAGGATTTATACTTTGGGAGGGAAGTGAGTGTGCAACGTGCCTTGCTCTGAGGCTGAGAACTTGTGACTTCCAAACAAAGGCCAAATGAAGGAAGTTACAGAAAATGGGGATAGTATGTAGGAAGGAAAGAAAGAGAAAGGAAAGGGAGAAAGAAGAAGAGGAAAGAAGTATGGGGGAAAGAAAGGAGAGAAGGAAAGAAAGGACGAAAAGAGTGAGAAAAAAGGAAGAAAGAAAAAGAGCCACTCAGAGCATGGGAATCCAGGCAGGGCCAGATAGATACACATATGATGAATAAAGTAAAATATATGAGCTAAAAGAAGAAGGGATTGGTCCATCTCTCTGGCCTGTAGCTTGGCCAACATCTTACCTCAAGGAGATGGAATATCAGCAGCAACATATGCCATGATTTTGAACCTTCCACGGGGAGATCGAATTCTGCAAAAGGTGGCAACAAGATTTGTCTGTGTCTTCCTAGCAGCATGCAAAATATTGGAGCCATTTACGGAGCCTGAGAGAGGAATCTTAATGGCCTTCCTCTTCTTGAGGCCGGCCAGTGAAGTCACCTGCGTCCCTGGAAGGGCCTCCAGCAGCTGCTCCGTTGGCAGAGGTGGAATGTGCCTGCAGACTCTGTGCCAACACTATTAGATCTGCAACGAGGAATTTACAACGAATGGACGGGAGGATCGATGGATGGATGAATTAATAAAGGCTCGGCGATGCATATTCTCCAGGTGCTCTGCCATTCTCCTCCCAGTTTGCACAGATATTTGTATCATAGACTCAGGAACCACCGTTAGGAGAAACTTCAAGGGCCATCCAGACCTGTGCATGATTTACAGTTTTCCCAATCACGCCCTCCCTGGATATGCTGGGCATTGGACTGAATGTCTCAGAGTCAAGCCCAAATAAACCCATACATAGCAGAGTGCTTATCAGCTGTCAGCAGAGTGTTGCTGCTCTGTATGAACTTATGTTGCTCACTGTTTAAAAAACTCTGATTCAGTTTTCCTCCAAACTCACAGAAGGATTTTAATCTTGATACATTGCGCTATATATACACAAAATAGATACACACAGATCAAGATCCCCTGATCTCCTTTCAGTCAAGGGCATATATAGTGATATACTCACAGCGTGGGCAACACACACCGGCAACAGATGTACGGCAAGATTTCGCATGGCAAGAGAAAGAACCCACGTGTTGTGATGGAGTCTTCAAGTAGAGATACTACTAGTTGTATTAGAAGAGGCAGGAAGACAACTCGTGAGCAAGACTCTGATGAGGAGCAACAACGGAAGAGAATCTGGGAAATACTTATGGAACCCACTGATGATGATACCTGTGAGGGTTTTGAAGGGGATTGTGGGGCTGGGAGTCAGGAGGATGGAATGTCAGACTCTGGGAGTGAGGACATGGAATGGACTAAGGTTCAGGAGATCCAGGAGATTCTTGAGGAACCCACAAGCAGTGGTACATTAGAGGGATGGCACAGAGAAGATACAGATGGATCCTGGGGAGTTATGGGTTTGGATAGAAGGTGGTCTGGCTGGAGAGATCATAGAAGGGCTGCAGCTGGAGGTGAGGCGTTGGGCAACTCCAGCTCTGATGAGGATTTGCAGCAACCAGCTGTGGATGGGGCATTGGCTGGCTCAAGTTTGGAGGACTTGTAGATAAAAGTAAGTTTGTTGCTAATGTAACTTTGCAATCGGCAAGGTGTTTTGTTGGGCGCTTTTCGGGATCTCTGTTTCAGAAGATGTGTTTGGAAGACTGCTTTGGGACCTGCCGGCTTGCCTCCGTCGCTTTGGCTCTTTGTGTTTACCTTGGACTGGAATTTGGTGACTCTGACTTCTCCCTGACAATTGGGACTGGAATTCGGTGACTCTGGCTTCTCCCTGACGACTTGGACTGGAACTCGATGCTTGTGACTCTCCCTAATGACGTGGACTGGATGTGGCGGCTGTGACTTCTTCTTTACAACGCGGTTTAGCTTTAACTACATTTTGGGGCATTGTGTGGCTGTTGGTCACTGTGGGTAACTGCTGGTAGCTTTCCTGTTTGTTTAGCTCCAACCAGCAGGTGGAGCGGGTTTCCAGCTTTTTCAACTAAGTTTGTTTTAATTTGGATTATCTCCCAGGATAATCCAAATTATATCCTGAGTTTGGATTTTCCGAGTTCTTTTTGGACATTATCATCTCACACTGAAGAGAAAGTGTTTTTGAGCCTCTTTTGATTGTTTCCTAGGCTCCTTTGTGTTGTTTTTGCAATAAACTGAGTTGTTTATATTGGTTGGCGTCTGACTCTTAACACCACGATTCCTGCCTTCTTTGATACCCACTGCTTGCTTGTTATCAGCCAGGGACAAAAGTGAATGATGCAACCCCCACCATGAATGCCACATGGTCATGTCTCAGGTTCTTCAGCATGTCCTTCAAGGGTGGTGCGAAGCTGATGATTTTTTAAACCCACCCTGACAAAACATAGAGTAAAGGGAAAGCTGCACACCATTACATACATATACAGTACAGTAAGCAAACAGAATCATATACAAAACAAATTACACGGGGAGGCTTGAAGAAGGTTGCTATTTCCAACACTCTTTGGACAGTTCATATCCAGAATAGGAATCTTAGAGTAGCAAAATTCTCTCTTCCAACGTCAAGGGAGGCAGGATATAGCTATATATATAAAAGAGTGATGGCATCACGGCGACCCACAAAACAACAAAACTACAGGCCCCCCAACCTCGAAATTTGACAACACAACCCATCATCCACGCCTCTAGATTGATACAACAAAAAGAAAAGAAAAATAAAGTCCTAATTAGAGAGAGAGGAATAATTGCTTTTATCCAATTGCTGCCAGTTAGAAGGCTAAGCTCCTCCAACTTGGTCTCCTAGCAACCCAATAAAAAATAATAAAAAACACTAAAAATTAATACAATAAAATACTATAATAACAGAAAATAACTAAAAATAATACAAGAAAATAATAAAATATAATAAATAAAATATAACTTACAATAAAATTAATAAAAATTTGCAAATAACGTCAAATAAAAATTACACAACAATTTTTAACCAATACCACCACCACTTTGCCACAGCAACGCGTGGCCGGGCACAGCTAGTAAACATAAAAGGAATGCATGTGGGAGAGGAGTGAATTCATAAAGGCACAGTGTTGCCTATTCCCCAGGTCTCCTGGCATTCTCCTCCAGTTTGCAAAGGTAAAGATAATAGTATGGATCCCATCCAAAAATAGGAATCTGAACCTTAGACTCACAAGCTCCTCTCTCCCTGCAGTCAAGGGATGTCCTTACAATAAATAGATGAGCGGATAGGTTAATGTATGCATTAATAAAGGCAAAGTGATGCCTCTTCTCTGGGTTCCCTGGCATCCTCTTCCCAGTTTGCATGGGATATTGGTACCATCTTCATCCAAAACAGGAATCCTATCCTTATAAGCCTGCAACACCTTCTCTGTAATGCGTTCCCAGCTTCAGGGAAGGTGTTGTGAAACAAGGCAGGCCTTGGGGAGGAGGAGGGAGATGCATGGCCTGGCAGCCACAAGAGGGCAATAATGTGAAGATAAAGCTCCAGGAGGAAACTGAACAAATATCCATTTATAGGACAAGGGGAAGAGATGCTGCTATTTATGAGGAGGGAGCTGCGGAGGCGTCATTTAACCCCTGAAGGGCCAACAGGCCCAGGCAGAGAGGGCCCTCGGTGGGATCCTCATCACTGGGGCAAGCGGTGCAGGTGGGAGGAAGACGCTCCAGCCTCTGTCTTTTGTGTCCTGAAAGGCTTCCTTTCCCTGCATCTTTACATCTCAGCCTCACAGATCTCTCTCTCTCTCTCTCATTCCATCCCTTTTTTGGAGGATCCGCATCCTGCACATCACGTTTCATGGAGAATGCCATGCATCCTCTTGCAGAACCCCAGGCAAAGGGGATGCAAGGCATGCAAGGAGCACCGTGGGTTGGACCCTCTTGCAACCCAGAACCCAGGTTGAGGCTATCAATAAGTCAGTCAAAAGCAAGAAAAAACAAGCCGCACAAGCCAACGCAAGAGTAGGACTCAACAGGCAGGGAGTGCAAGGCTTGTAGACTAGTTCTTGTTGTGATAGGTTTCGTATGTGTGTTTGTATAGATTAGGATGGTTGTTTTAGATATACAGTAGAGTCTCACTTATCCAACATAAACGGACCGGCAGAACGTTGGATAAGCGAATATGTTGGATAATAAGGAGAGATTAAGGAAAAGCCTATTAAACATCAAATTAGGTTATGATTTTACAAATTAAGCACCAAAACATCATGTTATACAACAAATTTGACAGAAAAAGTAGTTCAATAGGCAGTAATGCTATGTAGTCATTACTGTATTTACGAATTTAGCACCAAAATATCACAATATATTGAAAACATTGACTACAAAAATGCGTTGGATAATCCAGAACGTTGGATAAGTGAATGTTGGATAAGTGAGACTCTACTGTACTTCTGTTAGCTTGTGGTCTAGTTTTATATATCAAGAAAAACCTTGCTTATTTTTATGGGGGGGAGGGGTATTGGGATATTTGTTCTTGCTTTCTGCACTCTCCCCCCCCCCCCCAAATATCTGTTTCTCTATGAAGTAATGGAATGGATGGCCATCTGTTGGGAAGGCTTGTTTAGTATCTTCCTGCCTGGCAGAAGGAGGTTGGATTGGATGGCCTTTGGGATCTCTTGCAACTCTAGGATTCTGCGTTGGGCTGTGGTGCAGCTGGTTAGTAGCCAGCAGCAATAAATCACCACCGACTGAGAGGTTGTTGGTTCAAAGCCTGGGTCAAGGTTAAGCTACAGACTGTTAATAGCCTAGCTTGCTGTCCAGCTAAGCAGCTCGAAAGCGTACTACTCCCATGCTGAGTCAGCTCCACTGGCTGCCAATATGCTACCAAGCCCAATTCAAAGTGCTGGTTTTGACCTACAAAGCCTTAAATGGTTCTGACCCATCTTACCTTACCTCTTAGATCATCGGGGGAGGCCCTGCTCTCGGTCCCACCAGCCTCGCAGGTAAGGCTGGTGGGAACGAAGGACAGGGCCTTCTCGGTGGTGGCTCCTCGGCTGTGGAACACCCTCCCCAGCAACATACAGCAGATACCAACTCTCCTAGGCTTCAGGAAAGCCTTAAAGACATGGTTGTGCACGCAAGCGTTTAATGAATGAGAACATGGACTTTACATGACCTGTACGAAGACTTGAGGATTCTGGATGAATGGATTTTAATCTTGGACATTCTTAAAATTTTATATAATGTGATTTTATTTTGTAATGATATTTGTTTTATATGAACTGTTGCTTTGTAGATTGTTTTATATGAATTGTTGTTTTTACATTGTTTTTAGGCATTGAATTTTTGCCTATTTACTGTAAGCCGCTCTGAGTCTCCTTGGAGAGAAAGGCGGGGTAAAAGTGATGTAAATAAATAAATAAATAAATAAATAAAACAGCTGTGTCTATAAGTAGATAATTCTTACTGTGGGGAGGCTAATTTAACTTAATTTATGACACCATAAAACTGGCAGTGGTGTCTGAAGAACATAAGTACTACCATCAAGAAGGACTCAATGTCACAGTGGATGATGAAGCAGTAGCTCCTCCTGTGGCCGGAATCGATCATACCCTCAGGAAGCCGGAAGTTGGAAAATGTTAAATAGCCTCTGTCTGTCTGTATATGTGGTATGTCTGATAATGGCATTGAATGCTGTTCTGTCCTGTCCTCTCTGTCCCAACAGCACTGAATGTTTGCCATGTATGTGTACTGTGCTCCGCCCTGAGTCCCCTTGGGGAGATAGATAGGGCGGAATATTAATAAGGTGTTGTTATTGTTGAAGTGGGAATGATTGTATATCGAGTTGTTTAAATGTAATTGAGTTATAGTGTTGCAATGTGAGCTGGAGATTGCATCATGCACTGTCTGCTGTCCACTATGCGAGTGTGTAAAGAGTTAACTGTGTATTGCATCAGACAGCAGAGGTGATTATAAATAGCTCCCTGTGTTATCTGCTCTGCCCTCTGCCCTCTTCTCTCTGCCTCTCTGCACTCTGTCTGTATATATCGTCTTGAGAGTTATCCATTTGTTAGTAAACTTTTTGTAGATAGCCAAACAGGCTTCAGCCTCTTTATTGGTGCCAGTGATTCTTCGCTGATCTTCCGCTGCATGCGTGTTTATCCAAACCACGTGCTCTGACAGGTTTGTATTGTAGTACTTCTGTACTTTTGGATATAAAATAGCATTAGAACAGAATAGAGAATGCCATGTTTCTGGAGCTGGCTTTCCAAACCATGCTTAGCAAAAGGCCCTCCATCAAGCGTTTTGCAAAAGGTCACAGAGAACAAGAGGAAAGGCTTTCAAGAAAGGCTTCTTCTGTCAGTCCTGGGGAATTTCTCAGCAGCAGCAGATAGTCAGTCTGCCAAGCGCAATGATGCAACCCAAGGCAGCTGCTTGTTGCCTCACTTATGCCCCTTGCATCCATCTCCAGGTGGGTTTTCTGCTCTCCCTTCATGTGAAGAGCTCATCCGTCGGAGCAAACCTCCCGCCACCTCTTCCTTCCCGAACGGAGTCGCGAGGTGAGAGAATGCATTAAGAGCCTGTTTTAAAATGGCGAACGACACTTCTGGCGGCAATTGCCTCAAAAATGAATTTTCTTGTTCAATTAAGAAGCCCTGCATCTGAGCGGAATGAAAGCGCAGGCAAAGAGCCCACGGATGAGGCTCCCAGGTAGGAATCCAGGGAGAGACAGAGAAAGAAAGGAGGAAAGACAGAGAGAGGGAGAAGACAGGAAGAAGAAGAAAAGGCAGAGGCATGAAAGCCAGAATCAGAGTGAATCGGCATCCCTGGTCCAAGGAGAGAAGAGGAACCAGAAGTTAATACATCAACGCCACAACCTTCACTGAATACAGATTGGAATTATGAAACCGTTGTATCCGTGGATTATGTCACTGCCCAACTGAACGTGCAAACAGGTGTGACGTGCACAGCGGCCATTCTCCAGTCATTGGTGCAACGTGGCTTGGCATATTATGCAGGGCAAATGTTAATTCCATTGTGTATGGTGCATTACATGTGGAAGTGAATCTTGATGTCCACAGAATTGTCCTGTTGATTCTGTAGGGAAAAATACACACAGTTTTTGCAGCTTAATAAATTTTTTCCACGTTGGGTTGCTGTGAGTTTTCCAAGCAATCTGGCCATGTTCCAGAAGCATTCTCTCCTGATGTTTTGCCCACATCTATGGCAAGCATCCACAGAGGTTGTGAGGTATGTTGGAAAACGAGGCAAGTGGGGTTTCTATACCTGTGGAAGAATATATGAGGCAGGAAGAAGCCAGGCTTTGGAGCTGCACAACCATTCAATGCTAATCAAGCTGGCCAATTGTACCATTCACACCTGCCTCAAGAAGACAAGAGTTCTTTCTTTCTCCCACCTTGGGCATCATTCCACAGGGATATATAGAAACCCCATTTTCCCAGTTTCCAACAGGCCTCACAACCTCTGAGGATGCCTGCCACAGATATGGGTGAAACATCAGTAATTCAGTAGTCACCATCTGCTCGCCCACAGAAAACCATATTTGTGGGTTGCTGTGAGTTTTCCGGGCTGTATGGCCATGTTCCAGAAGCATGGAACGAATGCTTCTGGAACATGGCCATACGGCCCGGAGAACTCATAACACCCCAGTGATTCTGGCCATGAAAGCACTCGACAACACATTTTCCCACGTTTGTATGATTGAACCAATTAGGAAAGGACATTGATAACCAGGAACAAAAATCATAGTGTTACACAGTAACAGCATCAAGATGTATACAAATGAAATCCATTTGCCACCACTTGAGCTGCCATGACTCCATGCAAAGGGAAATCCTGGGATCTGTAGTTTGGCAAGCAAGAGGAAGGCTGGTGACCCTGTAAAACTACAGCTCCCATGACTCCACAGCCTTGAGCCATGGCAATTCAAGAGGGGGCCGAACTGCACAGCATATAATAATAATAATAATAATAATAATAATAATAATAATAATAATAATAATAATAATAATAACCCTAACTGCAAAAGGCCACCCTGCTGGGATCTGCACGCACCATCCGAAAATACATCACACAGTCCTAGACACTTGGGAAGTGTTCGACTTGTGGTTTTGTGAAACGAAATCCAGCATATCTATCTTGTTTGCTGTGTCATACAACGTCGTTGTGTCAATAATAATAATAATAATAATAATAATAATAATAATAATAATAATAGTAATTTTATTTTTATATCCCGCCCCATCTCCTCGAAGGGACTCGGGGCGGCTTACATGGGGCCTGGCCCGATAAAACAAACAAATAACAGTAACAAAGCAATAAAACAATTATCCCAGTAAAAAAACAGCATAGCGCACCCTGAGCCAGAGTGAATCCGTGGCTTGAGCATTGGACTATGGCTCTGGAGGCCAGGGTTCATATCATATCATGACCTTGTACAAATCACACTCTCTCAGCCTCAGAGGGAGACAAAGGCAGAACCCTCTGAATAGTGAATCTTGCCAAGAAAACCCTGTTAGAGCTACCATAGGTTTGCAACCACTTGCAAGCACTTACCAACAAAAACATGTCAAAGGCCTATCTGGTCTAGCATTCTCATTTGACCAGCCTGAACCTTCTTGGGTAGTAGATGAGATGTACGACATCCACTATGGAAAGTGAGGTGACGCACGTATAGGTTGCATTGATTTAATGGATCTACTCCAGGCATGGGCAAACTTGGGCCCTCCAGGCGTTTGGACTTCAATTCCCACAATTCTGGTAGCCTGTTAGGAATTGTGGGTGTTCAGGTCCAAAACTTGGAGGGCTCAAGTTTGTTTGTCTGTTTGTTTATTTATTTCTCACATTTATATCCCGCCCTTCTCACCCGAAGGGACTCAGGGCGGCTTACAACAACGGCAACAATTCGATGCCCATACAAATCAATATAAAACAGTACATAAAACAGTTAAAACTATTAAAATACATTATAAATTACAAAATATAGATTTCAAACATAAAATCAAATCTGTTCATCCTCATGCCTTATGCCTGGTCTACTCCAATTGGGAAGAAGAACATGGTTCAAGGATAGTGGCTATGCTACCATTGATCTATGGGAAGAGCTGGAGCCTCCGGTGGCCTAGGGGATAAAAGCCTTGTGACTTGAAGGATGGGTTGCTGACCTGAAGGCTGACCTGAAGGATGGATAATTTTGTGCTTGTAACCAAGCTTGTGGGCAGGCAGTCCTTGCATTACAAACATCTGGCTTAAAAATGACTCCTAGTGAAGAAAGGGGGGTGAAAGAATAGGAAGAATCTTCCCCTCGGAAGGAAGGGAAATCCTCTCCTGAAAGAGTTATTATTGTCGGGAAAAGGGGTCTCTAATGAAGCTTTTATCTCCAATCCTTGTTTCCACAACAAACAATTTTTTTTTTCCAAAATCCAATTATCACAGGGACAGAAAGTGAGATGGAATCTTCTGAACAGAACCTACAGGACCTCTCTTGTTCGTAACTTGACGACAGCCTGCATGTCATGTCGAGGAGGGGTCCAGCTTGGTATCTGCTGCTCCAGAGACAAGGATACAATAGAGGAATGGATTCAAATTGCAGAAAAAGAGATTCCACCTAAATATTAGGAGGAACCACTTGACGGCAAGAGCACTTTAACAGTGGAATATGTTGGGAGCTCAGTGCAGTCTCCTTCTCTGGAGGCTGGGTGGCCATCTGTCAGGAGGGCTTGGATTGTGTTTTCCTGCCTAATAGAAGGGGGTTGGACTGGATGGCCTTTGGTAGTCCCTTCCAACTTGACGATTCTATGATTCTTTTATTCTGCGACCACACTTTAACTGTCATGGTTTCATGGGAGCTTCACAAGATCTTTAGCTTTCTCTGCAAAAGGGTACAGTTGCCTTGTCAAACTACAACTTCCAGGATCCTGCAGAATTGAACCATGATGACATCGAACTGCATTAATTCAACAGGTGCACCTGTTTGGGAGCCATAGCACCTCCGCCCCCAATAAAAGATTTATAGATCATCAAAAGACTTCAAGCAAGATATATGATTTTTTAAATGTTTAAACCATTTTCTGCGGTTCCAAGATTGTGAAGTGTCAAAGCACGACTGGAGGCTCCGAAATAGACCAAGCAGCAGCTGTACCTTAAAAACTCTATCAAATCTAACCCTTCAATAAATGTATCAACTGGATGATTTTTGTGTAACTTGTATCTTTTTATGTACTGTGTTCAATTCTTAAAAGTATGAAGTGTATAAACTGTATCAAATGTGTGTATCAAAATGTATCTTGACGGCAGATACCTTGCCGTGCCCTCAGTTTGCATAATGCGTTAGGAAAGGAAATCACAGCCAGGGTCCCTCCAGCTATTTCCCAAGACAGATAAAAAAAACCCTGTGTGTATATGCAAATAGATGATACTCCTTGTCACCAAAATAAGTGTATTGACCGTGTCTAGGATGAGGATAATGGGTTAGAGGATTCTCTCCCAGCAGCCAAATCAGGGGCAAATGTAGAACAGCCACCTGGGCAGCCTGAGGCTTTGGAACTCACTGCTGCTGATCAGGAGCAGGCTCCTCCAGGTTTGGAAGAAACGGGGCAGGATCCAGCTTTTCAGGGTGAAGAGCAGGAGCTGACTCATCCCACCTGGCTCTAGATAAATGTTGATGCCATCCAGCTGAGAAAGTCCAATCTGCTGGCCCAGAAGAGGACCTCTTATCTGTAATGGCTTTATTGGGCAGCATAAATAGCTGGTGCCTGCAACAGATCCTTTGTTGTGACCAACGTTTGTGAGATAGCTATATCTGGTACCTTGTTGTGTTTTTGGACTTTAGACTACATGTATGGATTTTCACTTGGTCTGTTCTTGAACTTCAGTGAGTTTCTATGTTATTGACCTTTGAAACAGACTCCTGGCTATTTTCCTGCTTGACACTCTCTTTAAACTAGCTTCTATGTTTGATCTTGGACTGCCTTGGGCCACATGCTTAGGGAATGGCTGAGCCCAAGAATAAGCTCATAATATTTCTTCATTTCACTTGAGGCTGAGAGTTTGTTACTCCTGCGGAAGAGGGGTCTCAGCAAACATGAACACATTAACTCTCTGCAGATAGCCTAGCCCTTGGTTGTCTGGAATCACCACCTCTGTCTTTTGGGTCTTGCACCTTTGTCTCACACGGAACTGGACACTTGAGTTAATCAGGGACTCATCAGCATATCCGTGTCATCATTTCCTTATGGGTTGTGCCCTCCCAGGGGGTGTCCCTGCAACGGATTGGCTCTTTAAACTATCCAACACCAGCTGTCGTTCTTCTGGCCACGGGAATTGCTTCCTTCAGGCTGTGATGTCAGGGGAACTCGCCGGCAATCCAGGCACAGATCCAACATGTCTCTCTTTTCAGCCCATTGGGGAAAGGAGTAGGAAGTCTGAACAGCATGTCATGAATGTCTCTGTGGATTTATTGCTTGAACCTTTTGCAGTTTATTGCTTATACTCGCATCCTTTTTAGCCGAATCGTAATAAACCTCTTTAGCCTGCCTTCAACCTGGAGTGGTTGTCTTCAATTTTGGTGGATTTGGCTGAGCGAAGACCCATCGGGAAAAGACTTCTCCATCCGTGGTCCTAGCTGAAATCACTACATACCCAATGGAAAAGGAAGGTGGTGAATTCTCCATCTCAGGACTTTAAGCAGAGGTTAGATGGCATCTCTGAGGTGTTTAAATTGGGTCTTATTTTATTTATTTACAGTATTTATATTCCGCCCTTCTCACCCGGAAGGGGACTCAGGGCGGATCACAATATACATATATATGGCAAACATTCAATGCCATTAGACAAACAACGCACAGACAGACAGACACAGAGGTTATTTAACTTCACAGCTTCTGGCTTTGTGAGGGTATGCTTGATTCTGGCCACAGGGGGAGCTGCTGCTTTATCATCCACTGTGACGACGGGTTCTTTTTAATGGAGTACTTCCTCATCCGGTGTTGTAAATCAGTTAAATTAGCATCCCCGCATAAGCGGTCCCTAAATTTTCCTACTTGACAGATGTAACTGTCTTTCGAGTTGCTTAGGTCAACAACGAGCAGGGCTATTTTTTATTTTAATTGTCAGGTGCTCACTCCAACATGGGCTGGCCTCGAACTCATGACCTCTTGGTCATAGTGATTTATTGCAGCTGGCTACTAACCAGCCTGGCTCTTCTGACAAGGAAAACTTTGGAAAGAACTCCTGGGTGAGATTATTTTCAATTGCTGAAAAGACCACGTACTGGCCTGACAGTATGGGGTTGGACTCAATGGCCTTGGGGTTCCCTTCAAACTATGGTTTACTTGGACAGCTCATCCACTGGGGCACATCCTCAGCAACAGTTGGGGATTAAGTAACATATTTCTCTTTTCCTATCGCATTCCTTGTGCTGGGAGAGACGCATCACGTCCAGAACCAGCATCGGGCCCTGAGCTGAGGAGGTTTTGCAAACATTCATTGCAGATGCAGAAAAGCCTCCTCCTCCTCCTCCCTTCCATGGATCTCTCTGCAATAATGACCCACCTCCCTCCAGGGGAAGAGCTGCTCAATTTGATTTTTGTCAATATCTTTGCCAGTATCTCTCTTGCAGGAAGCACATTGCAATGCAATTATGCTCACACTGAACCTTTTACCGGGTCACAAATAAATCAAACGCTGAAAGGTCAGTGCTGGAAACTATTAGAGGTTCAGCCCGGGGCGATTGTGAGTCTGGATTCCAGCCTGGAAGAAGCCTCCGAGTGCATCTGCGCCAGTTTACTCCTCCGACGAGCCCTCCACTTTAAGCACAGGCAGCCCAACAGTAATTTCTGCAGACAATGGGGATATTTTATGCTAAGCATCCATTTAGTGGCTCTTGAGGGGAACGCATTACCTTATCGGCCAAATTAATCCTGCCAGTGAACCAAATTCATTAAGATCAGGATGCATAGGACTTCTATTCATATGCAAAACCTTCTCTCTCTCTCTGATACTTAGAAAGGCACCTTTGTTGCAGTCATTTGTGTCCTTTGTACAACAGCCTGAACTCAATTAGAAATTGTTGCTGGAAGCGCATGCCTTTGACTTCTCTATCAAGGGGTTTTCTTGGGCAGATGCGATCAAAAGAAGCTTGTCTTGGAGGCTGAGAGAGTGTGACTCACCTGTGGTCATCCAATGGGTTTCCATGGATGAACAGGGATTTGGAACTTGGTCTCCAGAATGGTGGTCCAACAGTCAAACCACCAAACCAAGCTGGCGCTTTAGTTGGGTGCTCCTTCAGGGCAAGAAGGGGGTGGATTGGATGGACTTTGTAGTTCCTCCCAACTCTGCCTTTCTGTAAGTTCATCTCCATTTCTATCCCTTTCAAAAGTACAGCATGGCTCCTGTGTCAGCATGGCACACATGCCTGGACTTGGCATGGAGCTGCAAAGCCTAAAATAAGAGTGAGTCCTAGGAGGAGCTCTGACCCAAGAGTGTCATTGGGTCAGGTTGGAGGACTTAGAAAATGCCTAGGGATGACATATTTTGTTGGATGTTGATAAATAAAACCATGGAGCATAGTAAACATGAGGTTGTTGTATGTATTCTGGGCTGTATGACCATGTTCCAGAAGTATTCTTTCCTGACGTTTCACCCACATCTATGGTAGGCATCCTCAGAGGTTGTGAGGTACCTCCCAACCTCTGAGGATGCCTGCCATAGATGTGGGCGAAATGTCAGGAGAGAATACTTCTGGAACATGGCCATACTGCCCGGAATACATACAACAACCCTGTGATCCCGTTCATGAAAGCCTTCAACAACACATAGCAAACATGATTGAAATGAAAGACATATGGCCCAAGAATATCATAGAATCAGATCAGAGGACCTAGAAAATGCCATATTTTGTCAGGTGCGGATCAATGATACTGCAAGCAATGGTTCTGTGGATACAGGTGTTGCCTGACAATGTGATCTTTTTCCATAAGCAGATGTGCAATATCTGCATGAATCCTGAGATGCCTCTTGAGAATCCATAGATTCCTTTTAGACAAGAAACAGGAGGAGAATCCAAGCAGAGCAGATCCTGGTGCCAATTCCACCCGCATCTCAACCATTGGGATGTCTTTGCTCCCACTTTTCCAGAGCCTTCCTTTATTTGACCCAAAGAGCCGAGGCGGATAATAGCAGATTGCTTTAGAGACACATGTATACACACAGAGACAAGCTGCAGGGAGCTGGTTTTCAGCAGAGGACGGCCTTTCTTACCGAAGAACCGGCAATTTATGATTTCCTGAGGCTATTCAAAGTCAGCCCAGAGTGGGAGGCTGAGCAGAGAGCCCTCCAGGAAAATATAAAACTCGGCTTCACAGTCCACAGAATAAATTGCAGCCGTCTCTAGCTCTTATCCACCTGCAATGGGATGAGGAGGGTGCATTTCCCCATCTTCTTTCAGGTGCATCTCTGTTGTTGTTTATTCATTCAGCTGCTTCCTCATGGACCATCCCAGGCCAGAGCTCCCTGTTGGCCGTGGTCACCACCAGCTCCTTCAAGGATACCACTGACTTTGCCCTTGGTTGGCCCAGCTTCCTTTTTTCTTCCCTTTTCCCCAGCATCATTCTCTTCTCCAACCTTTCCTGTCTTCTCATGATGTGGTGCACCTCTGTTGGTGTATTTTGGTGTAAGGGTGAAATGTTGAATCAAGTGTTTTGCTGTTGGAGATTTGCAAATGTGTATTTTGGCATGCTTTCCAGCAGCACACGGGTTAATGGCAGGTCAGCTTGAGTGATAGCCTGCCTAGCCAATAGGTCTCAGAGGACGTTTGTCATTCTGCTATAGAATGTGGAATTGTCGGCTGAAGAGCTTCGCTGATCGGCAAAGAGAGAGGCCATGCTTTGTCTTGCCTAGGGAAGCATGGGTCCGATGAGCGATGGGCTTTGTAGTTGTATATAGTTGTAAATAATAAAGTCTTAGAACCGCTGCATACAGCTGATTTACGACTGTGATGTCGTTTGTCGGTGCTGCTTAGCCAGATGCTCAAGCAGGCTGACTGAGGATGGATTGGTGAGAGACCTGGCTCACCAATAAATCAGGGTAGTTCAGAGCTGCTTAAACCCCTTGTCAACCTCTGCACTGTCGAATTAAGGGGTTGAAGAAATGCCAGACTGGGCATAGGCTCTATGCAGTGCATCTACAGCAGGCATGGGCGAACTTGGGCCCTCCCTCCAGGTGTTTTGGACTTCAACTCCCACAATTCCTAACAGCCGGTAGGCTGTTAGGAATTGTGGGAGTTGAAGTCCAAAACACCTGAAGGGCCCAAGTTCGCCCAGGCCTGCTATAGATAGATAGATACATGTTAGATAGATAGATAGATAGATAGATAGATAGATAGATAGATAGATAGAAGGAAGAATCTGATCAAAATGGATGAGAGATAGGACCAGTCCATCTGGGTTCCTTTGTGTCTTGATGTTGAGTATAATTTACTTCTCCAGATCTTTGCAAATGAAACCTCTCAAATCACAGAGCTGGAAAGGACCACAAGGATCTTGTCCACCCTAACATCCAAGAATTCCACCCATAAAGGTACTGGAAGGAGATTTTCACAGAAGAAAGGCCACTCCTTGAATATCCTCCTCGAAAAGGCCATCTTTATGGTCCCTTCAACTCCATGATCACTGCAAAACCAAAGTGCCATGATGTCATTTTGACTTCCATGGAAGCCTGGGGTGGACATTTTAGGGAAAGGCATTTGGAATTTCCAGTCTCTAGTGCTCTTCAAACTTTATATTCCAGGACTGTATAGGAAGAATCTGTGAGAATAATTGTGCTAAAGCCCAAAGTTCAGGATCTGTTTGGAGGTATTTAGCATAAGGCCAAGGAAGAGAACATCTGCCCATTGCTGTTCTCTCCTTCCATGGATCAATGTCTCTTCTCCAAGCAAGGACAGAGAGGCCACACTTAGGACTCACAGGTTCAGGTTAAACATGCTTCTCCAAAATGATTGAGATCAGAAATGTTTTGGATTTCAGGCTACTTTGCATTTTGGAAAACTTGTGTTTGCATCTCCATGTATCGTGAGGTATCTTGAAGCTGGGACCCAGGTCTAATCACCAATTTGTGTATTCTTCAAATATACATATACAGAAAGGAGCCCTCGGTGGCACACCAGATTAAACCGCTGAGCTGCTGAACTTGCTGACTGAAAGGTCAGTGGTTTGAATCCAGGGAGCGGGGTGAGCTCCCACTGTTAGCCCCAGCTTCTGCCAACCTAGCAGTTCAAAATGATGCAAATGTGAGTAGATCAATAGGTACCACTGTGGTAGGAAGGTAACAGCTCTCCAAGCACATGATCTTGAAGGTGTCTATGGACAATGCCAGCTCCTTGGCTTAGAAATGGACATGAGCACCAACCCCAAGAGTTAGACACAACTAGACTTCATGTCAGGGGAAAACCTTTACCTATATGCAGAAAATGACTTCTAGGCTGTATGTATAAGATCTATCTATCTATCATCTATCTATATCTATCTTATACATACAGCCTGGATGTCATTTTCTACAATGTGATTGATAATATTGTACTTGCCATCATGTTTGTACATACTGAAACCCTCAGCAAATAAAGGAGCAACAATCTCAGCCATCCCTTATTTTGGAGTATTTCAGATGACTGGATAAGGGCTGCTCAACTTGTGCTCAGCTTTGTTTTTCCTGCTTCCTTGAAGTGCAGAACGGCAGCCGTTCTGCCCAGGTGAGTCTGGCCCAGGGCTAATTCTGCTCATGTCCCTTCTGCCCACGACACCAAACCCTCTTTTCCAAGGAACATCAAGGGCAACAGGGATAATGGCAGGGTACAGAGTTGGCTGCAAAATGGATGTGCACTGGAAGGAAGGAGCTCAAACAGGGGCCTTTTCCTCTGCAAGGCTTGGGCTCAGCCCACAGGCTTGGGTCTAGCCACACAGGGGGCATCTACATGGCAGAATTAATGCATTTTGAGACTTCCTTGACTGCCCCCAGCTCAGTGGGCCAGCTCAAGTGTGACGGAGTCCAGGAGTTGCTGTTTTATATGTTCAAAGAGTGCCAAAGAGTGCTGGAGACTCCTTAAACTACAAATCCCACCTTCCCGTCTCCAGGCTAAACTGACCCATCTCCCTCAGCTGCTCCTCACGGTTTTGGGACTATTTTGTTCGCTCTTCTCTGCACATCTCTTGGAAAGGTGCTCCATCATAGAATCCCAGAGTCCTGAGAGACTCCATCGGCCATCCAGTCTAACTCCAATCTGCCAGGCAGGAAAACACTATCAAAGCTTTCCTGACAGATGACCATCCAACTTCTCTTAAAAAAACCCACCAGACTCCACTAGGGTCCAACAGCTCTAACTACCAACAAAGTTCATACTATGTTGTTGAAGTCTTTCATGGCTGGAATTACTGAGCTGCTGTGCATTTTTCAGGCTATATGGTTATGTTCCAGTAGCATTCTCTCCTGAAGTTTTGCCAGTATTTTTGGCAAGCATCCTCAGAGGTTTGTTCAGAGATCTGTGGGAATGAAGCAAGTGGAGTGTGTATATATCTCTGGAATAATGTCCAGGCTGGGAGAAAGAACCCTTGTCTGTTTGAAGCAAGTGTGAATGTTACAATTAGTCAACTTGATTCACAACTGAGCAGCCTTATAACTGCAAAGCCTGGCTGTTGCTGCCTGGAGACATTCACACTTGCTTTGAACAGACAAGAGTTCTTCCTCCCATCTTGGACATTATTCCAGATATATATATATATATATATATATACCACTTGCCTCATTCCATAGACCTCTGAACAAACCTCTGTGGATGCCGGCCAACGCTACTAGAACATGGCCACACAGTCTGGAAAACTCACACCAAACCTAGAAGTTCATACTGATGTTGAGGTGGAATCTGTTATCTTTCAGCTTGAGTGCATGGCTCCATTGTGTCTCCCTCCTCAATGGGACCTCCTTTCCAATATTGAAATATAATTTCTCATGCCACCTGTCAACCATATCTTTTCGAAGGTTAACCTCACCAGTAATTCCTCAGAGGGATTTGTGGTTGTGTTGTCGAAGGCTTTCATGGCTGGGATCACAGGGTTGTTGTATGTCAGGAGAGAATACTTCTAGAACATGGCCATGCAGCCCGGAAAACATACAACAACCCTGGATTCGTGGTTTCCATACTTTTGGTCTTTCTCTGACCATCTCAATGAAAAGCATTCCATGATGGAGGGCCTGCCAAAGCACAGGTGCATAAAGCAGAGCCAGGAGAATCGTTTGGTGAGGCACAGACGGAGTCTTACCATGACCTGTCAATGTGGTTCTTCTGAATTCGGTCCTCTCCTTGGCATCAAGCATTTCAGTGAAGCCACCTGTTTGGTGCCAGGAGCCTCATCCATCAGCCAGGAGCTGCAGGAGGTCAGTCTTGCAGGAGGAGCTCTGTGGCCTGTCTTTGGTGAAGCAGGAGTGATGCTGGTGCTTCTTCTCAGGAGGGCTGCCAGGACCAAGGCCACCTCCTCCTCTTCCTGCTGCTCTTGTGCCTTGACGCCAAGCGGAGCTGTCCAAGGCAGACTCTTTGCGGCCCGAACACCGCTCAGCTTCTGCAATACACCGATCTAATCTGCGCATATAAATGGACTGTCAAGCGGAGGACGTGATCGGCTATTTAAATATTGACAGGACTTTTCCTTCTCAACTCCTGTTCACAGCTGGGCGAGTGCTGAGTTTAAGCAAATCACTTTGTCATGCCATCGCGCCAATTGCATATTATCCTCTCCTTCATAATTCCTCCGACGTCTCCGCTCACTCCTCCGACTGGGACTGCGGCTGGAGCCATCCATCAAGCGCCGCCGTCAGATCCAAAGGCTCCTTCGCCATGACAGCCGCTCATGTCTTGCCGGCCGGGATGCGAGAAAGAGGAGGAGGAGGAGGAAGAGGAACTGCCATCGAGGGTCATGGGGAAGGCCTCCTCCGACCTCCTCAGACTTGTCAAACAGTGCGCTAAAGCAGGAGAGAAGCGTGCGCAGCATGCCCACCGGCACAATGCATGGCTGCAGTGAAGACTGTTCCTAAACCTGAACAGGAATGAGGAAGAGTAGAACCACAGGGTCTGTCTTTAGAGAGAATCCTGCAATCCTAAACTTGGGTGAGAGTCCAAAGGCCATCTGGCCCAACCCAATTCTACCATGCAAGGTACCTTGAAGAAAATCAATATACATTCCTCGTTATCCCAAAGGCAAATTGAGTTTTTCATCCCATAGAAACAAGATTGGAAGGAACTCTATGTACCATCTAGTACACTGGTTTCCAACCTATGGGCCGTAGCCCACCAGTGGGCCACGAGACCTAAAATAAGGTCCATGGGACATGCGGAGAAAATCAGCTCTAGATTATTAAGTTTGGTTTTCTACGGGTGAGCAGATGTCAACTACTGGATGGCATATGTTCTGTATCAGAAACTAGAGCTGATGTGGTCTATCCATTGCAATTTTCTGAATCAGCACCACAAATAAACAAACCGAGTCTAAACTTGACCAAAAACTGATCCGTAACCCTTTTGGTACTCATGTTGGAGAATGGCCCCTGGTCAAAGTGGTTTCTGGTCAAAAAAAGGTTGGGAAGCACTGATCTAGTGCTGCTCAGTCACATAGTCGTTTCCGACTCTTCATGACCTCATGGACCATCCCACGCCAGAGCTTCCTGTCGGCTGTCGCCGCTCCCAGCTCCTTCAAGGTCAAGCCAGTTACTTCAAGGATACCGTCCATCCATCTCGCCCTTGATCGGCCTCTCTTCCTTTTTCTTTCCATTTTCCCCACCTGATCAAGTACAACTTGATAAATATACCCTCTAAACCTTCATCCAAGTCACTAATGGGCCAGGCTGTGGCGCAGGCTGGTTAGTAGCCAGCTGCAATAGATCACTATGACCAAGAGGTCATGAATTCGAGGCCAGCCTGTGTAGGAGTGAACACCTGATCATTAAAATAAAAAAACCAGCCCTGCTCGTTGTTGACCTAAGCAACCTGAAAGACAGTTGAATCTGTCAAGTAGGAAAATTTAGGGACCGCTTATGCGGGGAGGCTAATGTAACTGATTTATGACACTGGATGAGGAAGTACTCCATCAAAAAGGACTCGCCGTCACAGTGGATGATGAAGCAGCAGCTCCCCCTGTGGCCAGAATCAAGCATACCCTCACAAAGCCAGAAGCTGGGAAGTTAAATAACCTCTGTGTCTGTCTGTCTGTGTGTTGTTTGTCTAATGGCAGTGAATGTTTGCCATATATATGTACATTGTGATCCGCCTTGAGTCTCCTTCGGGGTGAAAAAGAAGAGTGGAATATAAATACTGTAAACAAACAAACAAACAAACAAATAACTGGGATCAGGAACAAACCTTCTTTATGGCACCCCACTAGCCACTTCTTTCCAGGATGAAGAGGAGGAACCCTTGGGGAGAGAACCTCTTGGGTTTGGTCGCTTAACCATTAAAGATCTGCCTGATAGTATCATTGCCTAGCCCCCATTGGACTAGTTTGCTTTCAAGAAGGTCATGCGGAACTTTGCCGAAGACCTTGCTGAAATTGAGTTCTGCTCCAGCCACGGCTTTCCCTGCATCTACCCAGCTTGCAACTCTATTGAAAAAGAGACGAGATGAGTCTGGCATGACTTGGTTTTGAGGAATCCATCCTGACTTTTAATAACCACAGCATTCCTTTCCAAGTGATTGCAGGCTCCTTCCTTCATGATCTGCTCCAGAATCTTTCCTGGTCTTGATGTCAGGCTGTCTGGACATGGGTCATTGTGTGGGTCCTTGGAAGGAAGAGGAGAAGAGATGGAGGAGGAAGAGATGGAGGAGGAGGAGGAGACCCATGCTGATTAATGGCTTTGCAGCTCCTTTCCTTGGGCACCTTTCCTGTCACAATCTGGTTTGTGGCTCCTCCAGGACCTGTGTCTAGTCCTTCCTTGGCCTTGGCCTCTTCCCTTGTTCTCTCCTCCCAGAAGCCATGGGGACATTTTCAGAAAAAGAGTCCAATTTCTGTTTGAAACCTTTCTGCGGGCAGCTTTGCCTTGCAAAACCCCATTGCACCTCCCTTTCCTTTCTTATTCTTGTTTTCTATCTCATCCACAAATGCAAACAGATCACTTGCCTGGCTGGAGTCTTTGTTTTTCCAGGGCTTCTCCTTGTCTTATCTTAAGTCAGTTGCATCTCCTCAGAAAAACCAGGTGCCCCAAAGGTTGCTTTGTTTCTATTGACTAACAAGGCTCTGAGCGGCTGGGTAAACATTGGCCGGCCGGTGGGCTTTCCATTCAGATAAAGAGAGAGAAGGGAAATGAGTTTCAGGCACAGAACGAGAAGCCTTCGCGGAAGTCTCTTTAGTGGATGGAATCAGTGGAAAGGATGAGAAAATTGCATCGCAGCAGCCACATTTCATGGCTCGCTTTCAAGAAAAAAAGGAGATTCGAGTTCTTTTCCATTCACTGAATGCAAGAGGCAAAGAGCTACTGAAAAGACCAAATCCAAATCCAGGGTGCAGATGTGACCATCTGTCTCATGAGTCTCTGCTGCTTCTTGTATTCATCTAGGGTTGCAAAGGACAAAAGGAGAAGGTCAAGTATTTACACTGTAGAAGCATGCATTGCGATCCCACCTTAACTGCCTTTCTTCAGTGCTATGGACTCTTGAGAGTTTTATTATTTATTTACTTCACTTGTATACCACGTTTCTCACCCTGGGTGGGAGACTCAAGACATTTTACATTACCTTTGGCCTTATTTTGCAAAGAGTGATGGTGACTCCCAAACAACACCTCCCAGGATTCCATAGCCATTCAAGTGGGATCAAGGCCGTAGGGTTGTGCGCCGATCCCATTTCCTTCGGTACCTCTGGAAGCACATAATGGGAAGGGGAACTCTGGCATGAAAACCCACTTGACACGAAAGCAAATGAGAGCCGATCCTGGCTCCTCACCCGCTTTTTGGCATCTTTCTTATTAATCCCCCAGGAAACAAAACATAAACCATCATTCCCTGAAAACTACTACCCTTCCAGGAGGTCATCGCTCTTCCTTACTTTGAAGTGGGAAGTCTTAAAATGCTTTGGAAAGAGTGCATGGCTGCTGGCGTGGAGCAGGCCCAGGGGAGAAAGCCGTGTACACCTGCTTGCAGCACCTTTCCTCTAGAGCAGACAGCTTTAAGAACAAGAAGCCTCTTTAAAGCATGGACATCTCCCTGCAGTCAAGTGCCTCTCCCCAGAATAAGAAACAACTTTAAGAACCTGCCTCCATTAATTGTCTTGGAAAAAGTGAGTGTGGTGTGCAGGCCAGGGAGAGGAAGCGCCTGCCTGCCTGCAGCCGAGTGCCTCTCCTCTATAGTAGAAAGAGGTAAGAAGCTTCCTTAAATGCCTGCCTGCAGTTGAGCACCTTCCTCTAGAGCAGAAAGAGGTAAGAAGCCTCTTTAAAGTGCCTGTCTGCAGCTGAGTGCCTCTCCTCTAGAGTAGAGACAGGTACGAAGCCCCCTTAAAGTGCCTGCCTGCCTGCAGCCGAGTGCCTCTTCTCTAGAGTAGAAACAGGTAAGAATCATAGAATCATAGAATAGTAGAGTTGGAAGAGACCTCATGGGCCATCCAGTCCAACCCCCTGCTAAGAAGCAGGAAATCGCAAGAAGCCTCCTTAAAGTGCCTGCCTGCAGCTGAGTGCCGCTCCTCTAGAGTAGAAACAGGTAAGAAGCCTCCTTAAATGCCTGCCTGCCTGCCTGCAGCTGAGCACCTCTCCTCTATAGTAAAAACAGGTAAGAAACCTCTTTAAAGTGCCTGCCTGCAGCTGAGCATCTCTCCTCTAGAGTAGAAACAGGTAAAGCCTCTTTAAAGTGCCTGCCTGCCTGCAGCTGAGAGCCTCTCCTCTAGAGTAGAAACAAATAGCTTAAATGCCTAAAATAACAGGAAGGGAAGCCTGGGAAGTCCCCCCACCCATAACGGGCCTATAGAAAACTGATCTTTTGGCACCCCAGAGTGAAAACAGATATCTCTTCTCCAGATTTTGGGAGGTTCCCAAAAAACCCCTAAAGCTGAGACATGACACAGGTCAAGGTTTACCTGGATTGCACAAGCCTAATTGGCAATCAAAAATGCCTCCCCGAGACATTACTGCAAGTCTATTCCTTGCTTTAAAAGTGATATATATGTGTATGTGTGTGTGCACACATGCACGCTGCACAACTGGGTATTCCAGGTGCCAAGCAGATGGGCTCCACAATCCTTGCAACTGGACACCAATGGTCAAGTCCTTGCAAACTTTGAATGGGGTTAGGTGACATTCTTTGGTGTTCAACAGCCCCCAAGCCATAGTTAATTAGCACAACACCTCAAGTATGTAGAAGCACCTGGGAGCAGAGCGGGAGAACCAAGCCTCCTTTTCGCAATGTCCTTGCCCTGCTCTTCTGTCTGTTAATGTCACGTTTCTTTGTTCTGTTCCCTTGGATTGTTTCTGCTCTGGGCTTGCTTCTCCCTTCCCCAGATCCATTTTCCACCGCAGCCCAAAGGACCCATCATCCACGCCCAAGGGGCTGGAGCACTGGCCCTTGTGAAGAAGGCGAAGGTTTTGTCCCTTCGAGGATTGCTGAAAGACCATGTCACTTTCCTTCTCCATAGGCAGGTTTTTGGCAATTACTGTCACCGATGGCCACGGGCTGTTATAATTTTAGCACAGCGGGATAAAATAATATGCAAAAAGTTCAAAATAGAATTTATGCAATGGTTTAAAAGAACATAATGTCTAAGAGTTGCATAAAACTTTCCCCTGCCTGTGTGTCCCAATGCGCATTGTCTCTGTTGTGTGCATCGATTCCATGGCGCATCCCTCATTTCTGTGGCTCCCCTGCATAAAACAACAGCCCATCTGAACACAATCAGTTGCCAATCTGCTCAATTATATTTCCAACAGAGGTCAATGCACCTACAAGCAGGAGAGTCCCTTAGTGAATTCTGGCCATGATGATGATGATGATGATGATGATGATGATGATGATGATGATGATGATGATGGGCTATTAATTTTCAAGCAGCCAAAGCAAACTTCGCAACCTGCACTTAAGGAAGATAGATATCCCTTTTCCCTTAGCAGTTTAGATGTCTGTTCCAAGAGGCATCTGTTGGACAATGGCTTTAAAGATAGCTGCATGGATTTAGTAATATAGATCGCAAACACTTCTTTTGGTATGATTGTGCTCCTCTGCTATGTTTTCTTTATTTCTGAATAAAATATTAATACGAAAAGGAATGAAGGAAATCCATCTGCCAGTTGCCATACCGTGTTTTCTCTCCAAGCCAGGCTCCAGGCTCCCTGTCTCTTCTTCTTGGCACATTGCAAAGCTCCTTGTTTCTCTGAGGGGTCCCCAAGCAATTAAGGGGTTTCTCTCGCTCCAAAAGCGGCGAGATACAAGTCAATTCTCCAAGCAAGAGATGACAGGACAGAAGAGCGAAGGAGCAAGAGGGAGGCTGCCGTGTGGCCCACTCTCAGCCTTGCCTCCCAGCAAAGAGCTTCCTCTGACAGGCCAGCCATCCTGCAAAAAGCCACAGAAGAGGCAGGCAAAACTCCTTGGGCAGCAAGAATAATCCAGCCAGCAATATTACCACAATTCACTGTGTAATAGTTACCACCACTACATAGTAGTTGCGCCCCTTCTTTTTTGGTCCCAGAATTGTTTTCTCTCCTCACACAATCGTTGCACTGTATTTCTGGCAGATGAAATGTGCAGCCTAGTTAATGCAGGAAGATTCCAGGCTTTCTGAGTCAAACGTCTTAGGGTGATATCCCATGGGTGGGAGGGAAGTGGGGGGAAAGCATGCAGAAGAGTTGTGCAGTCCGGGTAAACCACGAACTGTTTAGTGTCCCTGCTTCCGGTGGGGGCCCAGATCTGGTTTTTCAGCTCCCGCCCCCCAAATTTAGGAGGGCAGATGACTGCTCTTGCTCTGAGGGTGCCAAAGGATCCATTTTCTATCAGACCATTATGGGAAGAGGGCTTCCCAGGTTCCCCTTCCAGTCATTTTAGGCATTTAGGCTGTTTGCTTTTACTCTAGAGGAGAGGTGCTCATCTAAAGGTAGGTGTCTGCTTTAAGGAGGCTTCATTTTCTTAAAGCTGTTTCTTCTGCTCTAGAGGAGAGGCACTCGGCTACAGGAGAGGCAGGTGCTTTCTCTCAACAGCACCAGCCAGTATGCCAGCTTTCCAGGGCACTTTAAGGAGGCCCAGAGAAGGAAGAGCCATGACCTGGAGCTCAGTGCAGCTATCCTCCCTGGGCGACCTTAAACATCCCCTCTCTTGGTTGCAATCTCCTTTCTGCTTGGGGTTTTGCTTCCTTAAAGCTGTTTCTTTCTACTTCTACTCTAGAGGAGAGGTAGCTGCATGTGCGTGTGGTGAGACTGTGTCATTGTCTCAACATTCTGGATGGACTTTTGAAAATAAATAATGTAATATTATCAACAAGTCCCATTGGTTCCAGACATAGAGATGTTGAACATTTCATTTGGTTCTAAGGCTTAGGTATTATTATTATTGACACAACGACATTGTATGACACAGCAAACAAGATAGACATGCTGGATTTCGTTTCACAAAACCACAAGTCGAACACTTCCCAAGTGTCTAGGACTGTGTGATGTATTTTCGGATGATGAGCGCAGATCCCAGTAGGGTGGCCTTTTGCAGTTGGCTGATCATAATTTTGTCAATGTCTATTGTTTCCAAATGCCGGCTGAGATCTTTTGGCACGGCACCCAGTGTGCCCATCACCACCGGGACCACCTGGACTGGTTTCTGCCAGAGTCTTTGCAGTTCAATCTTGAGGTCCTGATAGCGGCTGTTGTTTTTCGTCAATGCGACTGTCACCTGGGATGGCAACATCAATTATCCAAACCTTGTTCTTTTCCACAACTGTGATGTCTGGTGTGTTGTGTTCCAGAACTTTGTCAGTCTGGATTCGGAAGTCCCACAGTATCTTTGCGTGTTCATTTTCCACGACCTTTGCTGGTTTGTAATCCCACCAGTTCTTTGCTGCTGGCAGGTGGTACTTGAGGCATAAGTTCCAATGGATCATTTGGGCCACACAGTTGTGCCTCTGTTTGTAGTCTGTCTGTGCAATTTTCTTACATCAGCTGAGGATATGATCAATGGTTTCATCGGTTTCCTTGCACAGTCTGCATTTTGGGTCATCAGCTGATTTTTCGATCTTGGCCTTAATTGCATTTGTTCTGATGGCTTGCTCCTGGGCTGCAAGGATCAGGCCTTCTGTCTCCTTCTTCAGGGTCCCATTCGTGAGCCAGACATAGAGATGTTGAACATTTCATTTGGTTCTAAGGCTCAGGTATTATTATTATTATTATTATTATTATTATTATTATTATTATTATACAGTATTTCTACCCTGCCCTTCTCACCCAATAAGGGGACTCAGTGCAGCTTACAAATATGAAGCACACATATAAAATTACAATAACATTTCAATTCATTTTAAAATAAAGTTACATTAAAACATTCATAAAATACACATATAAATATACATTTAGGCACGTTTTGAGGTATTGATATGTGACTTCAGCTCCACAGTTTGTGGGTTTGGGGTCCCATGCTTAAGCTCCAAAGGATCGAATGAGGCACAAATGGGTTGAAGGCAAAGAACAGAGGCTTTATTCTCTTGGTCAAATGGATGTCAGGAGAGTCTGCAGTCTCAAATCAGATGAAAGGCAATGGGTCGATGCAAATACATTTATAGAGATTTGACAGCTATGCAAACAACAGGCTTTTGCACCCCTGAATATTTATACCCCACTTTATCTCTCTTGCAGTGGCTTAACATAAAAGCACCAACATACAATTTAAAATATTTATTTATTTCTTTATTATTCAAACTTATATGCCGCCACTTCCTTAGGGCCAAAATTTGTACAATTGTGCAAACATTAAAATATGGTTAAATATAAACAGTATTAAAAAGTTCCCAATTAAAAACCATTAAAACATATTTAGTGTTAAAAAAAAAACCACAGCACAGCATTCGCTGCTAATATTTCATGTTACTTGGTTGAATTAGACACTGGCTGGTTCTACACTGACCATACAATATAGTTAATAGGCTTGATCGATCCACGAAAAATTTGATTCTAAACTCGTTTCAAAACTAGAGGGGGTCAGCGTTTCGTTTCTGAAGGTATTTCCAAATTTTGCCCCCCAAAAAATTCGAAATTAACGAAAATTCGTTATCTTCAAAATTAATTCGTTAATGGCGGACGCGCATGCGCAGTCGCCCAAAAACAGCCCCAGAGGGGGGGGGAGTTCGGGGGCTCTCCTGCTCTCATTTTTTCAGCTATACTGATCAAATTTGGTACAGTGGGAGAACACAATCCACCCTGTTTGTTTGCTAAATTGCAGAGCGTTTGCCCTTTCCTAAGATTTATTGCGCAATTTTATAGTTCATATAAAAAAACTTTACCAATTGCAAAAAATCTGTTCCTGCTTTTGAATTGTTATTTCCTGTTCATTCCATAGGGGTTCCATCACTGTGAAAGTCCTTCTTCTACTTGTGTAACATTGTTTCAGTGCCCGTAAATCTGTCAAAATTTTAGGGCATTGGGGGCCATTGGCCAAGAAACACATTTTGCTGCCTGCCACTATGCGCAATGACTTTCCCCAGGCATCCATATTGGAGGCCATTATACCCCAGTGGTCAAGCCCCTCCCCTCCCAAGAAATGTAAGATTTCTGCGACGTTGGTTTGATTTATTGCCTGATGGCAAAATGGGGGCTTGGATCCCACTCCCCTGGGGAGCCGTCCACCGTGGCCCGTCTCCCACCCCTGCCCCTTTCCCCAAAGCAGCAGGGCTTGGGCTTAAACTGCGGAAATAGACATGGGGGCATGGATCCCACACCCCTGACCCTTTTCCCTAAAGCAGTAGGGCGGGGGCTCAGCTGCTGAGATACACATGAGGGTTAGTATCCATTAAAAGCACTGGCAGGGGTAGTGGGAAAAATTGGAGCAAAAAGAAAGAAAAAATCAACGTTGTGATCCGAACTGCAATGTCCAAGATAGAGAAAAAAGAAGAAAGAAAAAATCCCCGTGGGGATCCGAACCCCAATGTCTATCTCTGCATCAAACACCCCATCCTGCGCCGGCGACAGTTGGCCGGCATGCATCCCGTACAGAGAGAGAGAGAAAAAAAAACCGAGGACCCCGTCCCAAAGGAAGGATCTGTGCAAAATTGCCCAAAGGGGTGCGGAACGACAGCCGCGAGAGAAGAGAGATGCAGTGCAACGTGGGAAACACGACCACGTAGGCCGAGAGGCAGCAAAAACAAAAGAAAAGAAAAGAAAGAAAAAGCCACAGGCGGCAAGTCCCACACATTAAAATGGACCGGCCACAGTTGGCCGGCACGCATCCCAGAGAGGAAAAAAGAGTGGCCGCCCCAAAGGAGGCATCTGTGCTAAATCGCCCAAAGGGGTAAAGAACGACAGCCGCGAGATAAGAGAGATGCGGTGCAACGTGGGAAACACGAACACGTAGGCCGACAGGCAGCAAAAACCAAAGAAAAGAAAAGAAAGAAAAAGCCACAGCCGGCAAGGCCCATACGTTAAAATACTAGGCCGGCCACAGTTGGCCGGCATGCATCCCAGAGAGGAAAAAAGAGTGGCCCACCACAAAGGAAGGATCTTAGCATAATTGCCTAAATATGTACAGAGGGACAGCTGCGAGACAAGACAGATGCGGTGCATCGTGGGAAACACGTTCACGTAGGCCGACAGGCAGCAAAAACAAAAGAAAAGAAAATAAAGAAAAAGCCACAGCCGGCAAGGCCCACACTTTAAAATACTAGGCCGGCCACCGTTGGCCGGCACGCTTCCCAGAGAGGAAGAAAGAGTGGCCGCCCCAAAGGAGGCTTCTGTGCAAAATCGCAGAAAGGGGTAAAGAAACACAGCCGCGAGAGAAGAGAGATGCGGTGCAACGTGGGAAACACGACCACGAAGGCCGACAGGCAGCAAAAACCAAAGAAAAGAAAGAAAAAGCCACAGCCGAAAAGGCCCACATGTTAAAATAGGCCGGCCACAGTTGGCCGGCATGCTTCCCAGAGAGGAAAAAACAGTGGCCGCCCCAAAGGAGGCTTCTGTGCTAAATCGCACAAAGGGGTAAAGAACGACAGCCGAGAGAGAAGAGAGATGCGGTGCAACGTGTGAAACATGAACACGAAGGCCGACAGGCAGCAAAAACAAAAGAAAAGAAAGAAAAAGCCACAGCCGGCAAGGCCCACACATTGAAATACTAGGCCGGCCACAGTTGGCCGGCACGCTTCCCAGAGAGGAAAAAAAAGTGGCCGCCCCAAAGGAGGCTTCTGTGCTAAATCGCCCAAAGGGGTAAAGAACGACAGCCGAGAGAGAAGAGGGATGTGGTGCAACGTGGGAAACACGACCACGAAGGCCGACAGGCAGCAAAAACAAAAGAAAAGAAAAAGAAAAAGCCACAGCCGGCAAGGCCCACACATTGAAATACTAGGCCGGCCACAGTTGGCCGGCACGCATCCCAGAGACAGAGAGAGAAGAAAAAAACCAGGAAATGTGGGCCCAAGCCCCTCAGACCCGGGGGGCCGGCCACCGTTGGCCGGCCCCACGCCCACACCCCACAACCCACGGGGAAGGGCATGCTTTCTTCCCATCTGCTTTCGAAATGTGGGCCCAAGCCCCTCAGACCCGGGGGGCCGGCCACCGTTGGCCGGCCCCACGCCCACACCCCACAACCCACGGGGAAGGGCATGTTTACTTTCCGTCTGCTTTCGAAATGTGGGCCCAAGCCCATCAGACCAGGGGTGCCGGCCACCGTTGGCCGGCCCCACACACACACCACAGAACCCACATGGGGAAGGGCATGCTTTCGTTACGTATGCTTTTGAAATGTGGGCCCAATCCCCTTAGACCAGGGGGGCCAGCCACCGTTGGCCGGCCCCACGCCCACTCCCCACAACCCATGACACAAAGACACACTCCATGACAGCAAACCGTCTAGCCTCTGGAAAAAACTACCCATATATGTAGTCAACGATTCCATTATATCGTGATTTTTGCAGCCAAATTCATAAATTAAGCAATAACAACATAACATTACTGCATATTGAACGACTTCTTTGTCACATTGGTTGTATAACATGAATTTTTGGTGCTTTATTAGGAAAATCATAATGATGTGTAATACGCATCACTTCTACCAGTCCAATCCAAGATATTTCCTTATTGAAGCTTAGGTAGGCCCGTTCAGCTTTGATCAGTGAGACTCTTCTGTATTCAAGGAAATGTTAGGTCAATGAGACATAAAATATAACTGAAGTCACAGTCAGCATACAGCATTACCAGCTTAAAAAACATTGGTGTAAAAACACGGCACGGGTCCGAGGGGTGAATAGAGAGGAGGTAGTTTGACAGTTAAAAAACAATGCAGTGCGAAATACTATTGGCCTGGCAACCAATTCAAGGCAGCGAACGACCACACAGACCTCTAAGGCTTTTTTGAAGAGGAAGGTTTTAAGGCTCTGATGTTGGGTTCATGTTTCCATGGAGTTGCACTTCAGGGAAGACTTGTGTGTATTTCTGGTGTTACAGTTCTCCAGCAGATGAGCTGGATAGAAGGAAATGACTTCTGTTGGTATACAGTTAAAGTAAAGTTGAGGAAGTACAATAATGAAAGATATTGTGTGTAATGGAGTAGTAATGAATCCAAAGTAGAAACAAAGCACGAATGTGGATTCAAAAGGGAACATGACGACATAAGTAATTGTTTTTAATAGCAAAACAGAGTTTCTGAGTGGATTGATTCTCTACTTATGAGTCTGTGGAAGATTATCATCTCATACTGTCGACTACACCCGCTCAAGGCAATGGTACAGTGAAAGAAGACAATTTTGAGAAGTGGTAAAGGCCAAGGTGTCCCACTTTTTTAAGTGATTCCACCATCTTCTATCATTATACCCACAGGCCAGCAAAAAACAGTTCCCACGAGACGGAACCTGCGCCCACACCTCGAAAGCAGCCGCAAAGGCACACGCCCTGACGGGCAAAAGGCACCCTCCGCGTAAGCGGGCAGAGGGCAAGGGGACCCAAAGGCGGCCGTCCCGCGGCCACAACGTTGAGTACACTGCCTTTATAGGTGAATGGGACACTGTCCCACTGTCTTTGATCATTCCACCCTCTTCTATTGTTATACCAACAGGCCAGCAAAAAACATTTCCCACGAGACGGAACCAGCGCCCACACCTCGAAAGCAGCCGCAAAGGCACATGCCCTGACGGGCAAACGCCACCGTCTGCGTGCGCGGCCAGAGGGCAAGAACAACCAAAGGCGGCCGTTCCGCAGCAACAGCGTCAATCACAGCCTTTCAGGGTGACGGGACACAAGGTTTACATTTGGAGAATTTTGGGCAAAATCGTAGGTGTCCCACTGTCTTTGATGATTCCACCCTCTGAGTTATACCAACAAGCCAGCAAAATGCGATTCCCACGAGACGTAACCTGCGCCCACACATCAAAAGCAGCCGCAAAGGCACACGCCCAGACGGGCAAAAGGCACCCTCCGCGTAAGCGGGCAGAGGGCTAGGGGACCCAAAGGCGGCCGTCCCGCGGCCACTGCGTCGACCACACCCGCTCAAGCCGATGGGACAGTGAAAGATGTAAATTTAGAGAAGTGCTGGCCAAAGTCGAGGTGTAGTATTAATCCCTGCGGCAAAACACATCCTCAAAGGTTCAGATGGACAGATATCTCTGAAAAGTGTGAGTCTGGCGTATTCCTTCACCTAAAATGATTATCCGAAGTATCCACATCAAATATAACAGTGCTCTTTCTGTACAGGAACTCCGAGGATCTGGAGAAGACCAAACAGTCCTGGCTCATGAGGAAAATAATTTTTGACCCAAAAAAAGAGAAATGGAGTATTGAATGAAATCCGTACTGAACCCAAAGAGGAAGCATTTCCTACCTTGGCTTTTATGGACTAATTTCCCACAGAAAATCCTTCTACCTCTACAGCGTCAGTATTACAGGAGAGAAAAAGTTTTGTAACTTCAGACTACAGAGATGGGCCAAAAGTAACTTTATTAAGTTCAACAGGGACGAATGAAAGCTACTTCACTTCGGTATAAATAATGGAAATCCAAGAGACTGTTTTTTGGACGCCTAGCTTGACAGCAGTGTGTGAGAAAAACATCTGGGAGTCCTCGTGGACAACAAGATAACAATGAGCCTACTATGGGTTGCGGCAGATCAAATATCCAATGGGCTTTAGGCCTGCATCAACAGGGGAATAGCGTCTAGATCCAAGGCAGTCATGCTCCCCCTCTACTCTGCCTTGGTCAGACCACACCTGGAATAATGTGTCCAACTTTGGGCACTGCAGATAAATGGAGATGCGGGCAAGCTCGAAAGTGTCAAGAGGAGTGCGACTAAAATGAATAAGGGTCTGGAGAACAAGCAGTATGAGGAGAGGCTTTAATAGCTGGCCATGTTTAGCATGCAGAAGAGAAGGCTGAGAGGAGACATGATAGCAATGTACAAATATGTGAGGGGAAGTCATAGGGAGGAGGGAGCAAGCTTATTTTCTGCTGCCCTGAAGACAACGGGACGGAGCAGTGGCTTCAAACATCAGGAATGGAGATTCCACCTGAACATCAGAAAGAACTTCCTGACTGTGATGGCTGTTCGGCAGTGGAACTGTCTCCCCCGGACTGTGTTGGAGGCTCCTTCTTTTGAAGTTTTTAAGCATAGGCTCGATGGCCATCTGTCGGGGATGCTTTGAATGAAACTTCCTGCGTCTTAGTTGGGGGAGAACTCGATGGCCCATGAGTTCTATTCCAACTCTACTTTTCTATGATTCCATGATTCAATGAATCATGAAATGGCCCCTTGTGATTGATGAACCCAAAAACAACAGTGGGCAACGGTGAGTGATGATAAAGACGAGAAAGGTAGGGAAAAGAGAGAGGAATGCATTGTAGGTTAGAGGAGAGAGTTGTTTGACAGTGTCCAAAGGGGCAACCCCCCCCCCCCCCCCCCCCGGCCTCCCACAAAATTAGCCAAAGTTACTCTGAAGCAGAGCTGCTTAAAGGAGAACTATTGCTCTATGATCCGTCGGTGTCAAAATCCAAATCTGGGAAATTCAACACGGGAAGGTTGGCCTTCAGGAAAACCAGTTTCTCAACTGTTTGCGGGTCCAGCAAGCTGCGGTGGGGCGTGACTACATCTCCCGCTAGGCTGAAGACCCTTTCGCTCTGCACGCTCGTGGGAGGACAGCTGAGGAACTGGCGGGCTACGTGCGACAGATCCGGCCACATGTGTTCACGTGAAGCCCAATAGGCCAATGGATCACAAGAAATTATCTCAGGAGGCTCCTCAAAGTACCTGTTGACCGAGCATTCGGCCGAGTCTACCTTTTGAGCAGAAGCCAGCAAAGAGGATTCTTCAGAGCAGGCAAGTATGGCCACCGTCTCTGCAAAAAAAACGTTTCCTGGTCGTGGCTGGAGATCCGTATCCATACGGCAAACCCCTACCGGCTCCCCGGGACTTTCAGTCTCGCCACTAGCGCTAGTGCTGGGGGTGACAGGCATTTCCGGAAGAGGGGCCGCTGTGCCCGTTTCCTCGACCCTGGCAGCAAAGACCTCCCTCACAAGGTTAACTAGTTGGGCCTTCCACACGGTAAAGTCTTTTGGGCAGACGTTGTACTTTAGCCGTGGATCACACAAGGCTGCCAGCATATGGACCTTGCTGGAAAGAAGTGGCTCAAGGCGTTTCCGTACAGCAAAGGACAACCTCCTCACCACCTCCTGGGCCGGCGGTGTCAGCGGTCCAGCCAGGGAGTCCATTGTTCGACCGGCCCCAAGCCTTTCTAGGTGCCTCCTTAGCCTCAAGACCATGGGCACTGCCTGGCTAAGAAGGGCTTTTGATTCCGAAAGGGTCTCAGTGGCATGTTTGAATGGCTTTAGTATGTCTACTAGCTGGGAGATGGTGTCCCACTCTTGCTTATTTGGAACAAGTTTGCTAACTGGCGCAACCAATGTGAGGGAGATGCCGTGTACCGCCTTCTGCTGCTCGACCATGCGTTCAAGCATTTTAAAGGTTGAATTCCACCGAGTTGAGACGTCCTGGAGCAGCTTGTGCTGCGGGAGGCCTTCAAGGCTCTGCCTCTCTCTCAGCTGCCGGGCTGCCTTGATGCTCCTGTGGAAGTAGCCCGTGATCTTTCTACAGCGCTCGATCAGCAGGGCGATGTTTGCGTTGCTGGCTGGCTGCTCTTCCGGGCTCTTTAAACCTTCCTTGACGGTATTGTGAAGCAAGTGGGCCATGCAGGACACATTCTGAAACCCGGCACTTTCAACCGCTTTGATCATATTTTTACCAGCGTCAGTCACCATAAAGCCCCTCCTCATTTCTTCCGGCCTACACTGCATCCACTCCCCCATCATGTTTTCCAGATAGCTGCAGATGGTCTCTGCCTTGTGATCACGATCAACTACCACCAACGCGAGGAGTGCCCAACGATGGGATGTATCCATACTGCCTTCCTTCTCCCACCAATGTGCTGTGAGAGAGAGGTAGGAATGGCCTCCTCCCAAGCTTGACCAAATGTCAGAGGTAAAATGGATGTGTCCTCCCATGGCGCTACGCAACATCTGGATAATGCGTTCCTTACAGCCCTCGTACAAGCCGGGAATAACTTTTCTGGAAAAGGTGTGACGGGAGGAGATTTTGTATCGGGGGCACAGTCGTTTCATAAGGCGTACAAAGCCTTCTTGTTCAACCAGGCGGAAGGGATGGTGATCTAGGGCAATCATCTCTCCCACACTTTGGGTTATCTGCTGGGGTGTGAGTAATGTTTCCCCTGTTTTCTTTCTGGGTAATGGAATGGCCCAATCCTCCAAGGTGGACGGTGTCTGCCTTCCACCATCTTCACCAGGAGAACTTTGTGTGCTAAGGCTGCCACTGGAAGGGCTTGCAGTTCCCCCTCCTACCGAAATGGAGGGATGGTGTCGCTTCAAGTGAGAACTCAACCCCGAGGTCGCAAGATGTCTCAGGTCTCTGCCTCTGCTGATATTTGCCCCACAGTGCCTACAAACAGCCAAGGTAGCACTCTGAGAGTGGACATGGAAATGGTCCCAAATATAAGACCTAGGCCTCCCCACAGCCACTGTGGCGACGCCCACAGAGATAGGAGTCGTGGACACCCTTTCGTCAGCTAAAGAAAGTTTTTGGTTTGATGGTACAACCTCCTCTACCTCCTCCTCACTGTCAGTAGCGGGTGGAGGGGTGGGGTTATCTATATCCTCACTATCCACCACCTGTAGTTCCAGGACGGCTACACCTGTATGTTCCATTGATCGTCCTGTGGTCTCAGTTCCATACGACAACTGGCTCCGGGTGGAGGGCTGTGAACTTTCTGCATTCGAACAGCCAGCTTCTTCATCAAGTCCACCCACTCCCATAGTTCGGCGTTCCAGACGGATGGGACCCACCCTAACTTTTTTGGCCCCCCACAGTGTCCTGGCTGTGGCTTTACCACTAGCAGGACTTGCTCCCCCAGACCCGCGTACAGCTGAACGCTTCATGATAACGGGAGTGTTTTCAGGATACAGATGGGGGGATGGAAAGGTGTTGTGTAAGTGGTGGAAAATATTTCTTGTTTCTTGATTGGCAACGTGTTCTGTTCAGGGTCTATTAACTGCCGCAAAACCATCTATTTCAGTTGTAGTTATTTTTATTCGTTTACAAGGGGATACCTGTACTTTCCAGTTCTACAAAGGAGTATGGGAGGTGCAATCCTTTGGCCAAAGTTGGCTTTTGATTCGCAGACAGCGTCCCTGGCACGGACAAACAGCCCTGTTTGAGCAGGCAAGGGCCAAATCAGGCTCCCTTGTTTCCTAAAATGGAGGTGTAGTTCTACAAAGGAGTATGGGAGGTGCAATCCTTTGGCCAAACTTGGCTTTTGATTCACAGACAGCGTCCCTGGCATGGACAAACAGCCCTGCTTGAGCAGGCAAGGGCCAAATCAGGCTCCCTTGTTTCTCAAAAAGGAGGTGTAGTTCTACAAAGTAGTATGGGAGCTGCAATCCTTTGGCCAAAGTTGGCTTTTGATTCACAGACAGCGTCCCTGGCACGGACAAACAGCCCTGTTTGAGCAGGCAAGGGCCAAATCAGGCTCCCTTGTTTTCTAAAATGGAGGTGTATTTCTACAAAGGAGTATGGGAGGTGCAATCCTTTGGCCAAAGTTGGCTTTTGATTCACAGACAGTGTCCCTGGCACGGACAAACAGCCCTGTTTGAGCAGGCAAGGGCCAAATCAGGCTCCCTTGTTTTCTAAAATGGAGGTGTATTTCTACAAAGGAGTATGGGAGGTGCAATCCTTTGGCCAAAGTTGGCTTTTGATTCACAGACAGCGTCCCTGGCATGGACAAACAGCCCTGCTTGAGCAGGCAAGGGCCAAATCAGGCTCCCTTGTTTCCCAAAAAGGAGGTGTAGTTCTACAAAGGAGTATGGGAGCTGCAATCCTTTGGCCAAAGTTGGCTTTTGATTCACAGACAGCGTCCCTGGCACGGACAAACAGCCCTGTTTGAGCAGGCAAGGGCCAAATCAGGCTCCCTTGTTTCCTAAAATGGAGGTGTAGTTCTACAAAGGAGTATGGGAGGTGCAATCCTTTGGCCAAAGTTGGCTTTTGATTCACAGACAGCGTCCCTGGCACGGACAAACAGCCCTGTTTGAGCAGGCAAGGGGCAAATCAGGCTCCCTTGTTTCCCAAAAAGGAGGTGTATTTCTACAAAGGAGTATGGGAGGTGCAACCCTTTGGCCAAACCTGGCTTTTGATTCACAGACAGCGTCCCTGGCACGGACAAACAGCCCTGCTTGAGCAGGCAAGGGCCAAATCAGGCTCCCTTGTTTCCAAAAACCCTTTTGCGTTGAAAAAAGAAAGAAGAAAGCCCACCCCGCCCGCAACAGAAAAAATGGCGCAGCAGAAAAATTGCTGGCCGGGTGGGAAAATGGAAAACGCCAATCTTGTTAGGAAAAAACACCCACAGGGCAGCCCTTTGCAAAAAAAAGAAAAAGAAACACCCACCCAACAGTTTCCAAACCCACACCACCCAAACTCACCCACCCAAGCTTTTCTCCCGGTCTTCTGTAGCCTAGCTCTAGCTCAGACACAGCCAAGGAAGCTGTGACGCAGCAATCTTGCCTGCCTGCCTGCCTGCCTGCCTGCCTGCCCAGAATCTCCCTTCCACCCTCTCCAGATTCCTGGTGCAAATGAGCCACGAGGCTCCGTGCTCACTCTTTTCAATCAGGACGTCCTACCAGCCCCTCCCCCTGGTTAAACGTGCTCTCTGATTGGCCACAAGGTGCAGACAACACGCTAGGTTGCCCCAGTGCACTTAAACAAGTTTGGGTGATTTGCAAAAGCTTTTTTTAAAAACGAAAAAAAACGACGACATAACTAAAAACGGCCAGTCGCGGTTCGAAACCGCGATATCCAGACGTGTGGACAACCAATGCCGTATATTGCTTCAAAACTAACGAAAATAACGAATTAATAACGGTTAACGGGGAAAACGAATTATTTGAGCAAGCCTAATAGTTAAGTGCAGATCAATCGGAATTGTACGGTCAGCTATTGACACTGAAGACCAGTGTAAATACTTCCCAATGCTTCACAATGGTGTCAGGTGTTTGTACTGTTTGCTCTATAGATTATGTTTTATGTTCATTTTCCCAATAAAAAGCCTATCTGGATCCCCGCTGAATCCCTCTCCAACCAGCGTCATCCCCTCTTCTCTGAGTCAATGGCCGGTCCTTTCTGACTTGACCCCATTACTGGGCAATTTTTCTCTGCTGATCTTCTCATTGAGTCATAGAATTCTCTGTTGAAAAGAAATGCAATAACAGAGGCAGAAATCAGAGCCTGGGAGCGGAATTGCCCACCTTTGAGCTTGGAGGGCTCTCCCCCGGGGAGAAGGGGAAATTCAAGGCAGCTCCGTAAATGAGAAGAAAGGAGCCATTGAATATCGGCTGTTGTCTTCTCAGAGTGGATGGAGGGTTTTATTCCTGACATACACATCCAACTGCTACTGAAGGTTGCTGGAGAGGGATTGTCCATGCGGTGTGGTCGTGGAGGAGATGCCATGGCTCGTGGCATGCCTTTCACACTTGTTTGTGCACTCAGTTGTCCAGGACCTCAATTCACAGGGCAAACAAGAAATGTAATAGACATATAGTAAGAGAAAGTTTCTCCCCTGACTTTAAGTCCAGTCGTGTCCGACTCTGGGGGTTGGTGCTCATCTCCATTTCTAAACCGAAGAGCCGGCGTTGTCCGTAGACACCTCCAAGGTCATGTGGCCATAGGCATGACTGCACTGAGCATTGTTTACCTTCCTCCAGAGCAGTACCTATTGATCTACTCACATGTGCATGCTTTTGAACTGCAGAAGCTGAGGCTAACAGCAGGATCTCACTCAAATCCTTGGATTCGAACCGCTGACAGCTCAGTGATTTAATCCGCTGCACAACGTGGAAAAGGTATAAGAAGGAATTGAACCAAAAACTCCAATACTGCCCATTGGAAGCGGTATTGAGACCAATACTGCTTCAAGGGATCTCCATCCTCTACAAAAATTGCCACTTATTTTATGCACGAGGGGTTTCCATTTACTCCCTTTTCTTGCCTTGGAATGAAAAGGCAGGATGTATTTTCTTCTTCCAAAAGAACCTGCACCAATGTACTAGGAATCCTTTCTTGACCCTTGGTTGTTGTCACCTGGAGAAACTGCTTTGGTCCAATGCCAAGTCAACTGGAGCCTCTCCATCTTTTCCATCCTCCAACACAAGCTGTTCTTATTCCATCCTCACCCTTTCAAGAAAGTATATAAAATATAGAACCGAGATGATGGCAACCAGACTGATTGATAACTGGCAAAGAGAGGGAGAAAACGTGGAGGCAGCGACAGACTTTGCATTTTGAGGCGCGAAGATCACTGCAGACGCAGACTGCAGCCAGGAAATCAGAGGCGTTTCCTTCTTGGGAGGAGAACAATGGCCAACCTTGCTGATAAAATAATGAAGAGTGGAGACATCACACTGGCAACAAAGGTCCACATAGTTAACACAGTGGTATTCCCATAGTAACCTATGGGTGTGAGAGCTGGACCTTAAGGAAGGCTGAGCAAAGGAAGGAAGAGAGACACTTTGGAACTAAAGTGTTGGAGGAAAATCCTGAGAGTGCCTTGGACCGCAAGAAGATCCAACCAGTCCATCCTCCAGGAAATAATGCCCGATGGTTGCTCACTGGAGGGAAGGATATTAGGGGCAAAGATGAAGTATTTTGGCCACATCATGAGGAGACAGGAAAGCTTGTAAAAGATTTAGCACCAAAATATCACGATGTATTGAAAACATTGACTATAAAAATGCGTTGGATAATCCAGAATGTTGGATAAGTGAGACTCTACTGTGTGTGTGTGTGTGTGTGTGTGTGTATACACACACACACACACACACACACACACACACACAGAGTATCCAACATTCTGGATTATCCAACACAGTCTGCATTTTAGTAGTCAGTGTTTTTTTTAGTCAATGTTTTCAATACATTGTGATATTTTGGTGCTAAATTTGTAAATACAGTAATTACTACGTAGCATTACTGCGTATTGAACTACTTTTTCTGTCACATTTGTTGTATAACATGTTGTTTTGGTGATTAATTTGTAAAAGCATAACCTAATTTGACATTTAATAGGCTTTTCCTTAATCTCTCCTTATTATCCAACATATTCGTTTATCCAACGTTCTACTGGCCCGTTTATGTTGGATAAGTGAGACTCTACTGTGTGTATGTGTGTGTGTGTGTGTGTGTGTGTGTATATATATATATGTGTGTGTGTGTGTGTGTGTGTGTGTGTGTGCGCAATAGTTACACAGGGAATCAGTCATTTTTTCACAAACTGGAGATGCAAAATAAATCCCTTTGTAATTATTTGTTCTGTTGTATTAATCCTTTCAGAGCGGGCGCATGGGTCAAGTGGAACATGGCTTCTTCCCCTCGTTGCTTTGATTTGCACAAGAAATAAAAGGCACACGGCTCTATTATTCTATGATTATACGCATACACACACCTCGCATCAAAGGCATTATGATCTGCCTGTTCTTTTGTTCTTCTTATTTTCCATGTCGACCTTTCAGGTAGGGCCACGTTCCAAGCCTTTTCGTATCTAAATACGGCACAACAGGAAGTTTCCCACAGCCATGACCTGCCTGGGCATTGATAATTTAAACAATAAAATCCTTTAGTCTCTTTCCCTTATATATATTTTTTACCCCTAAATAAAGCATCACCATCACCATCAATCATCATCACAACTCTTTGATTATAATCACAGTTTCGCCCAAATGGGACTCACTGTGCCTTACAAATATCAGAACCGACGCATGCAAAAAGCGCATGCAAAGACACAAGTGGAAACATACCAGATGACGTCCCCATTACAATGCAATTAAGCTATCTGTAGGATCAAAACAATTCCAAATGAGCCAATTAAAAGAGAAACATATTAAAATCACAGGAATTAGCATTGCTCAGCTGTGCAACGTCCATTTCCAGTACGGAGCTGCTGTTACGTTAACATCTAGCAAAAAGTGTGGTGGGCATTAATGCACAACAGACATTATTATGTGATGTGCATTAATGTGTATTGCAAATGGATGCATGTTGCACAGAGATTTGAATGGGAAGTTAAGGCACCAATGCTCCCTGTCATGTTCCTATGCACCTTTGCCATTACTCTGTACAGTTAGCAAACTTTTGCCCAACATGAACTTTTTTTATTGTGTCAGAAGCAACTTGAGAACATCATGCAAGTCGCTTCTGGTATGAGAGAATTGGGAGTCTTCAGGGACGTTGCCCAGGGGACATTGCCTGGATGTGTTACCATCCTGCTGGAAGGCTTCTCTCATGTCCCCACAAGCTAGAGCTGACAGATGGGAGCTCACCCCATCTCGTGGATTTGAACCAGCAACCTTCAAGTCAACAACCCAACCTTCAGGTCAGCAGTGCAGCAGGCACAAGGGTTTAGCCCACTGCACCATCGCAGTTCACTTGAACTGCCCACTTGAACTGCCATGGCTCAATGCCATGGAATCCTGGGAGTTGTAGTTTTCAAAGACCTATCACCTTCTTTGCCACAAAATGTTGGTGACTCACCAAAATACAAATCCCTTGATTCTATCACATTGAGTCAACGGCAGTTAAAGTGGTATCCAACTGGATTAATTCTACAGTGTAGATGCACCTTTGCTGCCTCTGCTACTCAGCCAGGTATGCATCAGGTGACACAATGAAAGGGGGCCATTCTGGTTTTTGTCCCTTTGCTTCAAAACTCTTTGTAAACATCATTTTAATATCAAGATCCAAACTGATCTATATATATAAAAGGCTTTTGGCATCGTGGCGATGCACAGAACAACAAAACCCAACATCCCCCAAACTCTAAAATTACCCACACAATCCATCATCCCCGCCTCCAGTAAGATACAATATAAACAAACAAAAAACACAATCACAACACCAAAAAAAACACAACAGGCGATGTGCGCATGCGTACAAACACAATCCTCCCAACGCTTCCCGCGCGCATGCGCGCACACACAGAACCCCCTCTTGCGCCGCCTCCACCGCCAAAGCCGGGGACTCGGCAGGAGAAGGCACACCTCCGCCTCAGGAGGCTGAGCTCCCCATCCTTGAATTGGGAGTTCCACTCCAAAACATCCGGAGGGCCTAAGCCGACCCTTCCCTGCCCTCACATCTCACCTGGGAAACAAAAAAGGCATCTTTCCCGCTCCCTCCCTCCGTCCTTTCCCACTCCTTTTTCTTCCTCTCGGGCCTGCAGCGGCGGACAAGCGCCCCATCGCCCGCCTTCCCTGCCCCGTTCTCCTCCTCCTCCTCCTCCTGGGTCGAAGAACATGGAGGCCGGCACCGGGAAGCACGAGGCGGGCCCGCCCCTCCACCAGAGCCCGCTCTTCCCTGGCCTACCAGGCCTGCCAACCCACCACCACACCGGCGCCGCCTCCGCTCCGGTACGAGGGGCAAAGGAGAAGGGCAGACCTCACCCCCCACGCCTCCCGCCTGGCCCCTGAGCAGGTACAGAGCGCCTTCTCCTCTTCTCTTATTTATTTACCCTTTTCCAGTGCCCGGGGGATGATGCAAACGCCTTCCTTGCAACATTATAAATCTGTATATAATATCTATAATATAGTATCTCACTTCAACATAAACGTCCCAGCACAACATTGCATAACTGAATATGTTGGATAATAAGAACCAATTCAGAAAACCCAATTAAACATCAAATTAGGGAATAATTATACAAATTAACCACCAAAACGCAGACTACGTTGGATAATCCAGAACATTGCATTACCAAATGTTGCATAACTGAGATTCTACTGTAAGATGAAATAATTACTGTGGTACAATAATACATAACAATATAATCTCTACAATCACAACACTAAATAAAGAACCACACTCTGAAAACAAGGGAATTCCAGACAGGAAACAATCAGGGCCAGCTAACACCTACCAACAAAGTATTCCCATCATCAAAGTCTGGCAAATCCTCTGTTTTCTCAGGGTCACAGACACTAGAAGCACATACAATATCACAAACAACACCACTCTGAAAACAAGGGAATTCCAGACAGGAAACAGTCAGGGCCAGCTAACACCTACCAACAAAGTATTCCCATCATCAAAGTCTGGCAAATCCTCTGTTTTCTCAGGGTCACAGACACTAGAAGCACATACAATATCACAAACAACACCACTCTGAAAACAAGGGAATTCCAGACAGGAAACAATCAGGGCCAGCTAACACCTACCAACAAAGTATTCCCATCATCAAAGTCTGGCAAATCCTCTGTTTTCTCAGGGTCACAGACACTAGAAGCACATACAATATCACAAACAACACCACTCTGAAAACAAGGGAATTCCAGACAGGAAACAATCGGCCAGCTAACACATCCCAACAAAAATTTCACTCAGGGAGGAAACAGCCAGGCTTTAAAGTTACAAGGCCATTACATGCTAATCATTTCTCCTAATTGCAGCATTCATACTTCCCTCCAACAGACAAAAACAATCAAAAATATTGTATATTCACAACCTTTCGAAAATAATATCCCCTGATGGCGCACTGTCTTAAAGCGTTGAGCTGCTAAACTTCTGGACCGAAAGGTCGCAGGTTTGAATTCGAGGAACGGACAGAGCCCCCACCGTTAGCCCCAGCTTCTCCCAACCCTAAAGTTCAAAAACATTCAAATGAGAATACATGAATAGGAACCGCTCCAGCGGAAAGGTAACAGTGCTCCATGCAGTCATACCACATGACCTTGGAGGACTCTACGGACAACACCGGCTCTTCAGCTTACAAATAGAGATAACCACCAATCCCCAAAGTCGGACACGACTGGACTTAACGTCAGGGGAAAACCTTGACCCTTTACCTTAACTACCACAAATTCTTCAATACTTTATTTCCCAAACCACCAGACTTCGCCACAGCAACGCGTGGCCGGGCACAGCTAGTTTATTATAATAATTTAACTCTATTTTGGTGCTGAACCTTTAGTACGTGGCTGGCAATATATTATACATCTTTCTATATACCTTGCATCCTTATTGTTGTTGAGTGTCTTTAAATCTTTCCTGAATGACAATAACCATAATCTGAGCATTGGCTAGTTTTTTTTTTCTTGACCAGATGTATTTCACATTATTGTGAAGCTGAGAAAGTGTGACTCCCCTGAAATGCTCCAATGCATTTCCATGGCCAAGTGGGGATTCAAACTCTGGCCCCCCAGACTCAGATTGATACACTGCCTGTTGTTGGGATTCATCCTGGACTACTCAAGTCCAAATGTAGTCAGATAGATGATAGAGTTAGATTGAGGGAATCTTTTCACCGTTTCTAAAGCATGCCTAGATAGGATTCACCATTGTTTCCTGCTTCCAGTCCTATTTAGGTCAGCCTACCCTTTGATGTTTCTAGAAATGTGATCTCTCCTAGGACTTTGACGTAACTTCCCCAATTTGGTCCTTTGGAATGTTTATGGCCCTAGAGAAGAAGCGACCCACGAGGCTTGGTCGCCATTCCAGCTTCCAGCTTTGTTCCAGAGAGGACGCACCTCTGTCCTCTAATAGCCAAGATGTAGCATATCTATACCTTTGTTATTTTAATCCCTCTATGTGTATTAGAACAGGATAGATTAGCTAGTTAGGTCCTAACCTTTTCTATCCATCAATGGATTTCTTTTTACCTCAATAAATGCTTTTAAACTTGAAAGCTAACTTTGCATCCCTTTGCCCTCCTGAAGACACAGAGGCCTTCCAAACTCACACCCGCATAAGTCTCAAGCTGCTGCAATTTCTTTGCTATTTTAATGGGAATTTACCTCATAAAAGAGGGTGATTAGAGCTTAACGGCTCTTCCATTCCCACTACCTGTTTCCTAGACTGGGGTCAGTACTGTGGGGAAAGTGGCATCCAGGGAATAACAGCAGTGCCAGGCGAAGTGGTCTCGGAGTACTGTATGTGCGCAGTGCGGACGCAGTTTGGAGCAGCCTCCAGGCTGTTCGCCTTTTCAATAAATCACGGCACAGCCTGCCATTCAATCAAGGAATTCATTATCCCCGAGCAGTCATTTCTATCCTCATGATATTATCCTATGCAGTCAAAATTGGGTTTTCAAAATGAATTGGGCAAACAGAATCAACATTCTGCTATGTTCCATGTGGCACGTTTCTGCCGGACAATTTACTCATGATAGTTGTAAACCCGCTTTCTGAAAAGAACAACGCTTGGCTCCAGTCCGCTCTTAGAAAAATAACCTCCAGTTGTTGCACTTGAAGCTGAAGGCAGGACTGACTGGCTCTCATGCAAGCATCACGTGCACCTGAGCACCGTGATTTCTTTATCTCTTTTTTTTCTGGTACCGCCAATGCTTGGAGAGACTCTGCAGACATAATGGAAGGAGAAGTTGGGAGTTCTGTCTGCTGTGAAGCAGGAATGGCAGAGGCTGGATGGGCATCTGTTGGGAGGGCTTGGATTGGATCTTCCTGTCTGGCAGAAGGGGGTTGGACTAGATCAGTGGTTCTTAACCTTCCTGATGTGGTGGTGACTCCCAACCATAAAATTATTTCTGTTGCTACGTCATAACTGTCATTTTGCTCCAGTTATGAATTGCAATGTAAATATCTGATATGCAGGATGTATTTTCATTCACTGGACCACATTTAGCATAATGCCACTTTAATGCCTCACTGTCCCAACCCCCAGGTTGAGAATGCTGGGCTAGATGGATCATGGGGTCCTTTCCAACTCTAAGAACTCAAGATTCTACCACAAGCCAAACACAAGTTATCAGTGTGATGCAGCAACAAAAAAGGCAAATGCCATTCTGTCTTACTGACTCTAGTTTCAAATTTATTTATTTATTTCGTGTCAAAAGCATTGTACAACAAATACATTTCAAATAATGGAAATCAAAAAAAAAAGAAATCACAAGCAACTAAATAGTTTTGGACCAAAAGCGGGCAACAGCAACCGCATTGTCTGTAGCTTTAAACAACTCCTCCTCCGTACATGAGGCAGGGCATTGTGGGCAAGCATACATGTGCTGAGTTGTTTGTTCAGCTCCACAGTCACACAAGGTGGAGGATTCCTCCAGGTAGAGCCACCTTGCCAAGTTGTCTTTTGATCTGCCCACTCCACTTCTTAGTCTATTTAGGGACTTCCAAGTTGCCCATTCTTGGTTTGCCCCAGGAGGAAGACCCTCATGGGGGGCCATCCAGTTAGAATTGCCAGGTTTAGCTGCCCAGAGGGACACCCTTGCTGCTGTTGGAGGAACATCAAGAGGAGGGGTGGTTCTCATGAAGCCCTTCCTTGATTTGAGTCTGGTGGGAGGAGGCTGATAGCCATGCAGTGGGTGGCTTTCACAATGTTCGACCTTTTTTCTCTCACCGTTAGCAGCAACTTCCCATCGCACGTCAGGAGGGGCAATGCCAGCTGACTTGTAGAGTTTATCAACAGGTGTAGGTTTAAGGCATCCCGTGATGATTCTGCATGTTTCATTCAGTGCTATGTCCACCTGCTTTGCATGGGCAGACTTGTGCCAAACAGGACAGGCATACTCTGCAGTTGAGAAAGACAAGGCCAGGGCTGATGTTCTTATTACTTGTGGGTCTGCACCCCATGCGCTGCCAGTCAGTTTCCGCAGGATGTTATTGCGTGCAGCTACTTTGTGCTTGGTGTTCATGCAGTGTTTCCTATATGTTAGTGTTCGGTCTAAGGTGACACCAAGATATTTAGGATGGAAACAGTGTTCGAGCTCTTGGCCTTCCCAAGTAACTTTCAGTTTCCTGTTGGCTTCGCGGTTACGTAGGTGGAAAGCACACACTTGTGTCTTGGAAGGGTTGGGCTTCAGGTGGTTCTCTTTGTAGTAGCTGGAGAGATCTTTCAAGGCATTGGTGAGTTGCTTTTCAACTGTTTCAAAATCTTTTGCTTGTGTTGTAAGGCCAAGGTCATCAGCATATATAAAGCTCTTTGTGAGTGGTGGTTGTGGCTGATCGTTCGTGAAGATGTTAAACAAGGTTGGTGCAAGAATGCTGCCTTGGGGTAAACCATTCTTTTGCCTCCTCCATCTGCTTTTCTGGCCCTGAAACTCCACATAGAAGCTGCGGTTTTCTAAGAGGGTCTGGACAGTTTTTGTAAAGTCAAAGTCCCGGGTGATATGGTAGACTTTATGCAGCATTTTTCTATGTTGCACCGTGTCCTAGGCTGCCGTAAGGTCCACAAAGACTGTTCCCGTAATGCAGCCTTTCTCATAGCCTTCCTCGATATGTTCAGTCAGATGAAGAATTTGACCTGTACAGTTTTTCCCTGGTCTGAAACCTGCTTGTTGTGCAATAAGCTTGGGTTTGATAACAGGTCCTAGTCGATTTAATAGCATCCTCTCATAGACTTTATATAGATGACATAAGAGGGAGATTGGTCGATAGTTCCTGGCATTGGAGGCATCTTTACCAGGTTTTAAGATGGCAATTATCTTAGTTTTCCTCCATGCTCTGGGAATCTGTTTGTGTGCCAGGCATTGATTGTAGAATTTCAAAAGCCAGTTTTCAGCTTTGGGCCCCAAGTGTTTGATTTGCTCCATCATCAGGTCATCTAGGCCAGGTGCTTTACCAGTCTTACATCGCTTGATGGCTTCTCTGAGTTCTTTCAGGTTTAGAGGAGAAGACAACTGGTGGGTTTCAAGTTCTGGCACCCTGTAGATTTTCATCTTTATTCTGCTGCAGTTGGTTTTCCCATTCTGAATTAGCTGGTGAGCTATCTGATCTGGTGTCACGTTCGCGTGTCCAGGGTTGACCAGAGGGTCACTATCCAGGCGTCTCAGCAATTGCCAGGCTTTTCGGCTACTCTTGGACATGTCAAGGTTCTCAAGCAGCTCTATCCAACGGTCTTTCTTAGCATTAGCTAAGGCTGTAGATAGTTTTTGGCCTGCTGCTATAGTCCCATCACTGTATGGGTTTCAAATGCAATTCTATCTTATTAACTGACTCTAGGAGATTCCACCTAAACAATAGGAAGACTTTCTGGCAGCCAGATTTGTTTGAATGTGGACTGTGCTACTTCCTGGGAGGTCAGTGGAGTCTCCTACTCTGGAGGTTTTTAAGCAGAGGCTGGATGGCCATCTGTCAGGAGGGTTTGGATGGGTTTGGAGTGGATGGTCCTTGGGTCTTTTCCAACTCTAGGGTCCTCTGTTACTTCCCATTCTTAAATTATTTTTAAATGCAGAACATCCCTATTTTGTTTGAGGTTAGAGAAATGGGTTTGCAGCTGAGGTGTTGTACGAGGTCCTCAGGAGACAATTACATCCAAAAGCAAAGTTAAGCCATGTAACCAAGGTATTAAATTGAACAAGAACAACACTGGGCATTCCCAATGGGCATCCATATCAGTGCACAACTCCTACACCCACGAACAGCAACCACAATAATTTATTTATTTATTTATCATGTTAGAAGTGTACTGAGGGTACACTTGCAATGTACTTAAAAACACAGAGTTAAAAACTTGACCTAATACTAAATATGCTTTGACCAGTAGCTGGCCACTTGGAGTAAGTGCCTCTGGTTCTCCTATAAGAAGGTCCTCCATTGTTCGAAAATCGTGTCATATGTATGGATCTTATGTAATACGGATCTATTATGATACGGATCTTATGTAATAGATATGTAATAGCTACTATAGGTATAATAGATATGTAATAGAGATGTGCGCAAAAAATTTTTCTTCATTTCCTTTGTGCTATTGTTTCATTTTGACCCTTCAGCTACACAAAACGAATGATGACATTTTCGTAGGAAATGAGAGGTGACACGAAAATGAAAGCTGCACCTATCCATACCTCACAACCTCTGAGGATGCCTGCCATAGATGTAGGCGAAACGTCAGGAGAGAATACTTCTGGAACATGGCCACACAGCCCGAAAGACATACAACAACCCTGAAAGCTGCACAGTCATCATGCTTGGTTTCATTTCCTTTCGTTTCTGCCCCATAACAATAAGCAGGTACTGACAGAGGGCTTACAGCTGATGTGTACCAATGGGTGTTAATATAATAATACTTTTATATATAACATGTATATTAAGAAGGATCTGGGAATCTGACCTCAGCTGCTGGGAGAGGGAAATGCCTCCCTCCACATTAGATCTGTTCCCTGGCGATGGGAGTTGAGGTAATAAGATTATTAATAACAATAGTACTCTGGGGAAGATCCAATCATTTAAAAAGTTGGTGGGCTAAAAGGGATCAAAATGCCCTCCGTGTATGGCAGTTTTCACCCCTATAGCCCAAAAACTAAGGGGGGAGGATGAGCCCCGGAAGCCCTCCCATTGCCGCCAATGGCACAACATTTTTTGTGTTTTTCATTAGTGAGACAAAAATTTGTGTCGTATAGGCGGCCCATTTTTGTTAGTGGGACACGAATACGAAAATGAGAAAATACGAATGGAACTACATAAAAACGAACAGCAATTCCACACGAATGCACAACTCTAATATGTAATAGATGGCTTTTGCACAGCCCTAGTCTCCACCTTTCACCACCATACAAAGAAACCAGAATATGATGGCATGGGCCATACATCATCACCAGTGATACATCTTGGCCCTTGAGGATCTTGTCCAGCTCCTTCAGAACTTCCTTCCCAAGTCCTCCTCTTCTCCTCATTTCTTGACTGCAGTTTTTATTCTGACTAATGACCGAGCCCATTTACAGGAACACTTTTTAATCATTTCAGGGTCCTCGCTGTCGCTTTTTAAGCCATGAAACATCTCATTATTTTTGTTTTCTAAATGTTCAGCACTCACCTGCCTTTGACATTTCTTCCTTGACTCTCTTCAAGAACTGTTCAAATTCTTTGCTTTTTTCCCACTGGCAGAAAACAGCAAAGGCTTGGAACAACTACTGAGGAAAGTCAAGGCAGAAATGTCAAAGACAAGTTTACGGCTGAACATTAGGAAAGGTGTTGCCTGCATATCTCAAGTCGCTGATGTGTTTTTCCTCCCATTTTCACGCCTCCTTCCTCGGAGTGATCCACGGTGTTTCACGATCGACACAATCAAAGGCTGTGCTATAATCTCAAAAGCGCAGGCTGGTTTACTTCTGAAATCCTTTGATGCACTCCATTATCCGACCTGTGTTTGCAATGCATTCTTGGTGCAAAAGGAGACGGTTCTCTCTGGAATTGTAGAATCAGAGTTAGAAGGGACTTCAAAGGCCAGTCAGCCCAACCCCGTCCTGCCAGGCACGAACACACAGCCAAGGAGTAGAATTGTCGCATCCTAGAGGTGGAAGGGTCTTCTAGTTGACTCCCCTTTATTCTGCCAGGAAGTTCTTACTAGGATTCAAGTGCGTTGTCCTAAATGGGGACCCCCAAAAGGGGTGAGAATGACCTAGGTCAGGCATGGGCAAACTTTGGCCCTCCAGGTGTTTTGGACTTCAACTCCCACAATTCCTAACAGCCGGTATGAAAGACCAGGAGAATGACCCACAACTGACCCACTGCCAACTCATTCCAATGATTTAGAAATACCAAAAAGGTGCAGCTCCAGCCTTTGGCCAAACAGGCCCTGAAAATAATAACAATACACTTTATTTATATTCCGCCCTTCTCCCCGAAAGAACTCAGAGCAGATTACAGTATATATAAACGGATACAGATAAACATTCAGTGCCTTGTACAATGAGACACACAAACACAAACAAAGGCAAATGCTTCTCTTTTCATTTCTGGCTTCTAGAGGCAATGCTCATCTCTGGCCCTTCTCCACTTCCAAGCTGAGGAGCCTGAGTTGTCACCTCTTGGTCGTGTGGCTGGCATGACTGGATGGAGCATCTTTTTGCCTTTTTCCGCCAAGGCAGTACCTATTTATCTATCCACATTTGCATGTTTTCAAACTGCTAGGATGGCAGGAGCTAGGACTAACTGTGGGAGCTCACCCCATCCCGTGGATTTGAACTGCCACCCTTCAGATCAGCAGTTCAGCAGCACAAGGGTTTAACCCATTGCACCACCACAGCCTCAAGTGATATTCCCATCTCTCCACACAATAGACCTCTCCCTTGAGACCTTAAACTCATCAGGCTGGAAACCTCACCTGTTTTGCTATCTTTCCCTTTGCCAGCTATGCCACCATAATAATAATAATAATAATAATAATAATAATAATAATAATAATAATAATAATAATAATAATCTTTATTTATACCCCGCCACCATCTCCCCAACGGGGACTCAGGGCGGCTTACATGGGGCCATGCCCAAAACCATACAATATGACAAAATATAAAACAACATATCATAACACAATTTAACAATACAATAAATAATAACATACATTACAACCCAAAATTCAGAAAAAGCAATAAAAACCAGGGCAGGCCACATGAACACTAAGTTAAAACTCGGTGAGAAAGTCATATGAATAAAACCATGGGGAGCAGGGACATAAAATAGTGGAACAGTCTAGAGGATAGATATCCCAAGGGAATAACCGAAGAAAGATATGACAGTTACTCTCCATAAGCATCGTCTCTCAGGATAATCCCATTCTGGAACTAAGGAGGGCAAAAAGGGAATAGAGGAGACATACTCCACAACTCCCCCAGTAAGAACTTGATCAAGTTTCCCATCATCCATTCATGCACCAATCACAAACTGTACATACATTTACTTTTGAACCAATAAGATCACAATTTGCAGCAATCACAGAACATGTATATCCTTTCAAATGTCTAAAAAATGTCAATGAAATGTCCATGCTGTAACCGTTGCACACTAGGCTTGGGACACCTTTTCACCCAGTACCAGAAGTTACTAACTACTGCAGTTTATTTGCAAAGCCTGTACAAAAGGGAGAAAAGGGCATTTCCCATTAAGCAGTAGAAAAGGTGCTATGAAATAGCAGTAATACATATATATATAAGATCAATAGTCCAAAGCAGCAAGATACGTGAAATCCAGGAAGTCAAGGACAGGCATAAATCCATAAGCATGAAAACAGAAACTTTGTCAAGGCAAAACTCTTTTAGGAACATAGGCAAACACACGATACTTGAATCATAAGCATAAGAGCTGAAACAGGAACTTGATTCTATGGCAACATTGTCTGCTCTGGAGACATAAGTAAACATCACTTAATTTAAGCTCAGGCTTAAGCCATGAGGCCTGGGTCTCAAGGACTTCTCACAGAGTCTTTCTGAATGCCTAATTAATCTATCCTTGACTCCTTCCATGCAGAGACCTAATGTGATATCATGGGAAAACTCCCCATCCGCACCTGCAGAAAGCCCTGAAGGCCAATTCTCAAGAGAAATTGCCTTTTCCCCAGTTGCTAAGGAATGGACATTGGAATCCCAGACATCCCTTGTCTCCTCTGCAACTGCAGGCACTTCTCTCTGATCTGAAGCTTGCAGATCATGGTGATCACACACAGACTCGTCAATGGGAAACCCATCATCCTCACCCCCCCCCCCATCCTCTGAGGAATCCCCAGCATCTTGCTGCTGAACCCCAACTGTTGTTTATGTCAGATTTTGGAGAATCCCTGGCATTCTTTCTTGGCCAACGAAGCAATCAATCAATCTCTGGGTTGTTGTGCATTTTCTGGGGTGTCTGGCCATGTACCAGAAGCATTCTCTTCTGATGTTTCACCCACATCTATGGCAGGCATCCTTAGAGGCTGTGAGGTATATATTCAATATATGCACAACAACCCAGTGATTCTGGCCATGAAAGCCTTCGACAACACAATCACTCTCGGATCCTGCCCTCGTTCTCTGCAGATCTCTATTGGAAACAGATTTGGCAAAGGAAACCCTGAGATTTCAGGCATCAGGTGGGATCTCTTTTCCTGCACTTTGGACTCATGGAGTAGCAGAAAACAAGCTTTTTCCCTCTGCAATGGGAGATCTCATCACATATTTAAACATGGCTCTCATGTCCTCTTCCTACCTTCTCTTCTCCAAGCTGAACATCCCCAACCTCCTCAGGGTTTCTGTTATGGTTGAGCCTTCGGGCTCCGATAATAGAAGAAGAGGGCATAAGACTCCTCGAGAGTCAGACTCTTTCGAGGAGCGTGAACGAAAACGGCTCCGGGATTTGTTTACAGACCCGACAGATGAGGACTCATTTGAAGGTTTTTCTGAGGGTTTGGAGGAAGAGATGGCCAGCTCGGAGGAGGACGACATGGAATGGACTCGTGTGAGGGAGGATTTGGGTGTTGGGGAAACAGGCAATGAAAGCATGGGAGGTGAGTGGCGGGTTGCAGGATCAGACCCATGGACTGGCTGGAGGGATGGAGCGGGATCCACAGCTGGGGATGCTGTGGGGCGTAGTCAAAGGTGCTTTAGCTCTGATGAGGATGATGAGTTTGGGGCGTCTGGAATTGGGATGGCAGCTGACAGCGATGATGAGCTTGAACTGGGATAAATTGGGGTTTGGGATCAATGTCTAATTGCGTTGAGCAAGGTAATCTGGACGGACGCTTGGGCTTTTGTTGGGGAACTTCCTGAAGACGGGTGTGATTCGTTGCTGGATACCTTGGACCTCCGTCGTCTTTTTGACGGGCAATACCTACTCACACTGGATTGACGCTGGACTGACTGACTTCGATTCTGGATTATCCCTTCTGCTGCTTATCGGTGAGACCTTTGGATTCCTAGACAACTACATTTGGCTATTGACCTCTGGACCGGATTGGGACCCTGCTGACTGCCGTTTCCCTGACTGCTGAGCCTGGACCTGGATCTCGTTGGCTGTTGAACCTTAAATTGAATCCTGACTACGACCACGATTTCCTTTGCTGCAGGGAGGAATAAACAAGCCTGGTTTAGTCTCCTGCTGTTTCTGAGTAGCAGAGAGGAATCTGCTACCAGTCTGTTGTTTACATTCTGACTCCTGTTGATCCTCCTTTGTTTGCATTGTTTGCCAGGCTGAAGTAAGCACTTTTGATTTAATCCGGATTATACTTCTGTTTAACCCGGTTTTTCCCTTTGAGTTGTTTAAGCTCAATCTGAGTTGTTTTTTGTTACCTATCACACTGAAGTCAAGTGTTTGCCCTGTTTTTTTGTCTCCTACGGGCATTTTTAGTTCTGTAATCTCAATAAACTGAGTTTTGCTTTACTCACTGGCGTTCTGTCTCTGACAGTTTCCTCACAAAGGCCTTGGGGATGTCACTGATTTCTGCCGTCCTTCTTCTGTTCTTGTCACTCTCAATATCAGGATCCACGGCTGCTCAAACACAGGGGCAAAAATACAAGTGATCATGACAATGAAAAAAGTAAAAATGGGATTAAGCACCCTATTACGGCCAGCACTAATTCAATGAGTTGAAAAGCAATTGGGAAAAAAAAAGAACGACGAGAATAAAAATACAGCACCAGCCATTAAAAGAGCCTTTGTAACAAGAGTGTAATTTCCCAGTCGGGTCTAAATAAAAAGCTCTTCATCTGCTGCCACAAAGAAAGGAAGCCCAGATTCCCCAGAGAAGTGGAGCATTCTCTGAACTTCTTTCAAAAGCAGACCAATGAGTACTAACTAGGGAGGCTTTTGCTAAAGATCCTGCACTGAGCAGGAGGCAGGACTAGATGGCCCTTGGGGACCCTTTCCAATACTATGGCTCTAGGACAGTCATGGGCAAACTTAGGCCCTCCCTCCAGGTGTTTTGGACTGCAACTCCCACCATTCCTAACAGACTCAGGCCCCTTCCTTTCCCCCCCTCAGCCGCCTAAGCATCTGAGTCTGTTAGGAATGGTGGGAGTTGCAGTCCAAAACACCTGGAAGGCCAGGTGTTTTAGACTTCCATTCCTATAGTCTTTGCCCATTGGCCAATGAGGATTCTACCACAAGCTGAACATGAGCGGCAGCTAAAGAAGCCAATGCGATCCTTGGCCGCATCAGTATGAGCCTAGTGTTGAGATCAAGGGAAGTTCTAGTCCACCTTTCTTCAGCTTTGGTCAGATCTCCCCACTTGGAATCATAGACTCATAGAATCCTAGAGTTGGGCCATCCTGTCAATGTAAGATTTGTGTAAGGTGAATGTTTAAATGTCATTTGTGCTGTGCCTGGGATTGCAAAGTGATTGCATCATCTGAAGTGTATGGACGTTGAAAGAGTTAATCAGTAATGAACTCTGATGACCCTGTGAGCATCTGGAAGGAGGGAGGACCCAGATATAAGAGTGAGTTCCTTCCTCTTGCATCAGCTACCAGCTTCCAGGCATCATGAGGGTGTGCTTAATTCCAGCCACAGGGAGAGCTGCTGCTTCATCATCCTCTGTGACACTGAGTCCTCGATGGATCACTTCCTCATTCCTTTCCACACGCTGCTGGATGATGGAGTTTTCTTCACTGCAATTGAGATGGATTCAGACTCCAGGGAAAGAGATTCCACTTGAATATCAGGAAGAGCCTCCTGACAATCAGACTTGTTTGACAAGGGGAACTGCTGCTGCCTAGAAGTCTTTAAGCAGAGACTGGAAGGCCGTCTGTCAGAAGGGTTTGGACTGTGTCTTCCTGTCTGGCAGAAAGAGTTGACTGAGTGGATTTGGGAAGTCTTTTCCATCTTTAGGATTCGAGAATTCTCGTTTGCATGGAAGGGAAAACTTGCAAGCACTGGCACAACTGTCCCTCAAGTGCATTGCATGCCCCCAAAATCAAGAAAGTATGGAAGGCCTTGGGCCAGTCAGCACTGGAATGGGGATTCCACTATCTTCTCCTTCATGCAGCCTTTCGGCCTCCGGTGTCTCTGGCAGTGTTGTCTGTCCTGCTTTTTTACCTTTCCCTTCTCCAGCATTTGCAGTGCCTTCTGCATTACTCCAGTCCTATTTTTATGTCAGACTCGTCTCCCAAAAGGATGGAAGACAACTTGAACATGTGTCACAACATCAGCAGAATCAATGCAACACAATGCAAAGCAGAAATGTGCAAAAGGGGCAGGAAGAGCTGAAAAGGAAGAAAAGACAATCCGCTGGAAGATTTTCAGGGAAGACTCTGGAATGGAATATTTGGCTAATTTTCTTATTGAAGGAGGCCATTATCGTCTTGCTGGGAGAAAGCCTTTGAACCCGATGCCGTATTCAAGACAATTTACAGTGTTTCTGCACAAAAATGCCATTTGGCCTTTTCCCAGAGACAGAACCATTCTCTATGCAGAGAAGTATTTTCTGTGCATCAATTAATATTTGTACAGATACATTTCTTTCTCCACAGATATGGTTGGCAGAAAATATTGACTTATGTGCAAAACAACCACATGTGGACTTTTGCATAGAATAAGTCCCAAACTGTGAATGAAGACTGTCATTGGCCCAAGATTCAGGATTCAGAATTTGAATTTGATCTAAATCTACGTTGTGGAACAAATGCTGTTTGACACCATGCCATGGCTTAATGCTATGGATTCATGGGAGTTGTAGTTTTACAGGATCTTCAGCCTTACTTTGCCAAAGAGTGCTGGTACTTTGCCAAACTACAATTCCCAGGGTTGTAGGAAGGCATGAGCATGTGCATGAGAGTGCGACATCTCTTTCTCTGTTGGCTCTTTAAGCCTAGGCTGGCTGGCCATCTGTCAGGAGTGCTTTGATTGGGTCTTCCCACCAGGCCGAATGGGGTTAGATGGTCTTTGGGGGTACCTTCCAACTTCTATGATTCCATGAACAGATGCTGTTCTGTCTCCCAGGAGTTTGACTTGCATTGTCCCATAGTTGTAGGAAATAGCACCCTTTTTGCGTTTATTTCAGGGTTGCTACAGACTCAGCAACACCCTGATAGTTAACCATCAACAGAGGTTTGTAGCCAGCCTGCAAAGCCTTTGCTGTTGTCGGCTTGCAAAAGTATCTTTTTGATCTTTTCTCCTGAGGATAAAATCTCCATTTTGAAAAGCCTTCTACAAAATAGAGAAAGGAACTCAAATGTGCTTGTGTGGTCAAGCCAGGCCAGCTCAGACAAGCCATCGTAAGTACTAACCTCTTGACTTTAAAACTAGTTCTGAGTTTAGATAGGGAAAGACCTGCTCTTTCTAAAATAGCAACTCAGCACTAGGGCAGAGAATATCCCAGGATTTCCCTGCCATTGGAAGAAGTTAACCCAGCAGCCAAAGGGAAAGGTTAAAATGAAACATCTGCATGATTTTATAAGTTGACTGTTTGTATTTGTAACAAGCCTGTAAAGAACTTTGAGAAAATAAAAATCTTGTTTGATGTTCAATTTGGAGTGGCCTTAGTTGCTAGGACTCCTGAGCTTCAAGATAAGGCCCCCGCAGTCCACCCGGCAAAGAAAGGAGCACATCTTAATTTCAACCAAAGGGTGCCTGGGTGTGATGGCACAGATGCTTTCCAAGATGGAAAAGGAAAGCCTTGGTCCATGGTGCTGAAGGGAGCAGTTCGTCTTTTGGAGCATTTCTTCCACATCATGTTTAATTCAGGACCGGTTTTGCTGCAGAATAATCCCAAGTTTTTTTTAATTAAAATGCCCTCACTTGAAGTCTCAAAGCCATTAGAGCTTGAGAGTGAAGGAGAAGAGTCGAAAAGTGGCCAAACCCTCCCAGATTCCAAGGTGAATTCAAGCCAATGTGGGAAGCCATGAGCTTCCTTCTTAACCCTCCCCTTGAGAGAAGGTGGTCTCCTCTGTTGCCATGACCATATTCAGAAGTAGACATCCTCCTTGAATAGATGGGACTGAGGCTCCCATAGGACGCAGATTCAGCCCTCCAGGAGTTTTGGACTGCAACACCCACCATTTCTAACAGCATCAGGCCCTTTCCTTTCCCACCTCAGCCGCTTAAGGAAGGGACCTGAGGCTGTTAGGAATGGTGGGAGTCCAAAACACCTGGAAAGAGGACCCAAGTTTGCCCATGCCTGGTGTAGATGTGTTGAGGATATTAATTGTGTTGGGAATCATCCTGGACTACTCAAGTCTAGATGTAGTTAGATAGATGATAGAGTCAGATTGAGGGAATCCTTTCCCTGTTTACAAAGCATTCCTAGACAGGCTTTACTGTGTTTCACTCTATCCTGTGTACGTCACATCCCTTACTTTGAAGTTAGCAGAAATGTGACTCTCCAGGGACACTAACATCCCATTGGTCAGAATGTCTTTTATGGCCCCAATAAACTGGACCATGAGGTTGGAACCATTTTGGTTCAGTCTCTTCTCCCTTTGTTCTTCTAGCTAACAATACGTCCTGCCATCTCTCCTGGCAAGATGTAACTATTTAGATGTTTGTTATTTTTCCTTTCTTATTTTTCGTTAGAAACCAGTCTAGAGTAGACTAGACAGCTCCCAAGCCTTTCTATCTACAATGGCGTTCTTTTTACCTGAATAAATACTTTTTGAACTTTTATTGAGACTCTGCAGTCCATTGCAATCCTAAATGGTCAAAGGCTTCTCTTTGCTCGCCCCGTGTAAGTAACTGCTGCATTTGAAAGCTTTGGTTTTGCTACTCTGCTGATTTTGGTGGAATCTCCCCCAGAGAGGGTTAAATTGAGTCTAACCGCTCAGAGATTACCACAACAAATTCCACCCAGGGATTGCAATCCTGCAGCTTCTGCCTCGGCAACAGAACAAGCCTGAATTTGTATTCATGAAACATCGCACAGACCGACCCTCCAAACCCCCATTTTGCCGGGATCCGTTTCCCAACTTCGGATGAGGAGGAGGCAGGGCCCCTGCCTTTGCAGAGATCAGACTTTCAGATGTGCCTCTATCTATCTATCTATTTAAATTCCAGGCATCTGCACAGCTGAATGGTTTCTGGGGAGGCTGCCAAACACATGTCTGTTAAGTAGAAAACTGCCCTTCTTGGCCCGCTAATATGCGAGAGAGGAGGAGGAAGGAGAGAAAGAGAGAATGAGAGAGAGAGAATGAAGGAGGTTACTGTGCTCCTCTGTTGGGAAATACACAAAGTGGGTTAGAAAACACGGAATGTAGGCCAAGAGTCTATATTTGGCTTGCACGGCATACATCTCTGCCTGGAGAATGATGCGCCGCCGTGTGATGTTCACGGCTCTGCTGTTAAACCTAAAACACAACTGAGCTTGTGAGGCAATGTGCAGAAGGTTGTGTAAGTGAATGCACACCCACACGCTCCGCCTCCGCCAATGCAAACCCAGCACAGTCCGTTGCGAGCGCCAAAAGGCCCGGATGCATGCGCAGGGAGGGAGAGAGCAAGGGCATCCCGGACAGAGAGGAGCACCAAGGATCCCTCCAAGTCAACAGAACCATCTGTTTGAAGAGAGCAATCAGACAGAAAGCAGAGAAGAACGTCAGGTGCAAAAGGCTCCAAAGGAACCAGGAGAAAACTGAGACCCATAGAGACTGTAGGGCTGATGCTCATAGCATTCCTGATGGACATCTGGGCAATTGCTCGTGACTGTCATTCATGTCAATGGAATCCAATGTGCATTGGAAGACTCTTGCTGGCGCCTTGATGTTCCTCTTTACAATTCACTTACAGGGATCCATGCAGCTTCTGCTATATAGAGACATATGTATAAAGTTACACGATGCAGATGCTGGGATCATAGATTCATAGTGTTGGAAGATGCTCCTAAAGCCTATCCAGTCCAACCCTTCTCCAAGACACCATCCAAACCCGCCTGACAGACCACCATCCACAGCTTAAATACCTTCTGTCCCTGGAGCAGCAGGGACAGCTGGCTACTAACCAGCTGTGGTGCAGCTAGTTAGTAGCCAGCTGCAATAAATCACTACTGAGGTTTGTTGTATGTCTTTTGGGCTGTGTGGCCATGTTCCAGAAGTATTCTCTCCTGAGAACATCTATGGCAGGCATCCTCAGAGGTTGTGAGGCATGGATAAACTAGGCAAGGAAGGTCAATATATTTCTGTGGAGAGTCCAGGGTGTGACAAGAGTCCTTTGTCAGTTGGAAGCCAGCACTAATGTTTCAGTTAATCACCCTAATTAGCATTGGAAAGGTTTGTCTCTTGCCTGGGGGGCATCCTTTGTTCAGAGTCATTAGCCGTCCTTGGGGCTCCTCTGCCCTCAGAGGCCATTAACATGAAATGCATAAGATGCAAGATGTGGGGGGGATGGGGGGGCACCTGGCTTGAAAACAGACCATGCGGAAGGGATCTAGGATTCTTAGTGGATCACAAGCTGAATGTGAGCCAACAGGGGGATGCAGCAGCTGAAAAGGCCAATGCGGTTCTAGGCTGCATCAATAGGAGAATCATGTCCAGATCAAGAGAAATAAATCCCACTCAGTTATTCTGCTTCCCACCCAGAATAATCGCTGTGTGTCAAGAAAGAGATGGACATGATGGAAGAGGTCCAGGGAAGGCTCACCGAAAGGGTCGACAGTCTGGAAGGAATGAGAGGAGCTGAATGACACTGCCAGATGGCAGAAACCCCAAAGTGAACCCAAAACTGAGCCCAGAAAATGGCTCCTTTGGCAGAGCTCATGCATTGCAGACATAAGAGACCAGCATGATCCTAGCGATTGGTTTATTTCCATACAGTGTCCTTTGCAACGACAGCGTGAAATGAATAAATAGACAAATATAAATGGAAATCAAGGCTCATTGCTCCTTGCCTGTAAGAACTACCGATGGGTGAGCTTGTTTGTGTTTTTTCCCTCCCAGGTTCACAATTTTGCAAAATTGGGTTCATTGCCAACTTTGAGAAGTTTTCTTGCTGTAAGTTCTCTTTCTTCTGCTCTGAACTTTGAGCATTTATATATCTTTTTTCTGCAGGTTACATGAGCATTTATACATCTTTTTCCTGCAGGTTACATGAGCATTTATACATCTTTTCTTCTGCAGATTACATGAGCATTTATACATCTTTTTCCTGCAGGTTACATGAGCATTTATACATCTTTTTCCTGCAGATTACATGAGCATTTATACATCTTTTCTTCTGCAGATTTTTTTTTCTTTTGATCACACCTAGTTCCATATATGCCCATTTTTGTAAGCAATTACCATATTTTAATACCATGCCATTTGGACTGCTGCTTCCAGCAAGATATGAATCTTTGCTTTCTCCCAATATATATGTAATATTTAATGCAATCCTGGGACTTGTTGTTTTTCAAGGCCTTCAGCCTCCTCTTCAAGCTCCAACTCCCAGGATATGTAGCATTGAGCCATGGCAGCTGGAGGGGAGTCAAACTGCATTAATTCCACAGTGTGGATCTCCTAAGAGGATGGCAAGAGGAGAAAACACATTGCATTGATTCAATGGTGTCAACGGGGGAAATGCACCCTCAGCCTCCTCATTTCTGGGTTTGCTTCCAATTGCAGGAGGCTAAGAACAGCTCTGAGTAAAACTGTGCAATTTATTTTGTTGACTGCAAAGTCGAGTTTGAGATTTTCCGAGCAGGCTTTCTCTTAAGCCTCCCACTCTGGGCTGACTTTGAACAGCCTCAGGAAATCATAAATTGCCAGTTCTTGAGTTTGAACATCAGCTCCTTGTGCTGTGTCTCTGTATATACATGTGTCTTTACAAGAATCCTCTCTTATCCTCCTCGGCTCTTTGGGTCAAATAAAGGAAGGCTCTGGAAAAGTGGGAGCAAAGAGGTCCCAGCAGAAGGAGAGCCTTCGAAGTTCGAGATGTGGCTGGAATCCGCTCTCCTTGGATGCTCCTCCTGTTTGTGGTCTAAACTCTAAAGCACAGATGGGCAAACTTCGGCCCTCCGAGTGTTTTGGGCTTCAACTCCCACAATTCCTAACAGTCTCAGGCCCTTTCCTTCTCCCCCTCAGCTGCTTAAGTCACTGAATAATGATGGCATTTAAATAGATCCCTACTACATTTATTCTCCAGGGCAGATGCACCCAGAGAAGGGTATAGTCCTTGGGAAACTCCCAGGAATGCATAGTATGGAGCTATAGTATTTAAAGTGGGGTCCAAGAGCATTCATTTCATAGTGTAATAAAGATATAAGCCGCTGGTTTCAGCTGCTATCTCGGAAGCCTGGATTTATTTCCGTGTGACTGGGCAGATTGCCAGATCATTAGAGGAGGAGGTAAATTGAGACGGAGAAGTGGTTGAGTCTCAATTTAACAATTTCCCTAACAAATGCACCCAGAGAAGGGTATGGACCTTGAGAAACGATCACTCCCAGAACTGTACAACATGGAGACATGGCATAATCAACTTTCCCTAACAAGGGTATCTTGGGGTTGTTGTGTGTTTTCTGGGCTGTATGGCCATGTTCTCTCCTGACATTTTGCCCACATCTATGGCAGGCATCCTCAGAGGTTGTGAGGAATATGCACAACACAAGGGTATTTTGGCTCCTCCCAAAAGTTGGGGAAATGTCTCATTGTGATCCTGAGAGCAACAAATGCCATCACATTACAGAACTGGCCAAACGTCCGGATCATTCCCCAAAAGTCTCCTTCCCCACCACTTCATGGAACGCTTGAAAAGAATGCTGGCCCCCAGGCTTAAAATATGGAAAGAATGCTCTACCGAATCTAACACAATGAATACAGGGCCGCAGTTTGACCCCACTTGACCTGCCAATCTTCCCAATACAATGCAATCCTTGGAGTTGTAGTTTTATAAGCTCTTGAACCTTCTCTGCCAAAGAAGGTTGGTGCATCCCCAAACTATGACTCCCAGAATTCTCCAGCATTGAGCCATGGCAGTTCAAGTGGGGTCAAACAGCATTACTTCCAAAGTGTAGATGGACTCCTAGTGAACTTCCACACAAATGAGATCCAGGTGGGACCCTGGCCAACAGGCAAAGAGCTTCTGCCCAGAGCAGGGTCCCAGATCTCACAAGTTCTTCCTCTGTGTTTTGCAGTATTTGCACTCGAAAGTGCCCATAATCCCCGAAGGTGGAGGCCATCTGGCATCCGAGGGGACATAGTGCCAGTCCCTCCCAAATCAAAGCTCAGGAAGGTGTTTTAATTCCCACTTCAGAGAATAGGTGCAGCCAAGAGGAAGGCCAGGCCAGCTGGCCTCGTGTTGGCTCTTGTGTGAAATGGGAGGCAATTGGGTCAGAAGTGTCTCCAGACCTGAATGCGCCTCTCATGCTGGAAGAAGAGCCCTGCTTTCCCTCCTGGACCCGAGGCAGAGATGTGGCGCTCCTCCAAGCTTTTTTGTGAGACTAATTGGGAAGGTGAAGGAAAGCTGCCTTTTTGGCAAAAACAAAAGCTTTCCCTCTGCGGGGCAGCATTGGCACACAGGCAGCAATGGCCTCTCTTTTCTTTTCCTGCAGGATCTTCCCAACCCAGCCATGAACGTGATCTTAGGGGAGAATCGTAGGATCCCGGAGTTGGAAGAGGCCCCCAAAGATCCTCCAGTCCAACCCTTTCTGCCAGGCAGGGAGGCACAATCAAAGTCCTCCCAACAGATGGCCATCCAGTTCTGATTAAAGAGTTCCAGAGAGGGTATGGAGTCTTCCAGGAAATCCTCTGGAGAGCATCCCTCAGCAAAAGGAATAAAGGTGCTAGGAAAATGTGCAATTTTAGTTCTTGTCCTGCTTGTGTCCTTTTCATTCAGGGACTTTAGTGGGAAAAGCCAGGTTCAAAGCATGAATCTTTCCAAGAAGTGGTTTAGGAAGCTGGGCAAACTGAGCTTGGAGAAGACATGGTTGAGAGGAGACATGGCAGCTGAAAGGATGTGGCTCCAAAGGACAACGGAGCCATGGATCAAACCACAAGAAGAGATTTCCTACCTAAATCTTCGTATTCTTCAGGGTCAGAACTGTCCAAACTGGAATATGCTTCTGCTGCCTGGGAGTCTAGTGAAGTCTCCTTCCTTTCTGGTGGTTTTGAAACAGAGTCTGTTGGGAGGGCTTTGATTGTGTCTTCCTTCATGGCAGAACAGGGTTAGACTTCATGGCCTTTGGGGGTCCCTTCCAACGCTAGGATTCTATGGATCAGGGCTGTTCGACAGCGGAATGGAGTCTGATGGAAATTGGGAGGGACTCAAAAGTCACAAGAAAAGCAGCAGCGAGGCACTTCCAAGCTGTGTGGCTTGTGTTGCAATTAGGTCTCTAACAAAGAAGGCTAGAAGACTCTTTTCTCCCCCAAAGTGAGAGGGAGAGGAATCCATCTGGCATCGCAGGGCTAGCAAGGTCATGTCCCTGTCCGTTGACCCTGGACCTTTGGTGGAGATGAGAGACAACGACCTTCTGCCCTTTGATGCAATTCTTTGAGTATTAATTGGTGAAGCACCAGCACTCTGGCAGAAAAAGACAGAGATCTGGTAAAACTGCCACTCCTAGAAATCCATAGCACAAGCTGGGGCCAAACTGCATTGATTTTGCAGTCTAGATGCACCCTGTTCCTGGGGTCGAGGGTCCCCACACCAAATCCCCCTGACTGCCATCCCATCTCAGTGACGGACAAGTGTTGCCATGGCAACAGAGCCTGGGTGCATACAGCATCGAGGGATATATGTGGGGCAGGCACCCTTTTGCAGAGCGGAAGGCAGTGCGGCTTCTCCTTCTTGCTTTTGGAAGCCTTTTGTCCCCACGAGGCAGCTGGCCGGGGCTGACGTGGTTATCGCTGTTCATTTCATTACATTTACCTTCAAAACACGTTACCCTTTCCAGCAATAAACCACAAAGGTGTTTAGTGCTGGTGTAAGAGAAGCAAATCCTATTCTGTTGCTGTAGCCAAGCTGCTGCCCAGATTTAATGGGGTTTAAGAGGAGACATTGCACTCGCTCAGGCAGCATTTCCTCTCCTCAATACGTGTGGAAAATGAGGAGAGTTGTAAGTTTCATTCTTGGTATAAAAGACATGGCAGCCTTCAGCAGAGGCTCCCCTGTTTTGGTTTGGAGCCCCAGAGAGCTTGGCCATGGCCAAGGGTCAGGGATTCTGGAGGACTAAAGTTGGAAAGATTTCAAGGGTGGCCCAAGAAGACCATTGAATCCAAGATCCTGCTGGAATCGGGGCTCAAAGGGTCAACTGTCCAGGACTTTTTGATGATTACATGCCATTTTGATATTTACATGCTCCCTGGTCTTCTTCTGAGCTCCAACCCTCCACAGCACCTATGCAGGAGAAGGACTTCCTGAAAGCAATGGATTCATATGTGCCATTCTGAGTGCAAGCTGCAAAGGATTGGCCATAGCTTGGCCTTGAGTCTGCAAGAGCCATTAGCTTTACAAAAGGCCTCTTTCAGGTGGAGAGGAAACCTGTGTGAAAAGCCATAGATGGATCAATTGATGCTGATGTATCCACTTGCAGACCCCTCTTGTGGATGTTGATTGGCATGTGTCAGTCTTCTGGCACAACTCTGTGGTCAACGCTTTGCAGAGGTTGATCATTGTATCATGATGGAGGACCTAGATCAGGCATGGGCCAACTTCGGCCCTTCCTCCAGGCATTTTGGACTTCATCTCCCACATGCAATCTATGATTATATGATTCTATGAATTCCTAACAGCCTACCAGCTGTTAAGAATTGTAGGCGTTGAAGTCCAATACACCTGATTCTGGAGGACCAAAGTTGGAAAGACCTCATGAATAAGACCATTGGATCCAGGATCCTTTGTCTGGCTGGAAGCAGGGCACCAAGGGTCAAACATCCAGGACTTTTTGATGATTGCCTGCAAGATGCATTCCCTCAGGCCCCCCGGTCTTCTTCTGAGCTCCAACCCTCCACAGCAGTTATGAAGGAAAAGGATTTCCTGGTAGCAATGGATTGATGTGAGCCATTCGAAGTGCAATCTGCAAAGTTTTCGTGATAGTTCGGTCTCGAGTCTGCAATCGTCATCATTAGCTTTACAAAAGGCCTGCTCCAGGTCTAAATTGTTACCATGTGAGTGTACAGCGGAATCAGCAGAGTCCAGTTAACACCATGTGCAAAAGACTCAGACCAGGCAGAGGAATTGAAAGAACAAAAGGAAACTTTACGTGTTAAGTTGAAGACAAATAAACAGTTCAGCAATCGTACAATGTCCATGTAGTTGCATAGGATCAATAACCAATCAATCAGCATTCAATATATATCCAGCATAGCATATTTAATCAGCTACTTGACCGTAGCCAGAGAGCCTGTCCTGTTTCTGTGCTCTCCTTCCAAGCTCAAATTCCCAACTGACAAACCAACTGACAAACCAAGCCATCTGCCAGCAAACAGATACATTGTTTCGAGGCGTGGCTTTGCCTCTGCAAAGCTGAGCTCTTTTGCAGAGATCTCCTGCAAACATCTTTGCAAGGATTTCTTTACACACACACACATATAGCAATTTGGCGCAATATAAATGCCATAGATGGATCAATGGATGTGTCTTTTGGCACAGCTCTGTGGTCAATGTCTTGCAGAAGTTGACCACTGTGATGTGATAGAGGACCTAGATCATGCCTGGGCCAACTTTGGCCTTCCCTCCAGGTATTTTGGACTCCAACTCCCAGCATTCCTCACAGCCTCAGGCCCCTTCCTTTCCCCCCTCAGCCGCTTAAGCAGCTGAGGGGGTAAAGGAAAGGGCCTGAGGCTGTGAGGAATGCTGGGAGTTGAAGTCCAAAACCCCTCGAGGGAAGGCCAAAGTTGGCCTATGCCCGCCCTAGAGATTCCTGGAGAGACTGCATTAATCTAATCTTAGTCTAATCTGCAAATAATCAGATCAGCAAAGGTGAAACCTGCAACTGTAATGAGGTCCTGTGGAAGAGATTAGAGGGTTTCCGTGGCTGAGCAGGGATGCAACCCTTAGTGTCCCAGGATCCTTGCCCAGCTTTTCAATCACGGCTCCACGCGGCCTCTCCTTGGGGTTCTCCTGATCCATCTTGCTCCATCTCTTGCTCTTGGAAGGGCCTTGCTCGAAGCTCCGCTTGCACAACAAACCAATTTGTCCATTGGTTGGTGCAAAGGGGCCTCTTCCTCGCCGCCCCGCCTGGCCCTGTTTTGTATTCGCGGCGTGGGGCTTTTACATCACGGAAACATTTTGATGTATCTGCTCTTTCATTTTTAATGAAAACATTTCAGCTGCTCAAAAGAAAGGTCACGGCGGTGCATTTAGAGCACAAATCGTTGTTCACGAAATGGAAAACAGCCAGTGATGGAAGACACCTGAGGAGGGCGGGAGGGCGGATGGGGTGGGCGCAGGTTGTAGGGAGGGAGGGGCGCAAGGGCCTCTCAGGATTCCTGGAGCAAAGCTGGGCTCCCATTGTGTGGGAGGCAGGAAGGCACAATCTGATCCTTCCTGACAGATGACTATCTAGCCTCAAGAGAAGGAGGCTCCCAGCCAGCAGTGGATTCCACTGTCAAACAGCTCTTGCCCTCAAGAGGTCCTTCCTAATATTCAGGTGGAACATCTTTTCCTGCAATTTGTGTTAATGTGGGATTTGTGTATTGATAGTGTTTAAATGCAATTTGTCCCATGCTTGTATTGCAACTGATTGCATCATCCAGAATGTACCATAGTGTGGAAAGAGTTAATTGCCAAGAAGCTATGATGGCCTTGATGTGTGGCTGGAACTAGGGAGTATCCAGACACAAGTGTTTGTGCATACCGATTGCATCAGTTCAGTTGAGTTCTGTCTGCCTAGAGTTCGAGTCAAGTTCTCTTGGAGAACAGAACAGTCCTGTGTTCGTCTGTCATCTGCAAGTCTGTTTGTGTTGATTACTGCTGCATACAGTAAAACTTTGTAAATAGTTTTACCAACGTCTCTGAATGTCTCTTCGTTCTGCGCTCCACTGCTTCCATCCAACTACTGCTGCACTGCAAATACTCTGACAATTTGAACCCAAGGCTCCCTTGTGCCCAAGTATCTGGAGCATCAGAAAAACAGCTTGCCCCCTTCTCCTGGATGGGACAGCCTTTCCAATATGTAAACACAGCTCTCAGGGCCCCTCGCTGGCTTCTTTTCTCCAAGTCATTGCTCCATGGCTTGGAGAAGAGCCACTGCTCCACGATTCCACCATTGCTCCATGATTCCAGATCTTGGACCATTTGGTGGCCCTTCTCTGGACACCTTCCAGCTCAATCATATCCTTTCTGATTTGTGGGGCCAAGAACTGGACGCAGGGTTATTATTCCAGGTGAGAAGATCTGACCTAAGCAGAAGAATAGAAGGGGACTAGGATTTCCTTTGATCTAGATACTACCCTCCTATCACATTGGCTTTTCTAGTTGCTCCATCACTCTGTTGACTCATGTTCAACTTATGGTCCACTATGACTCCTGGATCCCTTTCCCATGGACCACTTTCAAGCCATGCTTCCCACATCCTGGATCTGTGCTTCTCCTTTTTTATGTTTGAGTGTAGTAGCTCCCATTTCCCTGTTCATGTGTGGCCTGTGAAGCACAATCCATGCATTGTGGACCACTGATGTGGAGAGCATTTGGGAGCTCCTCCTTGGTAAACAGCTGAAAAGAGGGCTTGCCCTGGGTCCTACCTGCAGTATTAATATTATTATTTTATTTTATGACACAGCAAACAAGATAGATATGCTGGATTTCTTTTCACAAAATCACAAGTCGAACACTTCCCAAGCGTTTAGGACTGTGTGATGTATGTTCGGATGATGCACGCAAATCCCAGTAGGGTGGCCTTTTGCAGTTGGCAGATAGGAATTTTGTCAATGTCTATTGTTTCCAAATGCCGGCTGAGATCTTTTGGCACGGCACCCAGTGTGCCCATCACCACCGGGACCACCTGCACTGGTTTCTGCCAGAGTCTTTGAGGTTCAATCTTGAGGTCCTGATAGCAGCTGAGTTTTTCCTGTTGTTTTTCGTCAATGCGACTGTCACCTGGGATGGCGACATCAATGATCCAAACCTTTTTCTTTTCCACAACTGTGATGTCTGGTGTGTTGCGTTCCAGAACTTTGTCAGTCTGGATTCAGAAGTCCCACAGGATCTTTGTGTGTTCATTTTCCATGACCTTTGCTGGTTTGTGATCCCACCAGTTCTTTGCTGCTGGGAGGTGTACTTGAGGCATAAGTTCCAATGAATCATTTGGGCCACATAGTTGTACCTCTGTTTGTAGTCTGTCTGTGCGATTTTCTTACAGCAGCTGAGGATATGATCAATGGTTTCGCCGGTTTCCTTGCACAGTCTGCATTTTGGGTCATCAGCTGATTTTTCAATCTTGGCCTTAATTGCATTTGTTCTGTGTATTATGTTTATTGATACCCCACTTTTTCTCTCTACAAGGAGACTCAATATAATGGGGCTGCATTCTGGGGGTCTGGCGTCCTCTTGGATTTAGCACTGACACTCATGCGCCAACAGCGACCATATCTCTAGAATCCTGACTTGATCACGGTGGTCCACGCCTTAGTTACCTCCAGACTGGATTACTCCAATGCACTCTATGTGGGGCTGCCCTTGAAAACGGCTCGGAAACTTCAACTGGTACAATGTTCGATGGCCAGACTACTAACTGGACCCGATTATAAGGAGCGGACGATGTCCCTATGAAAAGAGCTCCCCTGGCTGCCACTCAGTTTCCAGTTCCAATTCATGGTGCAGGTGATCACTTATAAAGTCCTAAATGGCTCAGGACCTGCCTATCTTGGTAAACACATCTTCCCCTATGAACCCACACGGGCTCTAAGATCTGCCGGGGAGGCCCTTTTCTTGATCCCTCCTCTGTGGTGGAGACGGGAGAGAGGGCCTTCTCGGTGGTGGCCCCCAGGCTCTGGAACTTCCTCCCAAAGGAGATTAGATTAGTTCCCACCCTGGATTCCTTCCGGAAGAATTTGAAAACATGGAATGGCCTCAGCCATTCCATGCACTTTATTACCTTGAGTCACTGCCATCCCTAGTCACTGAAGAATATGCACTTTGAGGTTTCCATTTCCCCTTAAAATGGCCCATGTTCTATGGTGCTTGACTACTGATTGGGATTATTGTCTATGTTTTACATTATTTTAACTTTTGTAAGATGTGCTATTATACTGTGATTTTATTGTGTTATTGTTTTTATTGATATAATACTTTTTTGGTCTTGTCCCAGTGTAAGCTGCCCCAAGTCCTTCAGGAGATGGAGCAGGGTATAAATAAAGTTTTTATTATTATTAATTATTATTATTATTATTTGTGAGGGAGTGAACTGAATCTTTCTTTTCCTTTTGAGAACTAAGGAAGCCTTCAGAACAACAAACAACAGACTTTTGCTTGACTAAAAGCCTGCACGATGACATCCATGAATGTGATTATTTTTGGTTTCTGCTTCCCACTTGAATCAAACAGTTGCTTTCCTCGATGAAGCCCCCTGTGGATTCTGGGATCTGTAGTGCAAAAAGGGCATGGGGGAGAGGGATCCATGCTCTTCCTTTGGATGAAAGGGTCTGTCTGGGGAGGTTTTCCTCTGGAGATGTGAGGCGACTTGAGATGCCAAGGGAAGGGCAGCTGCAGGGCATGAAATATTTCGTGGCCAGTGAATAATGCAGAGCCGGCGGGTGACCCTGGCATTTCCCATTCCTATTGATGAGCACTTCAGAGCGGAAGGCATCCCTTATGCGCATATTTCATATGTGCAGCACATGGAAAGATAACAGGAATCACTGGAGAAGGTGAATCCTTGGCATCTGCCTGGCCGGGCATCTATTTACACTGCAGAATGAATCAAGGTCGACTCGACAACACTTTCACTGTCCTAGCTCAATGCTACGGAGTCCTGGGAGTTATAGTTTTGCAAGGTCTATAACATTTTCCAACCTCACTGAACTCCAGCTCCCAGGATTCCATGGCATTGATCAATGGCCTTCAAGTGGAGCCCAACTGCATTCACTCTGCAGTGTCTATGCTTCTAATCTGCAACTATTCTGGGACAAGAGATAAATGGGTCTTGAATGCTGATGCAGCTTTCTTGGTGGCAGGGAAATACTACATCATCATCATTATCATTATCATCATCATCATTTTTATTTATGCCCCGCTTTATCTCCCCAAAGTGGCTCGACATAAAAGCATTTGTATACAAGGAAACAAAAAACCCGGATGCCCTGACAAGTTTGTGAACATCCTCCATGGTAACATGATGTCAACAGTCTTGGACAGCAATGGTTCCCAAAGTGACCCATTTAAGGTGGAATCAGGTGCCAAATACAGATGTGTTATTGCCCCAACCTTATTTTCCATCTTCATCACTATGATTCTACACCTTGTTGATGGGAATCTTCTCAACGGAGTGGAACTTATCTATCAGACCAATGGCAAGCTATTTAACCTCAGCAGACTGAGAGCCAAAACCAAGGTCACCACAACATCTGTTATAGAATTCCAATATGCCGATGACAACGTAGTCTGTGCGCATTCAGAAGAAGACCTACAAGCCACTCTAAACACCTTTGCAGAAGCATACGAGAAGCTCGGCCTCTCACTGAACATCGAGAAAATCAAAGTGCTCTTCCAGCAAAAGGCTCCAGCCAATCCCTCTGCAATGCCAGGAATACAGCTTCACGGTGTAACATTAGAAAATATTGACCCTTCCACTTCCTTGGCAGCCTCCTCTCCACAAAAGTCAACATTGAAACTGAAATACAACATCGTCAGAGCTCTGTGAGTGCAGCATTTCTCCGAATGAAGCAGAGAGTGTTTGAGGATCAGGACATTCGTAGGGAGACCAAGGTGCTTGTTTATAAATCCATTGTCCTCCCAACCCTGCTCTACTCCTGCAAAACGTGGATGGTCTACAGATGTCACTCTCAACTCCTGGAGCGTTTCCATCAGCGTTGCCTCAAACAAATCCTGCAAATCTCTTGAGAAGACAGGCAGACAAATGCCAGTGTGCAGGAAGAAGAAGCAAAGACCTCCAGCATTGAGGCGATGCCCCTATGGCATCAACTCTACTGGACTGAAGGCCATGTTCTCCAAATGCCCATTGTCTCCCAAAGCAGTTACTCTACTAACAACCCAAGAATGGGAAATGTAATGTTGGTGGACAGGAAAAGAGATTTAAAGATGAGCTTAAAGCCAACCTTAAAAACTGTGGCATAGATACCGAGAGAGAACTGGGAAGCCCTGGCCCTTGAGCACTCTAACTGGAGGTCAGCTGTGACCAGTAGTGCTGTGGAATTTGAAGAGGCATGAATGGAGGGCGAAAGGGAGGAACTTGCCAAGAGGAAGAAGGTGCATCAAGCCAACCCTGACCGGGACCACCTTCCATCTGGAAACCGATGTCCTCACTGCGGAAGAACATGCGGGTCATGAATAGGGCTCCACAGTCACCTATGGATCCACCTCCAAGATACTACACTTGGAGGGCCATCATACTTGGGCAACGAGGGATTGCCTAACTAAGTAAGTAAAGTAAAATAAATATACAATGTAAAATATGCAAATTTACAAACATTAAAACAGAATTAAACATAAACAGCACTTAAAAATTCACAGTTAAAATCCATTAGAAGCATATTCAAAGTTAAAATATCCATGCCATGGGGGCCATGACAGGTCAGAAGTTGACACATACACACCTTGTCGAAAGGAATGAATAAATGGAAGTTGTCATTTTACAAGGTCTTCAGCCTTCTCCGCTAAGGCATGATGGTGAATCACCAAACTGCTGCCCCCAAAATGCCATTGCATTTAGCCAAGGCTGTTTAAGGTGGCGTCAAATTGTATTAATTCCACAGTGCCGATATTACCGGAGAGTTGTTAATGTGTATTGGGGAGGAGGGTGACCCTCAAGCTCACCGCCTTTGTGGAAAGAGCCGTATTAGTCACTGCCCCGACACCCAGAAGAAGGGAAACTGGCACCCTGGATTTTTTATTTATTTTGTGTCAAAAGCATTGCATAATAAGCCGTGGACTCATTTTCAGTGAAAGGACACCTGGAAGGGACTGCATAAAAGAAAGGAAGGGAGAGGGTTTACAAAGAAGAATACTGACAACACTTTGGAGGCTATTTGGTTTTATTCTAACCGGTGTTTTGGTGAGTATAAACCCACTCTTCTTCAGGTGCAGAATAGAGTGATATTCCATCCTCAAGTTATGAAGGCATTGCCATCTCCTTCATTAGGGGTCTACAGGCAGAGGCTCATAAGAGATGCTCTGGCTGTGGCTTCCTGCTTGTCTTCAAGGGGTTGGACTAGATGACCACCCGGGGCCCCTCGCAGCTCTCCCAGTTTGCCATAGTGTTGCCATAGTGCAATGGCATTGGCCTTGCTGGGAAGGAGTCCTGAAATGGCCATTGCAGAGGGAACTCAAGGCTTCCACAAAGCTATTCTGGAGCAAAGCATTTTACGACACGCTGTAAATTGTCATCTGAACTGATTCTGCGGGAGGAAAAAAGGCGGAAGAAGGACGGACAAAACAATAAAAGGGAGGACTTGGCCATTGGTCTTCCCAGGCGTGAATAGAATATGAATATATGAATGATGCTGGGAAGATATCTGGGAGACCTTTACTTTTGAATATCACCAGAATGGTTTGGAAACACCAGAAGGGGAAAGGGAAGGGCTGGATCAGAGCAGAGGTGTGTCTACACTGTAGAGTTAATGCAGTTTGACACCACTTTATCTGCTATGGCTCAATGCAATGTAATCTTGGGAGTGGTGGTTTTACAAGGTCTTGGGCTTTCTCTGCCAAAAAAAAGTGTTGGTGGATTGGCAAACTACATCTCCCAGGATTCCTCTGTATTGAGCCAGAATAGTGAAATCAAACTACCGTATAGACGTGCCCTGAGCGGCTTCTCCTTCTTTTCCAATTTCAGTATCTCTCTTCTCATTGGAGCCAGGCTTTTTCTGCTCAATACTCACAGGTAGTGATTTTGCACAGAAATAGCATGTTTTTGGCATATGAAACTTGAAAAGTCATATGCCCATGTGGAAGTATTGATATGTGTGCAGAAACCTCTGTTTTCTGTACAGAAAATGCTGTTTTGTATGCAAATCATGCACCTGTAATTTTTTTTGAGGTTAAAGCCCCTATCATGATATTCTCTAATTATGATTTCAGTTTTGAAATTTTATTTATTTATTTATTTATTTATTTACAGTATTTATATTCCGCCCTTCTCACTCCGAAGGGGACTCAGGGCGGATCACATTACACATATAAGGCAAACATTCAATGCCTTAACATAGAACAAAGACAAAGACAAACACGGGGCTCCGAGCTGGCCTCGAACTCATGACCTCCTGGTCAGAGTGATTTGTTGCAGCTGGTTGTTCAACAGCCTGCGCCACAGCCCAGCCTGTTTCCTGCACACACAAAATGCTGTTTCCTGCACACACAAAAATATTGCTTTATCAAGAAAATAATTATTTGCGAATTTTGTATATAAGAAGTCCTGAATTGTGAAAATTCCCACAAATCAAGGTTTATTAATGTCAAGGTTTATCTACACTTTTCTAGATATTGTTTAAATATTCCAGTGCCAATTTGATCAAATTCTGTTTCTTGAAAATGGAGACAGCAACAGGAATCCTCTTTCCTTTCTTACACCTGAGCAATTTCCCTTCTGTAAATGCATCAGCATTCAGGTTAAGGATGCATTCTGTGCTCAGTGCAGTTGCAGAAGTTTGTATAGTTTGTTCAGTGCATGCAATTGTGTGTTGTTGCGAACCACACACTGCACATTGTGCATGCAGTTGCAAGCTCTTGTCTGTTGGAGGTAAGTGTCAATGTTGCAATTAATCACCTTGATTAGCATGAATGGCCTTGCCAGATTCATGTCCTGGCTTCTTCCGACAGACAAGAGTTTTTCTCCCACCCTGGACATTATTCCAGAGATGTATAAACCCCACTTGCCCAGTTTCCAACATCCATGCTGGTGTAGATGATGCACATTGAGGACTAAGTTCCAGACTAATCCCCATTTTGCTCTCAATGTCCTTTCACACCACACATTGTCACACTTCTGTGTTTTCTGAAGATAGCTAGAATCTGCCTTAAATGTCGTGTGGAAGGCTCCAACGGTCCAGATTCAAGGCAGATGTGCATCAGTCTCGACATGCCCGAAGTCAGCTCAGGCCGAACCAGTGCGTCCCAGTGCTCTTCCCTGTGATTTATGGCTTCTGGCAGGTCAGGGCCGGCCTGTGCTCCTCTCCTCCGGCTCCTTGTTCGAAATTGACTTTTGCGCAGGAGGGAGCTCTTCCACCGCCACTCCCTCCTTATTCCAACTGACAGGTTAATCTTCCGAGGCGTCACCAGAGCCGTGCGGGGTGTAAATACCTGAGATTTCTCCCATCCCACGCTCATCCCCTCCGATACAAGGTAATTCCCAAAGCTGTTAATCCCAACGAGAGCAGAAGGCGACAGGTAGCCAATTTGCCAGTGTGACATAAATCCTGCATGCCATGTGCGGACACAGAATTGGTTTGTTTCTGGGCTAGAGATGCTTTCCTCTTGTCCACAACATCATGGAGATCAAATGCTGAAAAACACTCGCTCAAGAGCACAATCTGGAGAGCAAAGACGTTTAGAGACCCAGAAATCTACTTTCAGAGGTTGGCCATGCCACGTTGAAATGTGGTCCAAATTCAAAAGATGTTAACAAGGAACGACAGGCTGATGAAGAATAGCTGCAGCGCTTTGCTTTTGCCTGAGCTGATTGGGAGCAGAGGGATTCCACCTCCTTCGCTTTCCCTGTTACAAATTGCAGGGAGACTTCTTTTTCACTGTGTTGTCGAAGGCTTTCATGGCCGGGATCACAGGGTTGTTGTATGTCTTTCGGGCTGTGTGGCCATGTTCCAGAAGCATTCTCTCCTGACGTTTTGCCCACATCTATGGTAGGCATCCTCATCCATACCTCACAACCTCTGAGGATGCCTGCCATAGATGTGGGCGAAACGTCAGGAGAGAATGCTTCTGGAACATGGCCACACAGCCCGAAAGACATACAACAACCCTGTTCTTTTTCACTGCGGCAGAAAACCCTGCAAATGTTTATTGTGTCTTATAATTATGCCTTTTATTATATAAAAAAGTAATCATTTCTGAAACTTTGCAGGTGTTTCGCTTGGGGACATTTCTGGGATGCAGCACATTTTCATATAGATTGCACCCCCATAAAACACGGGAAGTTTAAGCAAAACAGTGAATATTCCACTCCCATGTATATTCTACCCACATTTTGCATAACATGGAACAAATTGTAGCATTTGTAATTTCATAACACTTCAAAAACTTTTATTGATGTTACAGCAATAACACTGACCAAACACATTCCTAGAGAAGCTCTTAAAGTGGCATGACTCCAAAATGTCTTCTCTTAAAGAGGCGCAAGTGAATTCAATGGGAGTTGCTCCCAGGGAAGCATGCCCAACAAGGATGGGAATGGCGCAGACCTCCAGGTACTAGGAGATTGCCACTCACATCATCCCTCAGCATTGTGTGTTTTCTGGGCTGTATGGCCATGTTCCAGAAGCATTCCTTCCTGATGTTTCACCCACATCTATGGCAGGCATCCTCAGGGGTTGTGAGGTATGCCTGCCATAGATGTGGGCAAAACGTCAGGTGAGAATGCTTATGGAAGGTGGCTATACAGCCCGGAAAACACACAACAACCCTGTGATTCCAGCCATGAAAGCCTTCGACAAAACATTGACTAAACATTGCCATTGCCTTAAGCTACTCCTCAGGGAAATTTAAAGTTTGCACACCTTTGACCATTTTGGCTTGTCCTTCTTGTATTGCTTTGTCCTGATCTGGACACAGTGTTATTCCAGGTGAGAAGATCTGACCAAAGCAGAAGAAGAGAGTGGGGCTAGGACTTTCCTTGAGTTAGACACAAGTCTCCTTTTGATGCAACCCTGAATGGCATTGGCCCTTTTAGTTGCTGCATCACACTCTTCATGTTCAGCTTGTTGTCTGCTAAGACTCCAAGATCCCTTTCACATGGGGCTGATTTCAAGCCAGGTCTCATCCACCCTGTATCTCTGCAGTTCATTTTTCCTGCCTAAGTGGAGTCCCATCCGTTTCTTCCTGTTGAAATGTCTCACTCCTCCAAGCAGACCAAGTAGGATCTGCTTCTGAAGACACCCAAGCTTCCCCAGCATCAGCAGTATCCATGGGCCCCGATTCGTCCCCAAGCATCTCCGGTGCCCGTGCCCAGACCGTGCCCAATTCCTCCATTAACACCTGTTCCCCAGCATCCATTTCCACCTCAGGATCCCCACATGAATCCTCCTCAGAAGACTCCCCATCAGTCTCCCTGACCCTTTTCCTAAACAAATCCTCCAATGAGCCCTCCTCGCGAGGGTTTTTCCTTCCTCTCCTGATCCCACCACTATCATTCACAGTCTCCGAAGGCGCATTCACAACAACATTCATACTCCTTTCATATAATTTCAAACCATAAATCATATTCATCCATCACACATTGATGAAGGTGCTGAATAGCCCAGAAAGGCCCAGGACACACAACCCGCTGTGGCGCTCCACCGGTCACTTCTTTCCTGGCCGTCCAGAAACACTGAAAAGGTGAACATGTGGTTCCCGAATTTCCTGAATTAATTAAATCCTTTGTCGGCTCAATATATCTTCAAACTGGTAGACAATTCCAAGCCACAATGGCTCTTTCCTAGTAAAGAGTTGATATTTCATGTGCTCTGCTTTAACCTTTCAGCAGGATCAAATAACGCGAATGTGTCATTTCTTACAGAGAGGTTACTTCCCTTCAGAACAGGTAGAGCTGTTTGATTTAAAGAGAGAGAGAAAACCCACTCCAGACTGTCAATTTGCTCAACTTTGGCTCCTCTTGTATTGTCCCCGCTTTTAATGAACTGGAGTCCATTTGCGAGAGCTAATGCACTTCTTCTTTCCTTGAATATAGATTCAGATGAGTTCACTCACAGCAAACAGCAATTATCTGAGACGTGAGGTCACACTAACGGAGCTCCAGAGGTCGTCCGCGTCACAATGCGGCTCCATATCTACTTCCTTTGCCTTAGGAATGGGATGAGCTTCTGTCATCGGGCTGTCTTGCAGTAGGATCTGTGCATCTACACTATGGAATGAATGCTGTTTGATATCACTTTAACTGTCCTGGTTTAATGCTATGGAATCGTGAGAACTGTAGTTTGATGAAGCAAAAGCACTCTTTGACATAAGAGGTGAAACATGTTCCTTGCAGTGGCAGCGAGGCTGAGAAAGATCTGGGCATTACCTGACTTGGTGTAGTTTGTGTTTGTTAAGCAATTTCCCTGGTTTGACTGTTCTGTAAACTCTTGTATGTTATTCACTTAACAGCTGTGGGTCCATGGACTGTAGTAAAGTTATGTATGAAACATCTTGAAAAACTGCAGCTCCCAAGATTTGATAGAATTGAGCCATGGCAGTTAAAGTGCTATCGAACTGCATTAATTTATATAGTTGTGTAGTCTGGGTAAACTTTGGCCCATTTCATGTCCTGGCTTTCGGTGGGTGCCCCAATCTGTTATTTGGGAGCCTCCTGAAATCAGGAGAGCAGATATCTATTTTCACTCGGGGGTGCCGAAAGATCCGTTTTGTATCGGCCCATTATGGGGGGGGGCTTCTCAGGCTCCCCTTCTTGTCATAGGCATTTAAGTTGTTTCTACTCTAGAGGAGAGGTGCTCAGCTGCAGACAGGCACACATTTGAAGGAGGATTTTTACCTGTTTCTCTACTCTAGAGGAGAGGCGCTCAGCGTGCATGCTTTCTGGGCAGGCACGCCACAAAAGCACTCTTTCCAAGGCAAGGAGGCGAGTTCTGTTTCTCGCTCTAGAGGAGGCGCCTGGCTGCAGGCACTTGCATGCTTTAAGGAGGCTTCTTACCTGTTTCTCTACTCTAGAGGAGAAGCGCTCGGCTGCAGGCAGGCACACATGCTTTCTGGGCCTGCATGCCACACACGCACTCTCCAAGGCAAGGAGGCAATATTGCTTTTCCTTATGAAGGAGCATTGTGTTTGCTTGCAGGCAGTTGCAAGCTTTAAGGAGGCTTCTTACCTCTACTCTAGAGGATAGGCGCTCTGCTGCAGGCAGGCGTTTGAACTTTCTGGGCCTACGCTTTCCGGGCCACACTCACACACTCCAAGGCAAGGAGGCTGCTCATGAAAAGCAGGCAAGGAGCCATGATCAGCTCCTACTTGATTTCATGTAGAGCTGATTATCATATAGGGAGTGGGCTTCCCATGAGGTGCTCCCGAAGTACCGAATTAAACAGAGGAAACAGATTCCGTGCACAACCCTATTAATTTACAGTGTAAGTGGTACACAGAATCATGCACTATAATAATAATAATAATAATAATAATAATAATAATAATAATAATAATAAAACTTTATTTATTACAACTGCTGGGCATCACTCTTAGAAGAGTATTAGTAGATCCAGTGATTCGCCCCTTGGTCAGCGGGCTGATCTCCGACACACAAGATTTAATAACCTCTAACAACGGGGTCGAACGCTCGCCGGTGCTGGCCCCCTTTTCAGAGTTCCACTTTGAGACTCCCTCCCCAATTTTAAACTATGCCGGTCCCACCTCTCAACCCTGCCCACAGACATTACCCTTGTTCAGCCCCCTGTCAATGTCAGATGACGTTAAGTCAGATGACTCCTTCTCTTTACCTCTAATGGAGATGGGTCCCTTCCTTAATCAAACAAATACCTCTGTGGGCCCCACATTTCAGAACAGCTGACTAACCCCCTTAAAAGGCAACCCTAATCAATTAACCCCCCAGGAGGTAGAGGGTTCCCACGGGTGGGGCACCATTGAGGTAGTGTGGGGGAGGAGGAGGAGGAAGAGCGGTCACTTGCGACCCAGGGAGAAGCGCAACAGAGTTTTTGCGACCCTGGGGAGGAATAGGTGTGGTAGTCTTCAGGACAGACCCCCCGGCCTTAAGGTTCTGCTTCTGAATGCCAGATCTGTCAATGGTAAGACAGCTGTTATTCAGGATTTAATCCTGGATGAGGGGGCGGATCTGGCATGCATCACCGAGACGTGGTTGGACGAGCTGGGTGGGGTGAATCTCACTCAGTTGTGTCCACCGGGTTTTGGGGTGCATCAGCAGGCCAGGGTTGGGGAGCGGGGAGGAGGAGTCGCGGTGATCTTTCGGCAGTCCATCGCCCTGATCAGATGTGCCGTTCCGCAAACTTCGAGGTTCGAGTGTGTCTTCCTGAGGGTGGGAGCCCGAGACAGTGTGGGGATTTTGCTGGTGTACCGTCCACCCCGCGACCCAACAGTCTCCCTGTCCGAGCTAGCAGATGTGGTCTCTAATGTGGCCCTGGCCTCCCAACAACTTATAGTTTTGGGAGACTTTAACATTCATGCCGAGACCACATTGACAGGTGCAGCTCAGGATTTCATGGTTGCCATGACGACCATGGGGCTGTCTCAAGTTATATCTGGGCCCACACATCAGGCGGGACACATGTTGGACCTTGTTTTTATTGTGGACGGTGGAACAGTCAGAGTGGAAGAGCAAAATATTCTTCCATTGTCATGGTCTGACCATCATCTGATCTGTTTAAGTTTCGCCGTGTCTTCTAACCTCCGCAGGGGTGGTGGACCCACTAAGATGGTCCGACCCAGGAGGCTGATGGATCCGGATGGACTCCTGAGGTCTCTTGGGGATCTTCCTGTTCTGGAGACTGGCGATCCTGTCGATGTCCTGGCTGATCGCTATAATAGTGAGCTGGCAAGGGCATTGGACATGATCGCTCCCGAACGTCCCCTCTCGTTGCGCAGAGCCACGTCGACCCCTTGGTTCACTGAGGAGCTGGCTGTGATGAAGCGTACGAGGAGGGGACTAGAGTGCATCTGGAGGAAATCTCAGGACGTGTCAGACCAAGCACGGGCTAAAGCCGCTATTAAGGCTTACTCCGTGGCTTTGCGAGCAGCCAGGAAAGCTTTCACGACTGCTCGCATAGCGTCTGCGGCCAATAGGCCAACTGAGCTGTTCCGAGTTGTGGGAGAGTTTCTGCGGCCTCCTGAGGCCCAGGGGCTCCCCGATGACTTGGCAGCCAGGTGCAGCGATTTCGCGCACCATTTTGCAGGCAAAGTTGCTCAGATACGCCGTGACTTGGACTCCAGTTTAATTGTAGTTCCAGCGGAGGTAACCGAGGTACCTGTCTGTTCGATCTTGTGGGATTCTTTCCGGCTTGTTCTTCCTGATGACGTGGAGGGGATTCTTGGGTCTGTGAGGGCGACCACTTGCGCTCTGGATCCTTGTCCCTCTTGGCTGGTTAAGCTGGCCAAAGAGGGGCTGTTGGATTGGTTTGTGGCTATAATTAATGCCTCTTTGTGCCAGGGGTCAGTTCCATCCTGCTTTAAGCAGGCGGTAGTAAAACCGCTACTTAAAAAGTCCTCGTTAGACCCATCCGTATGTAACAACTACAGACCAATTTCCAACCTCCCATTTCTGGGCAAGGTTCTGGAGCGGGTGGTTGCCAAGCAGCTCCAGGAGTTCCTCGATGACACTGATTTTCTGGACCGCTCGCAGTCTGGCTTCAGGCCTGGGCACAGTACCGAGACGGCTTTGGTCGCCTTGGTGGATGACCTCCGCAGGGAACTGGATGGGGGGAGTGTGACCCTGCTGGTTCTCCTGGACATCTCAGCGGCTTTCGATACCATCGACCATGGTATCCTTCTGGGACGGCTGTCTGGGATGGGGCTTGGTGGCACTGTTTTGCAGTGGCTCCGGTCCTTCCTGGAGGGTCGTTCCCAGATGGTGAAGCTGGGGGACACCTGCTCGGACCCCTGGCCTTTGACCTGTGGGGTCCCACAAGGGTCTATTCTTTCCCCCATGCTTTTCAACATCTACATGAAACTGCTGGGAGAGGTCATCCGGAGTTTTGGAGGGCGTTGCCATCTCTACGCAGATGACACGCAAATCCACTACTCGTTCCCATCTGACTCCAAGGAAGCCCCTCGGATGCTGAACCAGTGCCTGGCCGCTGTGGCGGACTGGATGAGGAGGAACAAGCTGAGGATCAATCCTGACAAGACAGAGGCCCTCCTGGTCAGTCGCTCGTCGGATGGGGGTATTGGGTGGCAACCTGTGCTGGACGGGGTTGCACTCCCCCTGAAATCACAGGTCCGCAGTTTGGGGGTCCTCCTGGATTCAGCGTTGACGCTTGAGGCTCAGGTGTCGGCGGTGGCCGGGAGGGCTTTTGCACAACTCAAACTTGTGCGCCAACTGCGACCATACCTCGTGAAGTCTGACTTGACCACGGTGGTGCACGCCTTAGTTACCTCTAGACTGGACTACTGTAATGCACTCTACGTGGGGCTTCCCTTGAAGACGGCCCGGAAATTACAACTAGTCCAACGCTCGGCGGCCAGATTAATAACGGGAGCGAGTTTCAGGGAGAGATCTACTCCCTTGTTTAAGGAGCTCCACTGGCTGCCGTTCATTTTCCGGTCCCAATTCAAGGTGCAGAGCATCATTTATAAAGCCCTAAACGGTTTGGGACCCGCCTACCTTCGTGACCGTATCTCCTACTATAAACCTGCCCGAGCCCTTCGTTCATCTGGGGAGGCCCTCCTGTCTCCATTGCCTTTATCACAGGCCCGCCTTGTGGGAACAAGGGAGAGGGCCTTTTCTGCTGTGGCCCCCCGTTTGTGGAACTCACTGCCCATTGAGATCAGGCTAGCCCCCACTCTTTTAGCCTTTAGGAAAGTTTTAAAAACATGGCTCTTCCGGTGTGCTTTCGGAGAGTAATTGTATATACCTCCTGTGTTTCTCTCCCCAACATGTATTCTGTAGACCCTGTTCCCCATGGTTTTATTCCTTATCTCTTCTTACCCCGAGTTTTTAACCTTGTGTCCATGCGGCCCGCCCTTGTTATGTTATGCTACGTTCTGCTTTTTTGTTCTGTATTGTGTAGTGTTATTGTTGCATTGTTTAATTGCATTCTGATATGTTGTTTTTATATTTTGTCTATTGTATTGTCTTGGGCATGGCCCCATGTGAGCCGCCCCGAGTCCCCGTTGGGGAGATGGTGGCGGGGTATAAATAAAGTTTTATTATTATTATTATTATTATTATTTATACCCCGCCACCATCTCCCCAATGGGGACTCGGGGCGGCTTACATGGGGCCATGCCCGGGAAAAATACAATATAACACAATATAAAAACAACATATCATAATACAATTACAACAATACAATAAAGAATCATACAGTACAACACAAAATCCAAAGACCATGCACTAGACTCCGAGGCAGTGGGTTCCAGGGTTAAACAGCTCTATTTACGGTCTTTTTAATGTTCAGGTGGAATCTCCTTCCATGTCATTCGAACCCATTGCATCCTAAGTCGAAGTTGACTTGATGGACTTTAATAATGATATCAACCCATAGAGGAGGTACGGTTTGACTTCCCTGCCCAAGGGTATGGTGCCTCACCTCACCAAACTACAATTCCCATCATTCCATAGCATCAAACAATGACAACAGAAGTGGTGTCAAAATGTATCCATTTACAGTCTGGGCCAGGCATGGGCAAGCTTTGGCTCTCCAGGTGTTTTGGACTCCAACTCCCACCATTCCTAACAGCCTCAGGCCCTTTCCTTTACCCCCTCAGCCGCTTAAGCGGCTGAGGGGGTAAAGGAAGGGGCCTGAGGCTGTTAGGAATGGTGGGAGTTGGAGTCCAAAACACCTGGAGGGAGGGCCCATGTTGGCCCATGCTTGGTGTAGATGCATCACAATCCACTTTAGTCAGGCAGGCAGGCAATCTCACGAAAAGGCAGAGGGATCTCCCTATAAGCAAACCCTCCTGAGCTGCTTCTGAGCCTCGAGTGCAGTCCTTGACCCATCACGGCAACATCTCTTCAGACGTTCGGGGTTTAATCCTCACAGCGAGAGATGATTTGCTGTAATCTCCATCCTACATAATGCTAAATGCTTTTTCAACGGGAGCGGTGCCTTGAAGATATTCAGAGTCGGAAGGTGCTCTTTTACGCTCCGCTCTTGTAAGTCTCGCCTTCGCTATCCTTCTCTCTGTGTCTGTCGGGGAATGCTTAAAGTCTTTTATCCTCCAGATAGTTTTGGAAGATGCCCCAGAAAGCATGGCAATACACAGGAACGTTCAGGGTTTTGTCTTAAGGGCCCATGATGGCGCAATGGGTTAAACCCTTGTGTTGCTGAACTGCTGACCTGAAGGTTGGCAGTTCAAATCCATGGAGGAGATAAGGTCCCACTGTTAGCCCTAGCTCCTGCCAACCTAGCAGTTTGAAAACATACAAATGTGAGTAGATCAATAGGTACCACTTCGGTGGGAAAGGCATAAAGACACTCCAAACAATGGTGCAAGTCACTTCTGGTGTGAGAGAATCAGCAGTCTACAAGGAGGTTGCCCAGGAGATGCCTGATATGTTTGGATCCTGGAGAGGCTTCTCTTGTGAGGATCACAACCAGAGACAGTGAAGACATCTGCCCTTGAGCTTGGCTACTCTGCTGCTGAATACACATGCCCAAGTGTGGAGCACATCTCACCACGTTAAAACAGTGGATGTGGCTCTTAATGAGACATGCTGCATTGTTACAGAACTAGCTGTGCCCAGCCACGCGTTGCTGTGGCAAAGTGGTGGTGGTATTGGTTAAAAGTTGTTGTGGAATTTTTATTTGACGTTATTTGTATTTTTCAAATTAATTTTATTGTAACTTATCTTTTTTATTTATTATATTTTATTATTTTGTTGTATTATTTTTAGTTATTTTGTTATAGTATTTTATTGTATTAATTATTTTAGTGTTTTTAATTATTTTAGTGTTTTTTATTATTTTTATTGTATTATTTGTATTTATTTTATTTTTTATTCTTTTATTAACACTGGGCTGAGTGGGTTGCTGGGAGACCAAGTGGGCGGAGCTTAGCCTTCTAACTGGCAGCAATTGGATAAAAACAATTATTTCTCTCCCTCTAATTAGGACTTTATTTTTCTTTGCTTTTTTGTTGTATCAACCTAGAGGCGTGGATGATGGGTTGTGTTGTCAAATTTCGAGTTTGGGGGGCTTGTAGTTTTGTTGTTTTGTGGGTTGCCATGATGCCATCATTCTTTTATATATATAGATAGAAGATGTCTACACCCCACACCACTGGAGAAATTATACTGTTTAGCTGGCTTTGCCTCACCTGACATCTGTCGAGAAGTAGCAGCCAATAATGAAAGGATCAAGGCAGCCCATCCCCTGTTCGGATATCAAACAGCATGCCTTAAATCAAGAAATAGCTTCCTAAGACCTACAGAAATATTCGAAGGAATGCCTCAGCAAGCAAGAGTCCAAAACTGACAGGATAAAACCAGGAACCTCAATCAGTGGCTGAGTCTGGATGAGAGACTCCCCGCTGGGCACACAGAAGACGGGGCAACTTGGAAGGTGCTGAACAGACTGCACTCTGGCACCACGAGATGCAGAGCCAGTCTTGAGAAATTGGGTCACAAAGTGGAGTCCACAACATGCAGAGAAAAGCAAACCACAGACCACCGACTACAATGTGGCCTGAGCCCTGGCACATGCACAACAGAGGACCTTCTCACAGCCACACCCGAGGCACTCCGCGTGACCAGATTCTGGTCAAAGGAAATCTAGTACAATGCCGATTTTTTAACTTTGTGTTTTTAAATACATTATAAGAGTACCCTTGGTTCACTTCTGATACGATAAATACAAATAAACTCCAAGTAATCATGCCGGTCAGATGACTAGGAGGTAACAGCACAGACTTTTCAGCTTGGAAATAGATAATTCCTCCCACAGAGCAAGAGATGAGCACCGCCTCCAGAGCCGGAAATGAAAGGAGAAGCATTTACCTGTATCGGTGTATGTGTGTCTCATTGTATTGTAAGAAGACGTTGAATGTTTGCCTGCATTTGTTTATATATACTGTGATCTGCTCTGAGTCCCCACGGGGAGAAGGGCAGAACATAAATAAGGTAAAGGTTAAGGTTAAGTTGTCTTTTTGAAGTCTAGTCATGTCGGACTCTGGGGGTTGGTGCTCATCTCCATTTCTAAGCCAAAGAGCCGGTGTTGTCCGTAGACACCTCCAAGGTCATGACTGCATGGAGAGCCGTTACCTTCCCGCTGGAGTGGTACCTATTGATCTACTCACATTTGCATGTTTTCAATCTGCTAGGTTGGCAGGAGTTGGGGCTAACAGCAGGAGCTCACCCCGCTATGTGTATTCGTAAGGTCAGCAGCTCAGAGGTATAATCCGCTGTGCCATCAGGGGCTTCAATATAAATAAAGTATTATTACTGCTACTACTACTATACTGTTGAATTAATGCAGTCGGACGTCACTTTAACTGCCACCGCTCAATGCTATGTCATCCTGGGAGCTGTAGTGCGGGGAGGCATCTGCATTCTTCGACACAGAAATCCTTGCAAATCTACAGCTCCCAGGACTCCATAGCATTGAACCATAGCAGTCAAAGGCACATCACTCTGCGTTAATTCTGCAGCGGAGATGCACCCGATGTTCAGGTAAACTGTTGTTGAATGGCAAGAGGGTCTAAGCCCGGGGCCCTGTTAACTTGGATTACGAGCCGTAAAACTCTCCCTGCGATTTGTGATCAGAATATTAAATACCAGAGCAGCACCGAAATGAAAGAAAACAAAGAAGAAGAAGATGCCAAGAAGCTTTCAGCTATTAAAGAGAAAGAGATAAGTATCTCTCTTTCCATCTCCTCCACCTTGGGTCTCGTTTCAACGTGATGTTTTGCCATCTCCAGTCATTTTGTGCAATTATGAAGCTTTGCAAAAAAAAAAAAAAGTGCAATCAATCAGTGGGTGTCTTTTGTCACTTGGCAACAGTCAAGGAGGTTGACAAGCGGCAAAGTCCTTAAGAGATGGGTCCGGAGGAGCCAGAGGATTGGGTCTGATCTCCTCGTGCTTGCCCCCCCCCCTCCCCTGGCCCTTGGCACCTCACCCACCGCAAGGAAAGGACCGGGAAATCAATAAGGAGAACTGAGAGGTCAGGGAGGCGCCTTCTCCTGGGAAGGAGTCTTAATTTTGAGACCAATTTGCTGGAGGTTGAGTGGAACTGACAGCAAATTGATTCCATCATAAGAGAGGAAGCCAGGCAGGAGGGGCAGAGGGTCCGGGTTCCCACCCCGAAAGTAAGATCTAGCAAACTTTTTGTTTGGAAGCATGCCCGCCAAACAGAACACCAGAGCGTGCAGGATTGGTAAATGTACATACATACCATAGATTGTTGTACATGGAAATAATGGTAGTAACAAGAAATTATTCATAGGATCCACAGTTTGTGATTCATGCTGGTTTGTGATGACAAATACTGTTCAGTACATAATAAATGTTTTTTTTTTTGTTCAACAATAAATGTGAATTCTTCTTCATGGGAAAATAAGACGTCCCCTGAAAATAAGACCTAGCGCATCGTGATTTTTAATGCCTTTTAAATTTACTTGTGTGTTTTTGTAAAACCGTATACTGTATGCTGGTTTTATATCTGTAAGCTGCCCCGAGTCCCTCTGGGGAGATGGTGGCGGGGTACAAAAAATAAAATTATTATTATTATTATTATTATTATTATTATCATCATCATCATCATCATCATCTTTGGGAGCAAAGGGCTGTGGCGCAAGCTGGTGAGCAGCCAGCTGCAGTCAGCTGAGACTAATCACTCTGACCAAGAGGTCATGAGTTCGAGGCCAGCTTGGAGCCTGCGTTTGTCTTTGTCTTTGTTCTATGTCAAGGCATTGAATGTTTGCCTTATATGTGTAATGTGATCCGCCCTGAGTCCTCTTCGAGGTAAGAAGGGCAGAATATAAATACTGTAAATAAATAAATAAATAAAAATTAATATAAGACACTGTCTTATTTTTGGGGAAACACGGTACTACTGAGCCATCCACTTAAGAAATGGCAACCGACTGTGTTCATCCCATGACGTAGGCTTCAAGTGTAGCATAGGGATATCTTGGTCTTTCAGAAGGGATGCAGAGGGTTATCTTTTCAGAGGCTTTCTCAGCTGGTTGGCAAGTGATTTTATTATTATTATTTTTGCAAATTATCCGGATAGAGATGGGCAAAGGGAACAAGTCTGTCATGCAACGGGATTCGTTGTTCTCAGCTTCAACATAATACAGTTACGCATTTTGTGGATGGAGCTGAAATGCCCCTTGGAGTAAAAGCTCCACCATTAACTTCAATCAAAGCACCCTCGACAGATGGCCATCCTGCCTCTGAATAATAATAATAATAATAATAATAATAATAATAATAATAATAATAATAATAATAATAATAATACTGAAAATATGTTCCTATTATTATTATTATTATTATTATTATTATTATTATTATTGACACAACTACATTGTATGACACAGCAAACAAGATAGATATGCTGGATTTCGTATCACAAAATCACAAGTCGAACACTTCCCAAGTGTCTAGGACTGTGCGATGTATTTTCGGATGATGCGCTCAAATCCCAGTAGGGTGGCCTTTTGCAATTGACAGATCATAATTTTGTCAATGTCTATTGTTTCCAAATGCAGGCTGAGATCCTTTGGTCCTGATAGCGGCTGAGTTTTTCCTGTTGTTTTTCGTCAATGCGACTGTCACCTGGGATGGCGACATCAATGATCCAACCCTTTTTCTTTTCCACAACTGTGATGTCTGGTGTGTTGTGTTCCAGAACTTTGTCAGTCTGGATTCCGAAGTCCCACAGTATCTTTGCGTGCTCATTTTCCAATACTTTTGCAGGTTTGTGATCCCACCAGTTCTTTACTGCTGGCAGGTGGTCCTTGATGCATAAGTTCCAATGAATCATTTGGGCCACATAGTTGTGCCTCTGTTTATACTCTCTCTGTGTGATTTTCTTACAGCAGCTGAGGATATGATCAATGGTTTCATCGGTTTCCTTGAACAGTCTGCATTTTGGGTCATCAGCTGATTTTTCGATCTTGGTCTTAATTGCCTTTGTTCTGATGTCTTGCTCCTGGGCTGCAAGGATCAGGCCTTCTGTCTCCTTCTTCAGGGTCCCATTCGTGAGCCAGAGCCAGGTTTTCTCCTTATCAGCTTTTCCTTCAATTTTGTCAAGGAACTTTCCATGCAATGTTTTGTTGTGCCAGCTGTCAGCTCTAGTTTGTAGTGCGGTTTTCTTGTACTGGTTTTTTGTCTGCTGTGTTTTGAGGAGTTTCTGATTTTTGACTTCAATCAAAGCAAGTTCTTCACTTTGCTTTACATATTCTGCCAGGGCACGTTCTTCTACTTTGACTGCTTGTTTGACTTGTAAGAGTCCTCTGCCCCTTGATCTTCTAGGCAGATATAGCCGGTCAACATCACTGCGAGGGTGCAGTGAATGATGAATGGTCATGAGTTTTCTTGTTTTTCTGTCCAAATTGTCCAGTTCCATCTGTGTCCAGTTTATGATGCCAGCAGTATATCTTATGACAGGTATGGCCCAGGTGTTTATGGCCTTGATGCTGTTGCCTCCATTGAGCTTGCTTTTGAGAATTTTCTGACCCTTTGTGTGTATTCTTTGCTGACCACAGTTTTCACATGTTCATGCTTGATGTTGTCCAGCTGTAATATGCCCAGATATTTATAGGCCTCTGGCTGGAGGTGCTTAACTGTTCCAAGGATGCTGAGAGCTGTGCTGGTGGTAGTGTAATTACTGGAAGGTCCAATCAAGCCAGAGAGCTGAGGAGTGGAACTAAGAGCACTTAACCCATTAGCATTATGGAGAATTAAACCAAAACGAGGTCTATACTGGCTCAGTCATTGCCCAGGATAAAAAGGACCAAGGTGGATGCTGCTGATTCTGGACATCCATCGACAAGTGGGCTATGGAATCAAAATACAAATGAACAGTCACAGAACTGGCAGAAATATACAATGCCAGAAAACCACACTATTATTATTATTATTATTATTATTATTATTATTATTATTATTATTATTATTTCTCTGAAAGTTTCAGTGCATAGATTGAATAGCCATCTATTGGGCAGTGCTTTGCTTGTATTTTCCTGCACAGCAGAACGGGGTTAGACTGGATGGCCCCTGGGCTCCGCCAAGAATTCTGCAAAAGCATTCCTGCTGCAAGAAGGAAATCAAACATGACATGGACAATTACCAGGAGGGTTTTTTTTTTGGGGGGGGGGGAGGCGCCCTTAAAATGCAAACATAAAAATAAATTAACATTCAACCGTTGGCGCCCTCTCCTTGCTTGGTGCAATTTCACTCCCTTTTAGAGGAGGCCAAGGGGCGAAGCAACGGCATCGGGCCTGCGCTCCGTCTTGAAGGCGGATGCAACGTGGCACTCGGTCCCCCGGCTACGCTAGTCACTTCGTTTTAAGGCCGCAATTATAATTAGCTCCCATTTTAAATAAATATATAAACTGGGGTATAGATTGTCTGGAGGCGATGTTCTAACCCAGAGTTGCAAGCTGCTGTGGTTAAGCAGTTTCAATCTGTCGGAAGCCGCCAACTGTTCCAGGCGGTCATGGAGTCTGGCAGGCTGTTTGTCAAATCCAAGAGAAGGGTAATTATAATCATGTATAAGGAAAGGACAAGAGCAGGGCTCAAGCCACCCGTCCAGCAAGCTTCGGACCCGTCGGCAACGCCATCCCTCCACAAACATATCCTTTCCACCTCCCAGTCTTTCAAGCCTTGTTGCCGTTGATTGCTGTTGAGTTGGCTTCAACTTGTGACTGTTCAATCTATATATATAAAAGGGTAATGAAATTTCGGCCTAGGACAAAACAACAAAACTACACATCCCAGAAACACTAAACTTGGCAACACAACCCCTCATCCATGCCTCTACGTTCATACTACAAAAAGAAAAGAAAAATAAAGTCCTAATTAGAGGGAGAGAAATAATTGCTTTCATCCAATTGCTGCCAATTAGAAGGCTAAGCTCCGCCCACTTGGTCTCCTAGCAACTCACTCAGCCCAGGGGTCAGGCAGAGTTAGGCCTCACTTAGGCCTCTTCCACACTGAGAAGGAAGTGAAGCAGTGTGTATTACCAAAGTCATTATTACTATCATTACTAAATGGTTGCAGGTTTGAATTGGGGGAGCGGAGAGAGCCCCCACTGTTAGCCCCAGCTTTTGCCAACCCTAAAGTTCAAAAACATGCAAATGAGAGTAGATGAATAGGTACTGCTCTGGCGGAAAGGTAACGGTGCTCCATGCAGTCATGCCAATGGCCACATGACCTTGGAGGAGTCTAAGGACAACACCGGCTCTTCGGCTTAGAAATGGAGATGAGCACCAACCCCCAGAGGCAGACACAACTGGACTTAATGTCAGGGAAAACCTTTACCCTTTTCCTTAACTACTACCAAGTCCTCAATACTTTATTTCACATACCACCAGACTTCGCCACAGCAACGCGTGGCTGGGCACAGCTAGTAATATATATATATATATATATGGAAATATATTGAGTGCTCACACGTGGAAGCCAACATATAGCTTCCAGCCAGTTTTAATCATGAATTTTAAATTTGTGCCTTGTGATCACTACATCTTAAGCTTTGTTCCGTGATATGTGATATGTGTTTTGTAGAAATACGTTTTCATATGTGTATTATATATAATGTCTATGTGTTTTTAGCTATGTTGTAGCCTGCCTCGAGCCACGGGGAGAGGCAGGTAAGATATAAATAACAACAACAACAACACCCTTGGGAAGTGTTCGACGTGATTTTGTGATACGAAATCCAGCATAACTATCTTCTTCACTGTGTCATACTATGTCGTTGTGTCAATAATAATATTATTAATAATAATAATAATAGTTGACGTGATACGAGGATTTAAAGATCGAACTGCAAAGACATTGGCACAAGCCAGTCAAGGGAGTCCCAGTGGTGATCGGCACACTGGGTGCAGTGCCTAAAGACCTTGGCCTGAACTTGAAAACAGTTGGCGCTGATCAAATCACCACCTGTCAGCTGCAAAAGGCCACCCTACTCGGATCTGCATGCATTATTCCCTGATACGTCACATAGGGCTAGGAACTTGGGACGTGTGATCCAATACAACAGCCAGCATAGGGATCTTGTTTGCTGTGTACTCATCTTGTTGTAGATCAAATTATTATTATTATTATTATTATTATTATTATTATTATTATTATTATTATTATTTCTTACCCATCTCTTCTTGTGACTAAGGAACCCCTGTGATGTATTCATATTATGTTTGCCTTGAATAGCAAGCAATGAGAAGGCATATAAAAATAACAAATCAGCTAGACATTTCCATCTCGGCCTTTATCGCTTTCTCATAAAATTCAGAGAGTCTGGGGATCTTGTTTAGAGAGACACTGCATGGCCTTGGGTCACATAGGCATATTACCTCATATAGCAAATGTATCTCAAAAGTAACGGGTATGTGTTACTCATAGTGCAATGCATTGTTCAAGAAGCAGCCTCTTACACAATACTGGTGGTTATACGTGAACAGAAAATGTGACATACATCTTTTCAAAGGCGTTTCAATAGAGTCCATTAATGTAGCAGGGAATGGTTCTTCTTGCCGTGAATGAAGTGTTTTTTACCCCATTCTGGGGGGTTACAGCTCCATTGCTTCGGTCTAGTACATTACGAATCCCAAGGAGACAATGGATGGCTATGGCTGGATCTACACTGCCATACAATGAAGTTTCAGAATGCAGATTAACTGTATAGCATTGGATTATATGAGCCTACACTGGCATATATTCAGTTCAGTGCAATCAATATGCGTTCTAAAACTGTGTTATATGGCAGTATAGATCTGAAACATCAAAATCTATGAGGAGACCAGGCACGGTCATCCCATAAAGCAGTGGTTCTCAACCTGGGATCATCGGATGTTTTTGGCCTACAACTCCAAGAAATCCCAGCTAGTTTACCAGCTGTTAGGATTTCTGGGAGTTGAAGGACAAAAACATTGGGGGACCCCAGGTTGAGAACCACTGCCATAGACCTTTGTCTCTAGATTTGCTTGGACTGGTCAGTGAGGAGCCCAATCTTTTTGGCCATGTTCTGGTGCCTTCTCTCCCTTGCTGGAGCCCTTGGATGGAAAGAGGAGTTTCCAGCCATGAAACCCAAGTCAAGTCAATTTATTTTTATCCGTCCCATCTCCCTGTGGGGACTTGGGGTGGCTCACAACAGAAATGGAAGCCATTTGATGCCATACAATACACAATGAAAATACAAATACATAATAACTTAATGCAAATAACTTAAGATAAATTGTCCATTTAATTAACTAGAACACAAAACAATAAAACACAAATGACAACAGCAATCAAAAGGCTATTAAAACCCAATCTGTAGATTAAACCCATGTCCCAAGAGGAAGTCCATCCACGGGGAGACTCCACTGATATCCTGTGGTTTTGACCCTCTGCTTTCCCAATGGCTGTGTCTCCTGTTGAGAGGAGAGAGGAGACCTTTGTGTCCCTTCAGAAGTGACCTGATGGAGACTCGGGGCACTTCCACACATACCTAAAACCAGCACCAAAACAGGTTAAAGTAATCCGCTTCCATGCGAGTTCTAGTCCACACCCCAAAACTCTGTCTCCACATGTCCAGCACCTCATTAGACATGGATCTTTCATAAAAATCCAGATATAGTGAGATGTTTAATCAATGTGAAATAAACCAGGGAAAGCCCAGGGATACTCCAGATTAATTTGCTTTTACTGGAGGCGTCATTTGGATTGAGACAGGTTCCGCATTTTGGGCCAGTCTCGATGGGCCTTCTGACTCACGAAATCTGGGTTTCTGCCTCAACTGCCTCACAACCCTTCCTCCTTTTACTATCTTTCCAAGTGGACAGAACTGTCTCAATGCCATATTTTCTATGCCTTTTGCTTGGCTAGTTGCACATTAACGCACATTGTTTGATTCTTTACCCAACTGCTTATCTTATCACTTTTCAACTGCAGTACTTGGCACAGTCCACATCTCCACTTTGGGGACAGAAACTAGCAAAACGTAGGCACAAATATCCACGCTATCACTCCCATATTGCAAGTCCAGTAATCACTAGGGATGTGCACGGCTTCATATTTGTGTCCTGGATTCAAGTGATTTGGTGGAATCGGTTGCCGAATGCATGAAAATGAATCTGGCATGGGGCAGCTGAAGCCTTATCCAGAAGAGATCAGAGCATCCATACCTTTTTGGCCAATGGAGACCAATGTCTATTGTTCCCTTCCAGGGCATGATGGGGGTTGAGGCATATCTCTCTGCATGTTTCTCACTTTCTTTCTCAGCCAATCAGAGAGCTGGTGACTGTGTCTGTCCATTCTCCTCCCCACTTGTGGTGTGAGCTTGGGACTTAATTCCCAGAACCCTCTCTTGTGGGTTTTTTTTTAATGTTATGATAAAAACCTACAAAAAAATTCCAAAAGCTTAGTGAATTGATGAAACGTTCCAAAATTTGGCAGGCTTGCAGTAGAAGTTGTGGCCTACAAGTGAGGTGACTTTCATGCTGATAGGCCTAAAAATAAGTCTCTAAAGATTCCCCATTGGTGCCAATGGACCAAATCTTTCTGGTACGAAAACAGAGACCCCTCCCAAATTAGCAAAGTTTCCTAAAAATGGAACAGGGTGGCAGCCAAAAACCAGGCACCAAAATGGCATGGTTTTTTTTCCCTGAATTACACACCCCTAGTAATCACCCAACTGGTCTCCATGGTAGCATCGCAATATGAGATCCTTGATTGCACATTCCTCCCTTAGAACTGGAGACTGGGTCTCTCTTCACCATGATCTCCAGATCCCCTTGCAGGACACTCATGGGTCACCCTAATCCCACCATCATATATGCAATGATCTCATGAATATACATGAGTGGCAATGGTGATGGTGGTGACACAAATGTTTTCTGGACATTTCCACAGAGTTGTTTTAGCTATAAGGACTTTAGATAAACCCCTGCTAGATGTGGGGAAAACATGAATAACACACCATTACTACTTTAACCTGAGACGGCTCCTCCAGAAATCTCTAAGTCCTCCAGTAGGACTCCGTGATCAATTTCCCCCATAAGAGTTCTGCTGGAGGGTCTAGAGATTCCCAGAGAGATTATTCAGCACAACTCTGTGCTCACAAATTTCCTAGATTCTTAGAGATTCCTAAAAAGACCACACCAATCAAAGTTAAGCCTGTGATAATAGTTGCCTTCATTCATTAAGTTTACATGAGCAAAGGCTCAGGGAATCAAAAAAGGCTCTGAAAAGCAAGCATTAAGAAGCCAAACCTAAAAGTCCAGGAGAGAAGACTCCAAAGACACAGCCTTCTCAGCCTGGAATATCCACATGCAAAATCAGTTGAAAACAATGTAGAATGGGAAATAGGGAGAGTAGGTTAAAAGAACATTTAATGACAAGCAAGTTAAACCCTCCCACAGGTACAGATTTGAATGATACCAATTCACCGGATGTGAGTTTTTCAGCGAGGGATAATGCAGAACTTGTAGGGCCAAGGGAGGTTGTTCATGCTCCCTTTCATGGGTGAGAGGTCAATGTCCTTGGGATCCATGAGGGGCTTCAGCTTGAAGTTCTGGAGGATTGAAGTGAAGAACAAGAAGAGCTCCATGCGGGCCAGGCCTTCTCCTGCGCAGATCCGTTTGCCTGTAAGGAGACCCAGGAAGGAAGGAAGGAAGTGTTGGGAATCATCCTGGACTACTCAAGTCTAGATGTAGTTAGATAGATAATAGAGTTAGATTGAGGGAATCCTTTCCCTGTTTCCAAAGCATGCCTAGACAGGCTTTACTGTGTTTCACTCTATCCTGTGTACGTCATGTCCCTTACATTGAAGTTAGTAGAAATGTGAATCTTTAGGGACACTAACTTCTCATTGGTCAGAATGTCTTTTATGGCCCCAGTAAACTGGACCATGAGGTGGGAACCATTTTTGGTTCTCTCTTCTCCCTTTGTTCTTCTAGCTAACAAGAAGCATTTCGCCATCTCTCCTGGCAAGATGTAGCTATTTAGATGTTGGTTATTTTTCCTTTCTTATTTTTCTTTAGAAACCAGTCTAGAGTAGATTAGATAGCTCCCAAGCCTTTCTATCTACAATGGATTTCTTTTTACCTTAATAAATACTTTTTGATCTTTTATTGAGACTCTGCAGTACATTGCAATCCTAAATAGACAAAGGCTTCTCTTTGCTCGCCCCGTGTAAGTAACTGCTGCATTTGAAAGCTTTGCTTTTGCTACTCTGCTGATTTTGGTGGAATCTCCCCCAGAGAGGGTTAAATTGAGTCTAACCGCTCAGAGATTACCACAACAGGAAGGAAGGAAGGAAGGGAGGGAGGGAGGGAGGGAAGAAAGAGGGAAGAGGGTCACAAAGGCAGCTGGAGGATATGCTCATCAGAGTGCAGTCTACAGACCAAGGGAAGCAACAGCCCCGCTCTATTCTGCCTTGGTCAGGCCTCCTCATCTGGAAACCTCTGTCCAGGAACTCTTGATAAGCTGGTACATATCTAAGGAAGAGTAACCAAGATACTCAGAGGTCTTGAAACCAAGCCAAAGAAGGAGCCTCCATCACACTCGGAAGATCTTGAAACCAAGCCAAATAAGGAACTAAGTCCCACTGTTGAACTGCTTTTATGGTCGGGATGATGTCCCTTTTATTGTTACAGCCAAATGGGCATCTATATATACATTGGTTTCATGTCTCCCGTTGAGCTTTATGACATGATTTCAAAAGGGTCATGACACATGGACATAATGGATACCTCAACACTGGTAGGATGGGGATGAGGGACCTTTGAGATCCTTTTCATCTTTCAGGGGAAACAAAAAAACCCAAAAAGTGGTCTTTTTTTTGAGGGGGGGTATTAATTATGTTCTGATTAAAATCCTTTGGTTGGCACTCTGGTCTCCATGTGTGCATGGCATTAAGGTCAATAGCTCCAGGCTAGTGTTAAAAAGAGCCAATTGGGAGCACTCTTTGGTCCGCAGCAATTTCCTGCATGGCAGAAGTGGGTCTGGTTGACCCTTGTGGTTTCTTCCAACTGTATGACTCTATGGTTCAATATCTCACAACCACTGGAGGATTCATTTCCCAGAAATGGACAACTCAGAAGACCAAAAGGTGCCTCTCAGCCACATGAATCCCTGGACTGCTGCCCAATGGGGAAAGGAGGGTCTTACCTGCCGAGAAGGGCATGAAGTAGTTGCTCTTCCTGAAGGTCCCATCCGGGTTCAGGAAATGTCCTGGGTTAAACTCCGTGGGGTTGGGAAATTCCTTGCCGTCATGCAGCACCGAGGTCAGAACAGGGAAGATGGTGGTACCCTAAAAAGAGTACAGTATTTGGAGAACTAACAACACTATGTAACACAATTTGAAAAAAATATTCTGTTCCTGGTTTGAAAGTATTACTTCCTGTTTAACTGTGTAGTCATTACTTTGAAAGTAGTTGGTCTACTCCAGAAACTTCATTTTTGTAGCTGCCACAATCTCTGTTGAATTGGTTGAGACTCACTGAAACACCAGAGCAAAATGTGTTGCAGGATGTACCACAAAAAGAAAGTTTTTGCAGTTTAATAAACTTTGTCCATGTTTTTAATGACAAAACCAATTAGGAAATGACATTTATAACCCAGGAACAAAAATTGTGTTGCATTGTGTAATCGCTTGGAAATTTCAATACTTTGGGGTGTTGGGGTGCATGTGGGGTTGGGGATATAGATTTTTCAGACAGTGGCTTAATTGTCAAGATAGAAATAGTTCAGCTGGAATTTCACCAGGATTTCTAGTTTTATTAGATGTCAAGTAGAGGGCCCCTCCCAATGTCATGACTTTGTTGTGGGAACGTCTTCTTCTGGAAGTAGAAGCAGAGAACTCACTTTTGGGATGACGTATCCTCTGAACGGTGTGTCGTTGACCACGGAATGGGGGAGGGCCACTGGCGTAAGAGAGATGAATCTCTGGATCTCATGGATGACGGCATCTGTATAAGGCATCTGTCCACGGTCAGCCGTGCTGGGAATTCGGGAGCGACCAACCACCTGGTCAATCTCTTCTTGCACTTTCTCTGGCAGAAGATGCAAGAGGCTCCATGTCAAGAAAGAAGCATCCAGAAAACATCAGAGAAATCATGCAAACTCTGGCTCACGGCAAGAAACAAGAAACACTCTGGGAAGGATTGGATCCCAGATCAGTGTGAATCCCCCCCACCAACATAGTAAGCCACCAGCTTCCATGTTTTGTACTAAATGTCATCAAAAGAGACATGCCACCTAAAAGTGGAATCACACCATCCTCAAATGTGGGTGTCTACATCTTTATGTCTATCACAACTACCTGAGCTGACCTCTGAGGCTGCAACACTTGAGTCTCAAAGTGTGACATTCTTGGATCTTTTCCAAAGTTATGCTTTCTGTTAGCCAATTTGGTGGATAAGTTCTGGATTTCTTTATCTGTGGTCTTCTTTTGGTCATTTGCACTAAAGTTCCCAATTTAACTTGATTTAACTAGGAAATCCAAATGATAGTGGAAGTTAATAGTCCCTCAAGACACTACCAATCTCAGGATCCCATAGAAGTCAATTATTTCATAGATACTGGTTCTGTCATTGTTGAGGGGATGTCAAACTGAGCTAGCTCTGTTGTGAAGATATACCCAGTTCTGTGCGATATCACCAAAGCCACCTTCATCCCCAGAAAGAGCCGGGACTCCACACAAACAGCGGAATTAGTTGGTTCAAAAATTCCCTCAGTTGGTCACGAAGCAGCATTTGCCCAGAAACACCTTCTTCCTAATGCCTTAAACAACTTCAAAATAGTCAACAATCCAGAGATCGGAAGCCAGGAATTAGAAGTGCAACTACTTTCTGGGTCTCTTTTCAATTCAATGTTGGACCAGAATTAGCCTGGAGAAACCAAGAGTTGAGAATCTGGTGACAGCAGCTATCCTGGAGCATCCCCAACTCTTTTGCCTTCAACCAGAATAGAAATCCAGCAACTTCCAGGACCTATTTTCAGCCTAATGAAGACTACAGACTCTGATCACAGCTAATCTGCAAAAGCTAAGATGTTGGCCTGAAGTCTCCACATCTTTCTTACCTTCAATCTGTGGGAACTTCTGGAGGATCAAGAACCCGTATCGGAGCGTAGTGCTGGTCGTTTCAGTTCCTGCACCAAACAAATCCAGGCTGCTCATGACCAGGTTCTCCATAGTGAACTCAGAGGCCTCATTGTCCTTCTCCTGGTGATACAAGCAACACAATCAGTTGAATTAGTTCAACTGTGTGTAGTGAACTCTGGGAAATGCCAATGGAAGCCGTTCCCTGGCTGAGTCCTCAGGATAACAGGACCTCTCCCTTCCTTCCAGATCTGCTGCCCTGGTCTCGGGGGAGAGAAGGAGAGGCAGGCCCAGGTCCATTGTGACTAAGACCAGACTAAGCAGATGAAAGGTCCTCTTCTCCAACCCAACTGTCACTGCCCTGGTCTCAGAGGGAGAAAAGGAGAGGCAGACATAGCTCCACAATGTATGATCTTCCATTAGCCTTGATCCCATGGCTTTCACACACATACACATTTCATGACTAGTTTTTCTATAACTTTAAAGCATAGGTTCTTTTTATTGTAATTTCAGTGTGAGAGGGTATATCAGAACTTTATAGAACTTTTACCCAAAGGACAACAGTGGACGTATAGACATACAGATTCTATGTAACTCCTTTGTATTCACAAACCTACAGTTATATTGGATAACAATCAAACAAAGAGGGATTACCTTTTTATTCCGCATTCACACACATGTACATGCATTCATCCTCATGCATACATCACCATCTTTCCATTCTTCTGCCATGAAGAACACCTCTTAGGCCAGACTGCTTCCTTGCAAATCTGCCACTTTTCTAATACTTCCAAAACGCCCAAATGCATCCTCTTCCCCTAAGAACAATGTCAAGGTTCAGATCTCTAAACTGACTCTCTGCAACATAAAATGACTTCAAAATGCAGTCTTCCTCTTCCCTTGAGAAAAGGAGGCCCCAAAGTGACCAGACTCCTGCTTTTCCATAGCAGATTTGACATTCCCATGCACCATCTCTACAGAGCATGGCAGGTGAAGAGCTCCTCGGTCTGTTACACTTTCTGAATTGTTATAAGGTTCCTTATGTAGAAATATTTTGCTGATGTTGTCCACAAGTTGCAAATTACTGACAGACATCTTCCATCCTGACACCGTCTAAGTTTCCTAGACCAGTTGTTGACTCTTCTTGATTGGTGTTGGTAAATGCATTGTTTTCCCCAAAAAGTTCATCAAGTCAGCAAATGTTGACAGATGTAAACAGATGCAAACATTTCTCTTATTACTGTCACACTTCTTATCACAGTTTACAGGTCAACCATTTCAGTTCTCATTAGCAGGTTTTAATTGCAATTCAGCAAGTAGACAGTTAGTCATTGCAGGCCTTAATCTTAGAATTGTGTCTTCAAAATTATTAGCACCCCTTCCTTCCTTCCTTCCTTCCTTCCTTCCTTCCTTCCTTCCTTCCTTCCTTCCTTCCTTCCTTCCTTCCATACAGTTCCATTCATATCCACACATATCAAATCCACATTATCAAATCTGCACATCATATTTTCATGATACACATGCGCATTCTTAGAGATGAACATCCCCCAGGTGATGCCGTGAGGTGTGGATGTAGATGTGGGCTTCAAGTCACCTGCCAACTTCAGTGACCCCATACAGCCAGGTTTTCTTTTTCTTTTCTTTGCATGAACCAATACAATACCTCCAAATATCTATACAATATTCATATTTGATTATACTCTCCCCTCCTACCACCCTTCTCAATTTAGTAACTTTTTGTCCCTTGGATTGTAGACATTCATACATCCAGGATTTCTAAGCAGAAAATGCTCAGAAATGTCTGTGTGTCATTGCCTTTCTTTGAAATTTAGCTTCCAGCTTTGCTGTTCCTTGGTGGTCTTCCATCAAACTATTAGGCATGGCCCTGCTTTTAGAATCAAATGGGAGATGGTACTTTTGGAAAACCTTGGACTTGACATATCTCCTTTCAAGTTTAATAGATGGAACAGATGAAGGAAAGACTTTCCCAAAAGACCCCCCTCCATCATGGGGTGGTATGTCTCAGGACGAAGGGGCTGCAAATAGTCTCCCTATGGGGTTAGGCCCATTACTTTGGAGATGTCCTCGGAAATTCTCACCTGAAATCTGGAGCAGATATATGACAGTGCAGTGCTTAGAGGATGGCTCCAACGCAAGGATCTGCTTGCGGATTCCATGACTCTCCCTTACCTGATCCATTCTGATAAAGAAGCAGTCAATGAAATCTCGAGGCGAGCTGGGGTCCAGAGTAGCCCTGTGCTCCTTGGCTTCCTCCAGAATGAATTCTCTGCATGTGACACAGCTTTGCATCAGGTGCTGAAAGGGCCCTGGGATCCATTCCATCAGAGCAGGGAAGGTATTGTAGAGCTGGAATATAAGGTGAGAGATAGGCATGTGTCAAGAGGGGACATCACAGCCAGGTTGAAAGATGTGAAAGGATGTCACATGGAGGAGAAGTCAAGCTGGTGTTCTGTGACTCTAGAGACTAACAGTGAAACGGAAAAAGAAAAAGTATGGTATATAATATAGTTTAAAGTAATAATTTATGAGTTCTATATTAGTAAGTTTTATTTCTATAGTAATATAATCTTTTATATATCCAATCTGTAACACCAACTCGTATCCAACTTGTATAAGAAAGGGATTGTGATGACTACCTACTTAAGTCTGAACTGGATTTAAACGAAGTCAGTGATAAACCATAACCCTGTCCCTGTTGTATATCCAACTACAGTAGAGTCTCACTTATCCAAGCCTCACTTATCCAAGCCTCTGGATTATCCAAGCCATTTTTGTAGTCAATGTTTTCAATACATCATGATATTTTGGTGCTAAATTCATAAATACAGTAATTACAACATAACATTACTGCGTATTGAACTACTTTTTCTGTCATATTTGTTGTATAACATGATGTTTTGGTGCTTAATTTGTAAAATCATAACCTAATTTGATGTTTAATAAGCTTTTCCTTAATCCCTCCTTATTATTCGAGATATTCGCTTATCCAAGCTTCTGCCGGCCTGTTTAGCTTGGATAAGTGAGAGACTACTGTATTTGTGTTAATCTATTTGCAGAATTTGTTCCAAAAAAGCAATGTATATTCTAAATTAAGTATCCAATAATTATATTATTATGCAACTGAAATTGTATAACTCTTAACATAAATGTATAAATTGGCAACACTTCACATAAGTATACCTATAAACCTGTTGCAGTTTCAGGTTTTACTCTCAGTCTTGACACATAAGGTAAATGAAACCCAACAAAAAAATTTTTAAACGTCTTGATAATGTTCACAAATGCTGCTGGAGTTTTTATCCAACTGGGTTTGTACAGTTCATATGTATACTTTAGTAACACTTTACATAAGTATTCCTTTAAAACTTTTGCAGTCTCAAATTATAACTCCAGTCTTGACAAATAAAGAGTAGAAATCAAACAAAGTCTTACTGACGTCTTGATCACTTTCTCAAGCAATGCTGAAGTATAAAGTAGAGTCAATTGTGCAGCTGGAATAAAAGTATATGATGATACCAACGTAGAGTAGTTTCAAATCAAAGTAGTTCATCGATCTGTTTCAGGGTTTGAGAAATCGGTTGTTATCTTAAGTGATGAATTTGATCCGTTGGTGGGTACAAGGGATGGTCAGGTGATCTAAGGTGCCGGGGGTGATTACAACTGGTTTCCCGGGTATAATGTCAGTTTCGATGCTTCTTCAAGTAATCTTAATGTCCCCACTGTTTACTTGGGATGAGGCTCTGCCTTCTTATTAATGTCCTCAGAGGATCCTTACAGGTAGTATTCTTTCTCAGGTTGCGAGACTCTAGAGACTAAGCCGCAATGGATCAAGGGATCCAACACCAGGAAAAGAGAGCCCACCTCAGTCTTTACCTCAAGAACATGGCAAACTCAAACCCAAATCAAAACATTGGCCACTGCCTTCGGGGTCGCTGCATAAATAATCTTTTCTTTTTTAAAACAGATTTGTACAAAAATAGTTCTACTTAACGTAGGTTGTACGAAAAAGAAAGTTCACAATCGACACCGCATCAGGAAGAACCTCCTGAGGATTAGCAATGAAATGAGTGTGGGGAATGTCCTTGCTGGAGGTTTCTAACACAGACTTGATGCCCATCTATTTGGAGTGCTTCAACTGCATCTTCCTGCCTGGTAGAAGAGAGTTGGATGATCCTGTATGATCTAGGAACTTCTTCCAACTCTAGGAGTCTGGGATTGGAAACCAAGAATCACTGGGCAAAGTGGAAGATGTCCTCTGCTTTCTGGGTACAGATTCCCTCATGAGATGAGAGCTCAATGGCAATTTATTGCATCTCTTTTTCCTATTTTTAATGCAACAACCCCATTTAGGAAGTAAATGCCCAGGGTCATGGATCTGCCCTCCTCCATCCGTCTTATATCAACGACCGCTGTGGCCACAGTGATACAAAAGGTGCAAACAGAGGGCCAATCTACACTGGCCACCAACAATAGCAGCATTAATTATTATTATGTGTGCTGGAACTCAACTGACAGACTCGTATTTTTAGACCAGATTGCGCCCATCTGTTTATTTATCACTGTATTTTTATGAATGTTGTTGTAATTAATTTAGTTAATTAATTTTAATTGACTTGTATTGCATTTTATATTTTTATATAAATGTGTTTTATTGTAAGCCGCCCTGAGTCCCCTGTTGGGTGAGAAGAGCGGGATACAAATGTTGTAATACATAATACATAATACACCTAGATCAATTTGAAACTGTCATTGAAGAAACTGGCATTGCAGAAACATCATTCTGTGATTATTAGACTGTAAACTCTGGAACCAGTTTGAGATCCAGATGGAGATTACAGAGGCTGGCCTCTGAACCAGTTCCAGATTCTGCAGTTTTGGAGAATATATGTTTTCATCTTCCCTCCAGAATATGTATGGGCAGATCAGCAATTTGCATTCTGTAGAGTTAAAGTCACCACGTGATGGGGTTTATATCAGGGCCTGCTGATGAGCATTAAGGGACACATTTCAGACTTTCCCCTGACTTTCCTTGTGTTGAATTTGTTGGTTGTCATCCTGGACTGCGCAATTCTCAAGTAGTTAGGTAGAGGATAGGATTAGACTGAGGGAACCCTCTCTGTGTTCCCATGCATGCCTAGATAGGCCTTGGCTGTTTTCCCTCTCATGCTTTCCTGTTTACCTTCTCTTCCTCACCTTGTTGTTGTAGTAATGTGATCCTTTAGGGATGAGGCAACTTCCTCTATCTATTGGAATGTTGATTGCCCCAAGGCTTCGACCATTTGGTCAGTCCCATTTTGACTCTCTTCCTCCTTTGTCTTCAACCTGAGAAGGTCACATTTTGCCCTCTCTCCTGGCAAAATGTAGCTATTTAGATATTTTGTTATTTTTACCTTCTTACCTTCCTTAGTAGCTAGTCTAGTGAGCTAGTTAGCTCCAAGAACCTTTTCTATCTTTTTACCTCAATAAATGATTTTTGAACTTTCAAGGAGACTTTGCAATCCTTTGCCATCCTGAGGAACAAAGCCCTCTCCAAGCCACATGTAAGTTTCTGCTGTTTATGAAGTGTGCTTCTGCCACTCTGCTGTATTTTTGAGGAATCACCCCAAAAGAGGGTTATTTTGAGTCTAACCACGTTTTTCCATCTACGTCAGGATAGATGACTGGCTCCCTACCTATCTAGGAACGACCTGGCTATGGTGATCCAGGCGACGGTCATCTCGAGGCTCGACTACTGTAACGCCCTCTACATTGGCCTTCCTCTGTCGGTGATCCGGAAACTGAAGCTGGTGCAAAACGCAGTGGCTCGTCTTCTCGCCGGGGTGCCGGCAAGGTAGCGTATCACCCCAATTCTACAACAGCTGCACTGGCTGCCGATTGAGTATCAGATTACTTTCAAGATACTGGTACTAACTTTCAAGGCCTTACATGGTCTGGGGCCGGTGTACCTGAGGGCCCGCTTATCCCCCTACCAACCCCAGAGATTACTTCGGTCCGAAGACCAAAATTTGCTTGAAGTCCCTAACATATGGACTTATCATTTGTCTTCTACTAGGCAGAGAGCCTTCTCAATTGTAGCCCCTCAATTATGGAATGCCTTGCCAGTTGAAACTCGAACCACCCGAGACCTACTTGCCTTTCGGAAAGCCTGCAAAACCTTTCTCTTCTGACAAGCTTTCAATGGGTGAAAAACCCGGGGCTATGTCTGTTTTTATTGTTGCTTTTATTGTTGTTTTTATTGTTATTTTAAAGCCAAGTGTATTGTTTTAATCTATTTCTGTAAACCGCTCCAAGCCAAACTGGGAGTAGTGGTATACAAGTTTAATAAATAAAATAAATAAATAAAAAAGATTCCCAACAGAATTAAAAGATTCAAAGTGCACTGCATTAAATGTTCAGTGTAGATGGCTCCTAAATGAGAAATGCCAGAAAACATGATCACAGATGGAGATCACAGAGGCTTATCTCATGGCTTGACAGTCTTGGAGAATTTTTTTTCAACTTCTTTCCAGAATGTACATGTGCAGTTTGCATTCTGTGGAGTTTGTAATGTCACCATATGATGTGATTTATATTGGAGCTTGCTGATGAACATTAAGGGACACATTTCAGACTTTCCCTTGACTTTGCTTGTGTTGGATTAACAGGTTCATAGTGCAATGCAGTGGGCTTTTCCAGTGGTCATATTCTGGATTACTTGAACCTGCATTAAACAGTCAGTGTAGATGGCTCCTAAATGGAAAATGTCACCAGCTAGGAAGGAAAGGGGCCTACCTGTCCCCAACCAGAGTTAAAAAGCTCAGTGTTCTCATCTGTTATGGCTACCAAGGTTTGAAACCTCTTGTCGTTGTATTCGTAGCGCTTCCCAAAGACAATGGAACAGATGACATTGGAGGTAGCACAGCCGAAGAGCTTTCGTGGGTCAAAGGGTTTCCCTGGAAGGACAAAAAAGGATCATCCTGTTTCAGTCCATCTCTTAGATCCCAACTCTTTAAACTGTGAGCCCCAACCCCAAATGGGGCCCATTTAGCTTAATATTGGGGTCCTGAAAAATTTGGCCACAGGAAGGGTTTTCCTAATGTTAGTGGATGTTTTTGATATTTACTGAGATCTGCTGTGTAGCCTTTCCAGAAGACTCTGCAGAACATGCTTCAGGGGTACTTCGTAATAATAAAAATCTTATGTTTGGCAAGCCTTGCAAATTCTGATTAATTATCTTTAATTGTTTGATTTTTATATTTATTTTATATACATATATCCCTGGGATCATGTTTTAGATCCAGTCTGTCCCAGTCTGGAAGCTGTTTCAGGCCCTGTGGATTGGGTTGGCCCTGGTTGGACAGAAACCTTCCACCCATTGCTAGCAGCGGGCAAAACAGTCTCATGTTCTGGGAGGCTTCAGACTGGGAGGCTTCAGACCTTCCATAGGGATTCCTTCATTCACCTGTGGTTGAATGCAGGAGTCCAAAAGTCATGTCTGGGACCATTCCCAATTCTATACAACTTCAATTCTACATAGACTGTGGTATGTGTGACATTGCTGATTCTTTTTGGCCATGGTTGACCTCTGCTGACCACAAATTCTGGGTTCATTGTATTTGGAGAACCTCTCTTGTTCCTTCTGAGTCTTGGAAGCTGCATGGTCCCCTTTTTGTCCTCTCCCATCCCTTTGAAGTCCACATTCTGACATGTGAAATCAAGGAGTCAGAAATGGTGGAAACCACCTTTACTGAAAATGATTGTTGAGCTGATGGTTATCCATTTTGAAAACTGGCCTTAAAAAGTCATACTTGCCCAAGTTCCCTCCAACTTTTTAAGAATGTAGAACATCTGAGCATCTGGGTTTAGAATATTTGAAGCTCAAAGCCTTCCAGAAAAGACCAAACCACAGAATGTTCAACCTCCAGATGAGAAATTCCAGGACTTTGGGTGAGCAGGAGGGGAAGTCCCTAACCCTGTACCTAGAAGACCTATAAAACTAAGATGCATGTGAGAGTTTGAATTTAGAGCCTTTCACCAAGACATTGCAAGAGGAATCTCCTGGAAAGTTCAAAGAATATGTCAATGGGGATGAGGCTGGCCAATAGATCCCACTTACCCTTTGTGTCATGGAATTGTTCCAGGAGATACTGGGTTTCTTCCTGGATTCTCTCCTCGATGCTCTTCTTCCCCATCCCAAAGTTGCGGAGGGTGGTCAAGGTAAAACGCCGGATCTGTTTCCAGCGTTCCCCATTGCTGAATATGATCCCTGCAACAGGTGAAAGAAGAGGCCATGATGGGAGAGTAGGAATGGTCAAGGTGAAGGGGAATGGCAAAACACACATGGATCTTCACTTCACTTTAGACTGGGGATGGGAGACATTTGCTGTGTCTCAACTAGTTTCTATGTATTTGGAGGTGTCTTTCATCACTTTCTGGTCACCTGGAATCCCAACTCAGGAACCATGGTCCAAATCTGCACTAACCCTAAGAATCTGAAGTTAATTATATAGAAAGATGGCTTTCTGGCCATGCTTCTTTAAACGGTTCTGGCCCAGCTTATCTGTCTGAACGTGTCCCCCGCTATGACCCACCTCGAAGTGTATGATCGTCGGATGAGGCCCTGCTCATGGTCCCGTCAGCCACACAGGTGCGGCTGGTGGGGACGAGAGACGGGGCCTTTTCAGTGGTGGCTCCCCGCCTATGGAACACCCTCTCCAGTGAAGTCACGCAGGCTCCCTCCCTCCTATCCTTCTGTAGGAAGGTTAAAACTTGGTTGTGGGGCCAGGCTTTCGAATAACAATTAGCAGCACTAATTATTATTATGTTTGCTGGAACTCAATTGACAGACCCAGTCTTTTAAACCCGAACATGCCCATCTGTATTTTATAAGTGTTTTTATGAATGTCTGATGTAAATTAATAACTTTTCAATTGATTCACAATTTATTGTACAATTTTATATATGTCTTTTATTGTATGCCGCCCTGAGTCCCCTATTGGGTGAGAAGGGCGGGATATAAATATTCTAATAAATAAATAATAATAAATAAACAGCAGTAGGTATAAGAAGGAACATGGGCTTTTGGTGACAAGGCCCATTTCACCCATTACAAGAAGGCTTTTCATTGGGCTTCATATGTTCACAAGGACTGCACCTTTACATCTTGTGCAGCTTTACCTTAGGACGCATCTCTATATTTGCACACAATAGGACATTACCATAATGGACGTAAGATCTGTAGAGGGATTCACATCCATTGAAGGAAAATAATATTTGTGAATTATGGACATTTCAAAGTAAGTATAGCAAGACCCACTATCATCTATCTATCTATCTATCTATCTATCTATCTATCTATCTATCTATCTAATCTGTCATCATCTATCATCCATCTATCATCTATCTATCTTCTATCATCTATCTATATCAATCAGTGATTCATGATGGGGATCCATTATATTAAAATGAGTATTTATTTATTTAGGTAAGCCATATGACTTTCCCAGAATAACACAGTGGGTTTCCACAACTAAGAGGGAATCTGAACCTTGACACCACCTGCAAACATTAAATCAGTGCTGCCTACCTTTCCCTTCACTCGTTTTTTCTACCAATGGTATTATTGCCCTGGAAGCAAAATCATTGCCATGGTCAATCAATGCTTCTTTAATGGCTTCATAGCCATGCAGCACCACAGCGGGATTCATCCCCAAGTAAAGTGTAAACACAGGGCCGTACTCCTCACCGATCTGTGGGAAAACAAAGTAAGAGGCATACTTCAGGTGGTCACATGAGCAATAGGGTAACACATTTGGAAAAGATGCATCATGCCGCAAGAAGACAACGGAGGAGGTGGACCTGCATATGTTGCTCTGCCTGTATGTGAACGCAAACCTAGAAGAGACTGCTATCATTTGAACAATTGCGACATAGCTGCAAGCCTGTGTGTGCTTTTTTTACATGCAGAAGTTCTTCTCCAGAAAAAGTGGGACATTTCTGATAAAATGAAAACAAGATAGTATAAACAGTTTAAGACTATTTAAAATGATAAAGGATGTAGGGATTTGAATTGAATCAAACAGGCCTCATTTAGCAAAGAGCTTTGTTTTTAGTTGAAGCCAAAATGACAGTGATATCAGCACTACTACCCTGTTTCCCCTAAAATAAGACATCCCCAGAAAATAAGACCTAGTAGAGGTTTTGCTGAATTCCTAAATATAAGGCCTCCCCCGAAAGTAAGACCTAGCAAAGTTTTTGTTTGGAAACATGCCCGCCGAACAGAACACCAGAGCACGCAGGATCGATAAATGTACATACCATAGATTGTTATACATAGAAATAATGGCAGTAACAAGAAATCTTTGATAGGATTCACAGTTTGTCTGGTTATGCTGGTTTGTGATGACAACTACTGTACAGTACATAATAAATGTTCAATTTTTTTGTTCAACAATAAATGTGAATTCTTCTTCATGGAAAAATAAGACATCCCCTGAAAATAAGACCTAGCGCATCTTTGGGAGCAAATATTAATATAAGACACTGTCTTATTTTCGGGGAAACACGGTAATACTCAGGGAGCAATTCTTGGAGAAACATAATGAAAACCAGCTGGCATTAGATGCTGAGAAAGCCTTTGATAACGTTGACTGGGTTTTTGGATACATTTTTATAAAATGCACCTCTTTCAAGCCAATCAGCTGCTGACACATGTCTTTCCAGTCAACCTATTACATCATGGTGCCTTTTACAAATCTCCACACAGTAGACGAATCTCAAAGTTACTGTGGTGAGGTTCCCTCTGTCTAGGGAAGGCAGCAACTGGGAAACCGGTAAAAGGGATTCCTGGGCAACTGACCATCCAGGTGTCCAATGAGAAAGATGATCTGAGGAGGACACCCAAGCCATTGTACATAATTCCTCAGGGTGAGGGGTGTGTGTCTATTTATCCAATCCTGTTTACCAAATTTTGAAAATTCATTACTTGCACCTGAAAACACCATTCCATTTTTTCCCTGTCCTATCAAGTTCTAGGCTCAGGATATTTTGGTGGCCCCATGAAGTTCATTGCAGCCTCCAGAACTGGGCCAACACCTTCATGTCCCCAGCTGGCTCTGACAGGATTGAGAAGGAGAGTGGAGTGACACCAGAATATTGACAGTACAGCACCCCAAAGCTCTAATGATCTCACCCTGAGTTCCATGTAAGGTAAAATGGACTCTTGGGTACCCCCCACAGTCCAAAAGACTTGGGGGTGAACATGATTACCTATGTTCCTCCTTAGAAGAACAACTGAAGTTGCCCAGTTCCCATGAACTTTGCCCAGTAAGATATTTGCAGCCAGGCAAAACTGCTCATACACTTCTGGGTCCAGGCAAGTTATCCTCAGGAGAGTTTGCCACACCCTCCTTTAATGAAGAGTTTCTCAGCATCTAAACCAAATCAATGAGATATTCTTTGCTAGATCTCCATTGCCAATATGGGCAAAGGTTGCATTTATTTCTTACATAACTTCCCAACATAAATAAGTTTATGACCTGGTGATCTGTATACAATACAGGACATAAACCTCATCTGCTCCATGGGCAAAGATCTCAAGGTAACTCTACATTAAAACAGAATTAAATACCATTGGTATGTTATGGTTAAAATCCATAAAAACATATTCAAAATTAAAAACCACAGCAGCCCCTGACATGACCTTAAAAACCTTCTTCTTTAAAGCCTTCTTCATCAAGAAACTATAACATCACTTATCAACATGGATCTCCACAAAACTATAACATCACTTATCAACATGGATCTCCACAAAACGACCAGTATAGAAATGTATGATCCAGGAAAAAATGGTTCTAAACTCTGTTAAAAAGTAGGGGGCACTGGCGCTTCTTTTCTAAAGTCAATTTCAAATTTTGAAGCAAAAAAATATTAAAACTTTCCAAAACTTCAGAATATTTGTAATTAATTTGTTAATGGCGGGTGTGCAATAGCAAAAAACAGCACGGGGGGGGGGGACTTTAGGGGACTCACCCACCCTTATTTTTGAGCTATCCCGATAAAACTTGCTACAGTGGTAGAACACATTTACCACTGTTAGCTCATCAAATTTCATAACGTTTCTCTTATCCTCTGAGTTTTAGCAAATTTTCATAGTTTATATATATATAAAAAAATTAAAAAATTGCAGAAATCTGTTCCTGGTTTGAAAGTTTTATTTCCTGTTTCATTGGATTGTCTTTACTTTGAAAGTTGTTGTTCTACCTCAGAAACTTTGTTTTTGTGGCTGAAACTCTGTCAATTGGTGGACACCCAGCAAACGGTATTGTGCTATCATAGCAACATGTCCCTTGTGCAGAGACAAAGTTTTGGCAGTGTAATAAAGTTTTCCCATGTTTTTGTGACAGAACCAATTAGGAAGTGACAGATATCAATCAGAAACAGAAATCATAGCACACCATCAAACTACACCTGACAGATGTCCATCGGCCTCTGAATAAGGAAATCTGTTCCTGGTTGGAAAGTGTTGTTTCCTGTTTCACAGGGTTTTTTGGGGCTGAGAGTTTGTGACTTGAACCCAGAGGGTTTGAACCCAAAGAAGGATTCGGCTATGTGTAACGTGGCTGGGGTCCCCAGACTTAGAGAATCTATTCCAGCAGAGAGGGTTTCTGTGAATGATGGGACACACAGTGCCTTGAGGAGGCCAAGGAAACAAACACACAAACGAAGAGAGGGCCTTGCTTGAATCCAAAGGATTCAGCTATGTGTAACTTTGCTGGGGTCCCCAGATTTGGGGACTCCAGCTGATTTTGTTTCAGTGAGTGATGGGACATGCAGTGCCTAGAGAAGGCCAAACAAACAAACAAACAAACATAAAATAAGCCCTTTCCCCTATACCACCAACACCCACTTAAAAAAAAAAAAAACATCGCTTCTTCTACCTGCTTGATTTTAAAATAAAATGCATCAGATATTTAAAAGAAGCACTTTCACCCTACCAACACTCTTTTTTTCTCAAAAAATAAATGTTTTTCTTTTACTTCTTTATTTAAGAATTTTAAAAGAAAAAACAACTACCCCCTTTCCCACCGCACCCCCAAAAATGCCATTTCTTCTTTCTTAAAAATAGAGTTTTTCTTTCAATGGCTGCCGAGTGCCCAGTGCCTCTTCCAACAACAGAGGCCAGGCCAGGCAGGCAGGCAGTGAGTCACACAGCAAAAGACCAGCCAGCAGGAAGCCTGCAGCCACCCTCTCCCACTCCAACTCCCCAGCAAGAATGAGCCAAGTGGCTGGCAGCAGGCGCTTTTGTGGGAGGATGTCCAAACCCCTCCCCTTGCATGAATGTGTACAAGGATTGGTCAGGGAGGCAAGCCCAGGCTAGGCTGCTCCTCCCTGAAAACCAAGATGGGTTGCATCCAAAATGCTTCCTCATATATCCGATCATATTTACAAGCCCATTGAATGAATTGGCTCCAATGCTTCAAAATAGCGGGTTAAATCCATTGCGCTAACACGCGTCGGAACCCCATTCGTAAATTGGATTAAATACGATTTTAATCCGATTTACGACGATTCCGATTAATTCGCACATGCCTAATAACTAGTATTTTGAGTCAAAACATGCCGTGCCGAAATCAAATGTGTATTTTTTTAAATGCCGAGAACTACTTGGAGCGACCAAAATGTATTTCACAGCCTAACACGATGCCTTACAATTGCATTGCTATCATTCCACTTCAATGGTTGTGGGCCTTTGCTAAGCAGTCCTGGGCATGATAGTTCAGGGAGGGAAATTTCGAACTCTCAGTCAGAAAGGTCTTGTTTCTTCCCGAACTATGAAACGTGAGAGTCCACAGGAAGCAGCTGTCGCACTGAACTGGAATTGTGCAGTGTGGAAAAAAAAACATGCACATATGCTTTGGATCCCTATCCTACCAACAGACTTGGGGGGGGGGGGTGGAGGCTCCTTTTAAGCAGAGGCTGGATGACCACCTGTCGGGGGAGCTTTGAATGAAATTTTCCTGCTTCTTGACAGAATGGGGCTGGACTGGATGGCCCACTAGTTCTCATCCAACTCTAGGAGTCTATCATTCTATGACTTCAGCTTGCAGTATAGACATTCTTCCTCATCTTCCCTTTCCGTTTCTGTGTGTTTAGTAGCCTGACAAATCCCAGAATTCCTGCAGCAAAATCCCAAGCACCCCCCCCCCCCTGAAATGAAGCAGGGCACCCATTGTCCTCAGACAGAGAGGAGAAGGTGGCCCTCCTCCTTCCACTGACCTTGCAGAGCGCCTGGTCCAAGGACTTGCCCTTCAGCTGCAGGGCGTTCCCAATGAGGGGCAGCGGAGTGGGGCCGGGGGGCATTTTGCCCTTCCCCTGGGCCCCCCTTTTCCAGACGGCAGAAAGAAGAAGGCAGGAAATGCAGACGACCAGGAGGATGGTGGACATCCCCAAGGGCTCCATCCCGGCGGCAAAAAGTACAAGTGGACCGGAATTCAGGAGCAGAGAAGTTTTAGTTCACTCTGTTGGAAAGCACAGGGGAAGTTAATATTAACCAAAGCAAGTTTAGATTATTTTTTCCTAATTAATGTTGGCTAGTCTTTTTATCATTTGGCAATGCACACTTCTGCACTTTGGTCCTTGTTCTCTCTCTCTTCCTTTTATGAGTGTCCTTGACTTTTCGGGCAACTACGCAGCCCTTCTGGTGCCCGTTTCTGAAGGGAAGGGCCTGAGCAGAAGGGTTGATCTCTCACAGAAAGAAGCAGCCAAGTTCCCTCCCACACCTTAAAGGCACACAGATTAAGGAACACTGCGAGCAAATACAAAGGCAATCATAGACTGTGCAAACATTCACTAGGTGAATGGAGAGTGATCTGCAAAGTGTGTGAGAACGAATGTGCCCAGGCTTGCAGGAATGCCCACGGTGCTTATGGCTGTGGGGGTAGAAGGTGTGTTAATGCCACAACTGGCCTGCCAAACCCAAAAGTGCACCCTACAAATCTGTGAAGCCCCAAAAGAAAGAGACCCCCTCCAGAGCTGGTAAGGCTTACCACAACCATGGAAAAGCAGCATCTTTCTCCGTTCTTCACATTCCCTTTCTCTTGTGAAATCCTGTATGTCTTTATCCCTCTCCCCCTGGCTCTTCCCCAAGTTTTGATTCTCTCTGCATGCAATACATTTCCCTGCCCTGGACCCTCCTTCTCCAGCTTCCTCTCTTTCTCTCTCTCTCTCTCTCTCTCTCTCTCTCTCTCTCTCTCTCTCTCTCTCTCTCGCTCTCTTCCTTTTATGGTCTTCCTTCTTTCCGCCTCCACCTCCTTTCCCTTGGCAGTGGCCACTGGCCAAGCCCTTTGCTCTACCGAGGCTGCAAGTTGGGGAGAGCCAGGCTGACAAAAAGTGAAATAGAAAACAGGGATGGAAGGAAGGAAGGGAAATCAATTTGAGGGAACACTCAGGTTGGAGAAATGACTCCTCTTTAGAAGATGGAAAAGGTCAGCAGAGGACAAGAATAAAGTTGTGGTTATGTGTAGTTGTCAAGGAAAGGAAGAGGAGCCCCTGGGGCCATAGTGGATTACAGCCTTGTGACTTGAAGGTTGGGTTGCTGACCTGAAGGCTGCCAGGTTCAAATCCCACCCGGGGAGAGCGTGGATGAGCTCCCTCTATCAGCTCCAGCTCCATGCAAGGACATGAGAGAAGCCTCCCACAAGGATGGTAAAACATCAAAACCTCTGGGCGTCCCCTGGGCAACGTCCTTGCAGACGGTCAATTCTCTCACACCAGAAGTGACTTAGGTTGCTCCTGACATGAGAAAAAAAAGGAAAGGAGGGAAAGGAGGGAAAAAGAACAAAAAGGAGAAGGAAAGGAAAACAATATTTAAAGAAAAAGAAATACATAATGCTATTTTGACAAGCTGGAATGTTACAAACTTAGAAATAAGTGATTCCTGAAAAGGTTAAATATGTTGGAATAATGTTAATGAAACATTTGATGATGATTTTATACATCTTTCAATTTATGCAAATTGGGTTTTTATAGCTATCCATACTTCTGTATGTAAAACAGTTAGGAAGCTCAAATCACAAGGCAATATTTTATTGCCTGTTCCCAATCTTAGGGGGTTATTTTTATTAATGTGATATCATAATGTGTATAGACATATTCTGAAATTCTCTTGATCATGGAGATATATTCCCTGCCTTGTAAGGAGTTTCTTTCTTTTCTTTTTTTTAAATATTTTACGATTTTTGCATATGATATATGGGGGGGGGAGAGAGAGAAATAGCTGGTGGCACTATTGTTATTATCCAGATGGAAACAGTTTTTCCTAAAACATAGTAACCAATAACTCTAGTTAGGAATAGTTTGCATGGATTTTGCTTTGAAAATGTCTTGAAATCGAGTTATTGGTAAAGTATGTTACACTTATTTTGCACAGGTTGCCATTTGAATACAGCTCTAGACACATTTCATATTTTGAATGTATATTGACTGATTATATATATGATTGTTCGGGTCCAATAATAAATAAAATAATTTCCCCAAAAAAAGAAAAGAAAGTAGAGGTGTGCAAATTGCCCCAAAGACATGCCATTTCGGGGTCCATTGTCAGCTAGCCCCTCATTACATCTTTTCAAAGGCGTTTCAATAGTCCATTAATGTAGGAAATGTTTTCACCCCACTCTGGGGGTGGGCTACAGCTCCGTGGCTTCGGTCTAGTACATTACGAATCCCAAGGGGACAATGGATGGCTATGACTGGATCTACACTGCCATACAATGAAGTTTCAGAATTCAGATTAACTGGATTATATGAGCCTACACTGGCATATATTCAGTTCAGTGCAATCAATGTGCATTCTAAAACTGTGTTGTATGGCAGTATAGATCTGAAACATCAAAGTCTATGAGGAGAGCAGGCTCCATCATCCCACAGAGCAATGGTTCTCAACCTGGGGTCCCCAGATGTTTTTGAACCTACAACTACAAGAAATTCCAGCTAGTTTACCAGCTGTTAGGATTTCTGGGAGTTGAAGGACAAAAACATCTGGGGACCCCAGGTTGAGAACCATTGCCATAGAGCTTTGTCTCTAGATTTGCTTGGACTGGTCAGTGAGGAGCCCAGTCCTTTTGGCCTTGTTCTGGTGGCTTCTATCCCTTGCTGGAGCCCTTGGATGGAAAGAGGAGTTTCGAGCCATGAAACTTCTTTATACCCCGTCCCATCTCCCTGTGGGGACTTCGGGTGGCTTACAACAGAAATGGCAGCCATTTGATGCCATACAATGCACAATGATAATACAAATACATAATAAATTAATGCAAATAATTAAAAGGACAATTTATGTTAAGTAAACTAGGAAACAAAACAATAAAAGACTCATGACAACGGCAATCAAAAGGAGATTAAAAACCCATGTCCCAAGAGGAAGTCCATCCACGGACAGACTCCACTGATATTCTGTGACATTGACCCTCTGCTTTCCCACTGGCCGTGTCTCCTGTTGAGAGGAGAGAGGAGACCTTTGTGTCCCTTCAGAGGTGACTTGATGAGACTCGGGGCACTTCCACATATACCTAAACCCAGCGCCAAAACAGGTTAAAGTAATCTGCTTCCATGCAGGTTCTAGTCCACACCGCGCAAGTCAGCCTCCACATGGGTTCTTCATAAATTTGTTTTTACTGGAGGTGTTATTTGGATTGAGACAAGTCCGAAATTTTGGGCTGGTCTCGATGGGTTCTCTAACTCATGAAATCTGGGTTTCCAACTCAGCTGCCTCATTTGGCAAGCCTTCCTCGTTTTACTATCTTTCCAAGTGGACAGATCTGTCTCAGTGCCAGACCATCTTTTCTTTGCCTTTTGCTTGGCCAGTTGCACCCCAATGCACATTTTGGATTCTCCACTGTTTCTTCACCAAAATGCTTATCTTATCGCTTTTCAACTGCAGTACTTGCTGCAGTATTGGCACAGTCCACATCTCCACTTTGGGGCCAGAAACTAGCAAACCGAAGGCACAAAGTATAGTGTCCACCCTATATTTGAATGATTCGGTGGATTTGTCAGTCGTTCAACCGATCGGGGCATAGGGTGGCTACCTGTGCCTGACAGGGTCACACTCCCTCTGAAGGCGCAGGTCCGCAGTTTGGGGGTCCTCCTGGATTCATCGCTGTCGCTTGATGCCCAGGTGTCGGCGGTGGCCGGGAGGGCCTTTGCACAATTAAAACTTGTGCACCAACTGCGACCATACCTCGAGAAGTCTGGCTTGACCATGGTGGTCCACGCTCTAGTTACCTCAAGGATGGACTACTGTAACGCACTCTACGTGGGGCTGCCCTTGAAGACGGTCCAGAAATTGCAGTTGGTACAATGGTCGGCAGCCAGGTTACTAACTGGAGCTGCTTACAAGGAGCGGTCAACCCCGCTGTTCAAGCAGCTCCACTGGCTGCTGATAATATTGTGAGCCCAATTCAAGGTGCAGGTTATTACCTATAAAGCTCTAAACGGTTCGGGACTTGCCTATCTTCGTGACTGCGTTGTCCCCTATGACCCTACTCGATCTCTATGATCCTCGGGGGGGGGGGGGGGGCTCCTCTCGTTTCCATCTTCCTCACAGTTACGACTGGTGGGGACGAGAGAGAGAGAGGGCCTTCCCAAGTGTCTAGGACTGTGTGATGTATTTTCGGATGATGCGCGCAGATCCCATTAGGGTGGCTTTTTACAGTTGGCAGATCGTAATTTTGTCAATGCCTATTGTTTCCAAATGCCGGCTGAGATCTTTTGCCACGACACCCAGTGTGCCGATCACCACCGGGACCACCTGCACTGGTTTCTGCCAGAGTCTTTGAAGTTCAATCTTGAGGTCCTGATAGCGGCTGAGTTTTTCCTGTTGTTTTTCGTCAATGTGACTGTCACCTGGGATAGCGGCATCAATGATCCAAACCTTTTTCTTTTCCACAACTGTGATGTCTGGTGTTTTGTGTTCCAGAACTTTGTCAGTCTGGATTCCGAAGTCCCACAGTATCTTTGCGTGCTCATTTTCCAATACTTTTGCAGGTTTGTGATCCCACCAGTTCTTTGCTGTTGGCAGGTGGTACTTGAGGCATAAGTTCCAGTGAATCATTTGGGTCACATAGTTGTGCCTCTGTTTGTAGTCTGTCTGTGTGATTTTCTTACAGCAGCTGAGGATATGATCAATGGTTTCGTCGGTTTCCTTGCAGAGTCTGCATTTTGGGTCATCAGCTGATTTTTCGATCTTGGCCTTAATAGGCTTTGTCCTGATGGCTTGCTCCTGGGCTGCAAGGATCAGGCCTTCTGTCTCCTTCTTCAGGGTCCCATTCATGAGCCAGAGCCAGGTCTTCTCCTTATCAGCTTTTCCGTCAATTTTCTCAAGGAACTTTCCATGCAATGTTTTGTTGTGCCAGCTGTCAGCTCTAGTTTATAGTGTGGCTTTCTTGTACTGGTTTTTTGTCTGCTGTGCTTTGAGCAGTTTCTGATTTTTGACTTCAATCAAAGCAGGTTCTTCACTTTACTTTACATATTCTGCCAGGGCAAGTTCTTCTTCTTTGACTACTTGTTTTACTTGTAAGAGTCCTCTGCCCCCTGATCTTCTAGGTAGATATAGCCGGTCAACATCACTGTGAGGGTGCAGTGAATGATGAATGGTCATGAGTTTTCTTGTTTTTCTGTCCAAATTGTCCAGTTCTGCCTGTGTCCAGTTTATGATGCCAGCAGTATATCTTATGACAGGTATGGCCCAGGTGTTTATGGCCTTGATGGTGTTGCCTCCATTGAGCTTACTTTTGAGAATTTTTCTGACCCATTGTGTGTATTCTTTGCTGACCACAGGTTTCACATGTTCATGCTTGATGTTGTTCAGCTGTAATATGCCCAGATATTTATAGACCTCTGGCTGGTGACACTTTATTGTTTGGCCATTAGGCATATTTATGCCCTCACTTTCAATGATTTTTCCCTTCTTCAATGCCACTGTTGAACATTTGTCCAAACCAAACTCCATGCTGGTATCAGTGCTAAAAATTCAGACAGTGTTGATCAGAGACTGGATTTCAGTTTCCGTTTTCCCATACAGCTTTAGGTCATCCATGTACATCAGATGTGAAATTTTGTGAGATTTCTTAGATGTTTGATAGCCGAGGTTTGTTTTTTGTAAGATTGTTGACAGAGGGATCATGGCAATAATGAAAAGCAGAGGGGACAATGAATCTCCATGGAAAATTCCTCTTCTGAGGTTGACAAGTCTATAGCTTTCATTTCCAACAAACAGTTCAGTTTTCCAGTGCTCCATCATGTTTTCAATGAAGGCGTCAACGTTTTTACAAATCCCAATAGCGTCCAGGCACTTGATGATCCAGCTGTGTGGGAGTGAGTCAAAGGCCTTTTTGTAGTCAATCCACGTCATGTGAAGATCAGCATTTCGACTCTTACAGTTCTCCAGGATCATTTTGTCAATCAATAACTGGTCTTTTGTGCCGCTGCTTTTCTGTTTGTTGCCTTTCTGTTCATCTGGCAAGATGTTTTTTTCTTCAAGGTAGTCTTGAATTCTGTCAGCTATGATGCCAGTCAGTAGTTTAAACATAGTGGGCAGACATGTAATTGGCCTGTAGTTTCCTGGTGCTGCTCCTTTTGCTGGATCCTTTTGTATCAGGTAAGATGATGATGATGATGATGATGATGATGACGATGATGATTATTATTTGTTTGCTGAATGCATGAAAATGAATCTGTCACGGGGCAGCTGAAGCCTTAGTCAGAAGAGATCAGAGCGTCCATTCTTAGGTTCTTAGAGATTTCTAGACGGACCACACCAATCAAATCTGCAAAAGTTAAGCCTGTGATAATAGTTGCCTTCGTTCATTGGATTTTGATGAGGAAAGGCTCAGGGAATCAAAAAAGGCTCTGAAAAGCAAGCATTAAGAAGTTAAACCAAAAAGTCCATGTGAAAAGACTTCCAAGACAAAGACTTCTCAGCCTGGAATATCCACATGCAAATTCAGTTGAAAACAATGTGAAATGGAAACAAAGAGTCTAGGTTGAAAAATTATTTAATAACAAGCAAGTTGAACTCTCCCACAGGTACAGTTTTGGAGGATACTAATTCGACCCAGAGGCATTTTCTAGGATAGTCTAGGATAAATCTTTAAAACATAAGGCAAAGCTGAGTTTGTCTGGTCACCCTTGACCTTGCCAGGGTGTTTGTTCTCCAGATTTGAGTTTTTCAGCGAGGGATAACGCAAAACTTGTAGGGATGAGGGACGTTGTTCATGTTCCCTTTCATGGGTGAGAGGTCAATGTCCTTGGGATCCGTGAGGGGCTTCAGCTTGAAGTTCTGGAGGATAGAAGTGAAGAACAAGAAGAGCTCCATGCGGGCCAGGCCTTCTCCTGCGCACATCCGTTTGCCTGTAAGGAGACCCAGGAAAGAAGGAAGGAAGGGGAGAAACAGGGAAGAGGGTCACAAAGGCAGCTGGAGGATATGCTCATCAGAGTGCAGTCTACAGAGCAAGGGAAGCAGCAGCCCCGCTCTATTTTGCCTTAGTCAGGCCTCCTCATCTGGGAACCTCTGTCCAGGAACTCTGATAAGCTGGTACATATCTAAGGAAGAGTAACCAAGATGCTCAGAGGTCTTGAAACCAAGCCAATAAAGGAGCCTCCATCACACTCGTAGGATCTTGAAACTAAGCCAAATAAGGCACTAAGTTCCACTGTTGAACTGCTCTTATGGTCGGGATGATGTCTCTTTTATTGTTACAGCCAAATGGGCATGTATATATACATCAGTTTTATGTCTCCCATTGAGCTTTATGACGTGACGTCAAAAGGGTCACGACATATGGACATAATGGATACCTCAACAACACTGGTAGGATGGGGATGAGGGACCTTTGGAATCCTTTTCATCTTTCAGTGGAAACAAAAAACATTCAACAAGTGGTCTTTTTTTGAGGGGGGGATTAATTATTTTCTGGTTAAAATCCTTTGGTTGGCACTCTGGTCTCCATGTGTGCATGGCATTAAGGTCAATAGCTCCAGGCTAGTGTTGAAAAGAGCCAATTGGGGGCTCTCTTTGGTCAGCAGCAATTTCCTCATGGCAGAAGTGGGACCGGTTGACCCTTGTGGTTTCTTCCAACTGCATGACTCTATGGTTCAATATCTCACAACCACTGGAGGATTCATTTCCCAGAAATGGACAACTCAGAAGACCCAAAGGAGCCTCTCAGCCACATGAATCCCTGGACTGCTGCCCAATGGGGGAAGGAGGGTCTTACCTGCCGAGAAGGGCATGAAGTAGTTGCTCTTCCTGAAGGTCCCATCCGGGTTCAGGAAATGTCCTGGGTCAAACTTTGTTGGGTTGGGAAATTCCTTGCCGTCATGCAGCACCGAGGTCAGAACAGGCAAGATGGTGGTACCCTAAAAAGAGTACAGGATTTGGAGAACTAACAACACTATGTAACACAATTTGAAAAATGTTCAGTTCCTGGTTTGAAAGTATTGTTTCCTGTTTAATTGTGTAGTCATTACTTTGAAAGTACAGTAGAGTCTCACTTATCCAAGCTAAACGGGCCGCCAGAAGCTTAGATAAGCGAATATCTTGGATTATAAGGAAGAATTAAGGAAAAGCCTATTAAACATCAAATTAGGTTATGATTTTACAAATTAAGCACCAAAACTTCATGTTATACAACAAATTTGACAGAAAAAGTAGTTCAATACACAGTAATGTTATGTTGTAATAACTGTATTTACGAATTTAGCACAAAAATATAACGATATATTGAAAACGTTGACTACAAAAATGGCTTGGATTATCCAGAGGCTTGGATAAGCGAGGCTTGGATAAGTGAGACTCTACTGTAGTTGGTCTACTCTAGAAACTTCATTTTTGAGGCTGCCACAAACTCTGTGGCAAAATGTGAGAGCAAAATGTGTTGCAGGATGTAACAAAGTTTTTGTAGTCCAATAAACTTCATCCATATTTTTATGATATAACCAATTAAGAAGTGACATTTATAACCCATGAACAAAAAATTTGCTGCATTGGAAATTTCAATACTTTGGGGTATTGGGGTGCAGGTAGGGTTGGATATATGGATTTTTCAGTTCAGACAGTGGCTTAATTGTCAAGATAGAAATAGCTCAGCTGGAATTTCACCAGGATGTCTAGTCTTATTGGATGTCAAGTAGAAGACCCTTTCCAATGTTATGGTTCTGTTGTGGGAATGTATTCTTCTGGAAGTAGAAGCAGAGAACTCACTTTTGGGATGACGTATCCTCTTAATGGCGTGTCACTGACCACGGAACGGGGGACGGATATTGGAGAAAGAGAGATGAATCTCTGGATCTCGTGGATGACGGCATCCGTATAAGGCATCTGTCCACGGTCAGCCATGCTGGGCATTCGAGAGCGGCCAACCACCCGGTCAATCTCTTCTTGCACTTTCTCTGCCAGGTGATGCAACAAGCTCCATGTCAAGAAAGAAGCATCCAGAAAGCATCAGAGAAACCATGCAAACTCTGGCTCATGGCAAGAAACAAGAAATGCCCTGGAAAGGATTGGATCCCAGATCATTGTGAATCCCCCCCCCCAATAGTAAACCACCAGCTTCCATGTTTTGTACTAAATGTCATCAAAAGAGACATGCCATCTAAAGGTGGAATCACACCATGCCCAAATGTGGGTGTCTACATCTTTATGACTATCACAACTACCTGAGCTGACCTCTGAGGCTGCAACATTTGAGTCTTGAAGTGTGACATTCTTGGATCTTTTCCAAAGTTATGCTTTCTGTTAGCCAGTTTGGTGGATGAGTTCTGAATGTCTTTATCTTTGTTCTTCTTGTGGTCATCTGCACTAAAGTTTCCCATTTAACTTGATTTAACTAGGAGATCCAAAGATGGTGGAAGGTAATAGTCCCTCAAGACACTACAATCTCAGGATTCCATAGAAGTCAATTATTTCATAGATACTGGTTGGTTCTATCACTGTTGAGGGGATGTCAATCTGAGCTAGCTCTGTCGTGAAGATACACCCAGTTTTGTGAGATGTCAACAAAGCCACCTGCCTTCCCATAAAGAGCCTGGACTCCCCCCAAAACAATGAATTAGTTGGTTCAAAAATCCCCTCAGTTGGTCACGAAGCAGCATTCACCCACAAACACCTTCTTCCTAATGCCTTACACAACATCAAAATCAGCTGAACAATCCAGAGATCAGAAACCAGGAATTAGTAGTACAACCACTTTCTGGACCTCTTTTCAGTCCAAATGTGTTGGACCAGAATTATGGAATCATACAATCGTAGAGTTGGAAGAGAACATGTGGGCCATCTTGTCCAATCCTCTGCCATGTAGGCAAAGCACAATCAAGGTACCCCTAACAGATGACCATCCAGCCTCTGTTTAAAAGTTTCCAAGTCGCCTAATGGCGACTCCAGACTCTGAGTACAGTCAATCTGCAGAAGCTAAGATTTTGGTGGAACCTGTTGGCTTGAAATCAGGGCCGGTCCAACATGGAGGCCAAAGTAAGCGCCCGCTTGTGGCGCATTGTCCCCGGGGGCGCCGTTGAGGTGCCCCTGCTGCGGCGTGGACCATCGACTCACTCACCGCAGAACGAGGAAGGTCTTGCTCTTCTCGTGACATCTTGTGAAGTCTCGCGAGAAGAGTGAGGCCTTCCTGGAGGCCTTCCTCTTTCAGTGGTGAGCGAACTCTCCAGCGGCTGGAGAGCAAGCACGCCACCCGGAAGTAGGTTTGCCTACTAGGCGAAATAACCTAGATCCGTCTCTGCCTGAAATCTCCACATTTTTCTTACCTTCTATCTCTTGGTACTTCTGGAGGATCAAGAACCCGTATCGGAGCGTAGTGCTGGTTGTTTCGGTTCCTGCACCAAACAATTCCAGGCAGCAGTTGACCATGCTCTCCATGGTGAACTCAGAGGCCTCATTGTGCTTCTCCTGGTGATACATGCAATGCAATCGGTTTACTTATCCCAACTGTGCTTAGTGAAGTCTAGGAAATACCAATGGAAGCCTTTCTGTGGCTGAGTCCTCAGAATAACAGGAGCTCTCTCTTCCTTCCAGGTCTACTACCCTGGTCTCAGAGGGAACAGCTTTCCCAAAGGACCCTCCTCCCAAAAGACCCCTTTCCATCTCGGGATGGGATGTCCCAGGGTGAAAGGGTTTCAAGTAGTCTCCCTATGGGGTTAGGCTCGAGGTTACCTTCGAGATGTCCTTGGAAATTCTCAACCAAATCTGAAGCAAATATGTGACACTACAGTGCTTGGAGGATGGCTCAGAACCAAGGATTCCATGACTCTCCCTTACCTGATCCATTCTGATAAAGAAGCAATCAATGAAATCTCGAGGTGAGTTGGGGTCCAAAGTAGCCCTGTGTTCCTTGGCTTCCTCTAAAACAATTTTGTTGCATTTGTCAGAGCGTTGTATCATGCGCTGATAGGGTCCTGGGATCCATTCCATCAGAACAGGGAAGGTATTGTAGAGCTGGAAGACCAGGTGCACAATAGGGATGTGTCAAGAGGCGACATCACAGCCAGGTTGAAAGAAGTGAAAGGATGTCACATGGAGAAGATGTCAATGGGTTTTCTGTGACTCTAGAGCAAGCATAGGTAAACTAAGGCCTGGGGGCCAGATGCAGCCCCATGGGTGCTTACCTCAGGCCCTCCTCATTTTCTCTGTCCTCTTGGCAGAAGGCCATGGAAGCCCACCACATCCTTATGCCAAAAAGATGGGGGAGAAATGCATATAGCAGCTGAAAGCCCTCTGGACCTCTCCTAGCCACCATGTGTCTTGACCTCCTTCTGGCAAAAGGATGCTGCAAGCAGCTGAGAACCAAAGAAGCTTGAGGATCAATGCAGTGGCCGTGTGTCCCACCTTTCTCCTGGCATAAAGATAGGATGAGCAGCCCCGTCCTTATGCTGGGAGGAAAACCTGAGGATGACCCAGGCCCTGCCCTGCCCTCCCCCTCCCAGGCCAGCCTACCCAGCATGTGCCCAGCCCCCCTCCCTCCTGGATCGGCCCTCCCAGCTGGGCCCGCAATTTGGCCCCAAGACAGAAAGGTTTGCTCATGCCTGCTGTAGAGACTAAGCCACAATGGATCCAGGGATTAAAACAGCAGGAAAAGAGATCCCACCTAAATATTAGGAAGAACATCCTCAGGGTCAGCAATGAAATGGGTGTGGGGAATATCCTTCTTGGAGGTTTCTAAACACAGACTTGATGTTCATCTATATGGAGTGCTTTGACTGGGTCTTCCTGCATGGAAGAAGGGGGTTGGATTGTATGATCCCAGCATTTCCTCCAACTCTAGGAGTCTGGGATTGGAAACCAAGAATCAATGGGCAAAGTAGAAGATGTCCTCTCTTTTCTGGGTGCAGAATCCCTTGTGGGATGAGACCCTGATGGCAAATCATTGTATCCACATTAAGGCCTGGTTCCCTGGGGATTCACTGCATCTCTCTTTCCTATTTTTAATCCATTGATGTTATTTAGGGAAAAATGCCCAGAGTCATGGACCTGCCCTCCTCCATCCCTCTTATATCAATGACGTCTGTGGCCACAGTGACACAAAAGGTGCAAACAGAAGGCCCATCTACACTGGCCACCTAGATCAAGTTGAAACTGACATTGCAGAAACTGAATGTCACTCTGTGATGATTGGACCATAAACCCTGGAACTAGTTTAAGATCCAGATGGAGATCACAGAGGCTGGTCTCTGAACCAGTTTCAGGTTCTGCAGTAGTCATGGCTTGACAGTCTTGGAGAATGTATTTTTTCTATTTCCTTCCAGAATGTACATGTGCAGATTGCATTCTGTGGAGTTCGTAATGTCACCATGTGATGTGGTTAAGGGACACATTTCAGACTTTCCCCTGACTTTGCTTATGTTGGAGTAACAGGTTCAAAGAGCAGTGCAGTGGACGTTTCCAGTGGGCATATTCTGGATTACTAGAAGCTGCATTAAACAGTCAATGTAGATAGCTCCTAAATGGAAAATGTCACCAACCTGGAAGGAAGGGGGCCTACCTGTCCCCAACCAGAGTTAAAAAGCTCATTGTTTTCAACTGTTACAGTTATCAGGGTTTGAAACCTCTTGTCATTGTATTCGTAGCGCTTCCCAAAGACAACAGAGCAGATGACATTGGCGGTAGCACAGCCGAAGAGGTTTTGTGGGTCAAAGGGTTGCCCTGGAAGGACAAAAAAGGATCGTCTTGTCTCAGTCCATCTCTTAGATCACAGCTCTTTAAACTGTGAGCCCCAACCCCAAATGGGGCCCATTTAGCTTAATATTGGGGTCCTGAAACCTGTGGTTGAATGCAGGAGTCCAAAAGTCATATTTGGGGTCATTCCCAATTCTAAATGTCTTTGATTCTACATAGACTGTGGTATGTGTGACATTGCTGATTCTCTTTGGCCATGGTTGACCTCTGCTGACCACAAATTCTGGGTTCATTGTACTTGAAGGTGAACTTCTGAGTCTTGGAAGCTGCATGGCTTTTTTTCCCTCTCCCATACCTTTGAAATCCACATTCTGACATGTGAAATCAAGGAGTCAGAAATGGTGGAAACCACCTTAATTGAAAATGATTGTTGAGCTGATGATTATTCATTTTGAAAACTGGCATAAGAAAGTCATACTTGCCCAAGTTCCCTCCAACTTTTTAAGGATGTAGAACATCTGAGCTTGGAATATTTGAAGCTCAAGGCCTTCCAGAAAAGACCAAGCCACATAATGTCCAACCTTTGGGCGAGCAGGAGGGGAAATCCCTAACCCTGTACCTAGAAGATCTATAAAACTAGGATGCATGTGAGAGTTTGAATTTAGAGCCTTTCACTAAGAAATTGCAAGAGGAATCTCCTGGAAAGTTCAAGGAATAAGTCAATGGCCAATAGATTCCACTTACCCTTTGTGTCATGGAATTGTTCCAGGATGATACTGGCATAAGAAAGCTGTGCTTGCCCAGGTTTTCTACAACTTTTTAAAGATGTAGAACATCTGAGCATCTGGGTTTAGAATATTTGAAGCTCAAAGCCTTCCAGAAAAGGCCAAGCCACAGAATGTTCAACCTCCAGATGTGAAATTCCAGGACTTTGGATGAGCAGGAGGGAAAGTCCCTAACTCTATGCATGGGAAACCCTGTACCTAGATGATCTATAAAACTAAAATGCATGCAAGAGTTTGAATTTAGAGCCTTTCACCAAGACATAACAAGAGGAATTTCATGGAAAGTCCTAAGAATAAGCCAATGGGGATGAGGCTGGCTAATAGAGTCCACTTACCTTTTTTCTCATGGAATTGTTCCAGGAGATACTGGGTTTCTTCCTGGATTCTCTCCTCAATGCTCTTCTTCCCCATCCCAAAGTTGCGGAGGGTGGTCAAGGTAAAACGCCGGATCTGCTTCCAGGTCTCCCCGTTGCTGAATACGATTCCTGGAACTGGTGAAACAAGACCATGATGGAAAAGCAGGAAGGATCGAAGTGAAGGAGAATAGCAAAACACACATGGTTCTTCACTGTTATCTCTTTAGACTGAGGGGATGGGGGTCATTTTCTGTCTTGTTATTTGTATTTGGAGGTGCCTTTAATCACTAGTCTCCTGGACTCCCAACTCAGAAACCGTGGTCTAAATCTGCATTCAAATCTGCACTGGTGCACTCTTAAGTCTAAGAATCTGAGGTTATTTATACAGGGGAAAACAAAACGGTTTTCTGGCTGTCTTTATGGCCATGCTCCTTTAAACAGCAGTAGATATATGGAGGAACATAGATTTTTGGTGGCAAGGCCCATTACAGCTATTGCGATAAGGCTTTGTGTAGGGTTTCACATATTCCTAAGGACAGAAACTTTACATCTTGTGCAGTTTTCCTTAGGAGGCATCTCTATATTTACACAGAGTAGAACATTACCATAATGAACATAAGATCTGTAGAGAGACTCAACATCTTTCAAAGGAAATAATAATTTCCAACTGGCATTTCAAAGTAAGTATAACAAGAGCCTCTATCTTCTATCTATCTATCTATCTATCTATCTATCTATCTATCTATCTATCTATCTATCTCAATCAGTGATTTCATGATGGGCATCCATTATATTAAAATGAGTATATATTTATTTAGGTAAGACATGTGACCTGCCCAAGATAACACAGTGGGTTTCTAACTAAGAAGAAATCCGAACCTTGACCCCACCTGCAACCATTAAGTCAGTCCTGCGTACAGTACCTTTCCCGTCACCCATTTTTTCTATCAATGGTGCTTTTGCCCTGTCAGCAAAATCGTTGCCATGGTCAATCAATGCTTCTTTAATGGCCTCATAGCCATATAGCACCACGGCAGGATTCATCCCCAAATAAAGTGTAAACACAGGGCCATACTCCTCACTTATCTGTGGGAAAACAAAGAAAGAGGCATATTTTGGGTGGTCACATGAGCAATAGGATAACACATTTGGAAAAGATGCATCACGCCACAAGAAGACAACAGAGGAGGTGGACCTGCATATGTTGCTCTGCCTGTATGTGAATGCAAACCTGAAAGAGACTGCTATCATTTGAACAATTGCAACATAGCTGCAAGCCTATGTGTGCTTTTTTACATGTAGAAGTTCTCCTCCAGAGAAATTGGGGCCTTTTTGGTAAATGAAAACAAGATAGGATAAACAGTTCAAGACTATTTAAAACAATAAAGCATGTAGAGATTTGAATCGAATCAAACAAGCCTCATCTAGCAAAGAGACTTGTTTTTAGTTGAAGCCAAAATGACAGTGATATCAGCACTACTCAGATTCAAGGAGCAATTCTTAGAGAAATATAATGAAAACCAGCTGGCATTAAATGCTGAGAAAGCCTTTGATAATGTTGACTGGGTTCTTGGGTACTTTTTTATAAAATGCACCTTTTTCAAGTACCTTTAATTTAGTCTAAAATGTTGATGTAATAACTTTGCAATCAGTGATATGGGTTTTCTGTGAGCTGTTCGCATTCACAATCTATCTATGATATTTTGCTCTACTTGAAGCTTCCAGGTCATATTAAAAGCCAGCTGCATGAAGAGCATGATGCAGTAGACTAATCTCAAAGTGACTGTGGTGAGGTTCCCTCCGTCTAGGGAGGGCCGCAACTGGGAAACCAGTAAAAGGTGCCTACAGGCAATCTGGGCAACATTGACCATCTAGGTGTCCAATGAGAAAGATGGGCCCAGGAGGACACCCAAGCCATTGCACACAATTCCTCAGGGTGAGGTGTGTGTGTCTACTGTCTATTTATCCAATTCTGTTTACCAAATTTTGTAAACCCAGTTCTTGCACCTGAGAAACACTACTCCACAGATTCCATGTCCTATCAAGTTCCAGGCTAAGGATATTTTGATGGTCTCATGAAGTTCAGAACTGGGTGAGCACCTTCATGTCCTCTGCTGGCTCTGACAAGATTTAGAAGGAGAGTGGAGTGACACCAGAATATTGATATTACAGCACCCCAAAGCTCTAATGATCTCACCCTGTGATTTCATGTAAGGTAAAATGGACTCTTGGGTACCCCACAGTCCAAAAGACTTGGGGGGTGAACATGAACACCTAGGTTCCGCCTTAGAAGAACCACTGAAGTTGCCCGATTCCCATACACTTTTCCCAGTAAGATATTTGCAGCCAGGCAAAACTACTCAAACCCTTCTGGGTCCAGGCAGGTTAACCTCAGGAGACAGTTTGCCACATCCTCCTTTAATGAAGAGTTTCTCACCCTCTTACCCAAATCAATGAGATATTCCCTGCTAGATCTACATTGCCAAGATGGGCAGAGCTCCATTTACTTCTTGTATAACTTCCCACCATAAAGACGTTTATGACCTGGTGATCTGCATACAATACAGGTCATAAACCTCATTTGCTCCATGGGCAAAGATCTCAAGGTAACTCTACATTAAAATATAACTAAATATCATTGGTATTTTATGGTTAAAATCCATAAAAACATATTCAGAATTTAAAAACGCAGTAGCCCCTCACCTGACATTAAAAACCATCTTCTTTAAAGCCTTAAGGCGCACACAGATCTCCAAAAAACGACCTCTATAATTAGCATTTTCAGTCAAAACATGCAGGGCCAAAATCACACGTGTTTTTTTTTAAATGCCGAGAACTACTTGGATTTTTTTTTTTCGTGTCAGGAGCAACCGGAGTTGCTTCTGGAGTGAGAGAATTGGCCGTCTGCAAGGACGTTGCCCAGGGGACGCCCGGATGTTTGATGTTTTACCATCCTTGTGGGAGGCTTCTCTCATGTCCCCGCATGGAGCTGGAGCTGATAGAGGGAGCTCATCCACGCTCTCCCCGGGTGGGATTCGAACCTGGCAGCTTTCAGGTCAGCAACCCAACCTTCAAGTCACTTAGTCCACTACGCCATCTGGGGGGCTCCTACTACTACTTGCTCCTCCTCCTACTTGCTCCTACTACCCTACTACTTGGAGTGACCAAAATGTATTTCACATCCTATCGTGATGCCTTATGAATGCATTCTTATCACTCCACTTCAATGTCTGTGGGCCTCTGCTAAGCAGCCCTGGGGTTGGCAGTTCAGGGAGGGACACTTCAAACTTTCAATCGGAGAGAGCTTGCTTCTTCCCAAACTACGAAACCCAAGATTCCACAGGAAGCAGCCGTAGCACTGAACTGGAATTGTGCAGTGTGGAAAAACCCCCACATATGCTTTGGATTCTAGGGGAAACTCTCCTGTTCCAATGTCCCTATCCTACCAGCAGATTTGGGGGGTGGTGGGGGCTCCTTCTTTGAAGCAGAGGCTGGATGGCCATCTTTCGGGGGAGCTTTGAATGCAATTTTCCTGCTTTTTGGCAGAATGGAGTTGGGCCAGATGGCCAACTAGGTCTCTTCCAATGCTAGGATTCTAGGATTGTATGACTTCAGCTTGCAGCATAGACATTCTTCCCCATCTTCCCTTTCCCTTTCCGTGTGTTTAGTAGCCTGCCACATCCCAGAAGTGCTGTAGCGAAATCCCAAGCACCCATTGGCCTCCTTCCACTGACCTTGCAGAGCGCCTGGTCCAAGGACTTGCCCTTCAGCTGCAGGACGTTCCCAATGAGGGGCAGCGGAGTGGGGCCGGGGGGCATCTTGCCCTTCCTCTGGGCCCCCCTTTTCCAGACGGCAGAAAGAAGAAGGCAGGAGATGCAGACGACCAGGAGGACGGTGGACATCCCCAAGGGCTCCATCCCGGCGGCAAAAAGTACAAGTAGACCGGAAACCAAGAACAGGGAAGTTTTAGTTCACTCCACTGCAAAGCACAGGGAAAGTTAATATTAACCAAAAGGCATGTTTAGATTCTTTTTTTCCCCTAAATAATGTTGGCTAATCTTTCTTATCATCTGGCAATGTACACTTCTGCCCTTTGCTTCTTATTCTCTCTCTCTTTCTTTTAAGAGTGTTGTTGACTCTCCAGGCAACTACGCAGCCCTTCTGGTGCCCGTTTCTGAAGGGAAGGGCCTGAGCAGAAGGGTTGATCTCTCACAGAAAGAAGCAGCCAAGATCCCTCCCACACCTTAAAGGCACACAGATTTAGGAACACTGCGAGCAAATACAAAGGCAAACAGGGACGTGTGCAAACATTCACTAGGTGAACGGAGAGTGACCTGCAAATTGTGACCTGCAAAATGTGCCCAGGCATACAGGAATGCTCACAGTGCTTATGGCTGAGGGGATAGAAGGTGTATTAATGCCACAACTGGCCTGCCAAACACAAAAGTGCACCCTATAATTTGTACCCCCCAAAAAGAAAGAGCTGATAAGGCTTACATAACCATGGAAAAGCAGCATCTTTCTCCCTCCTTCACATTCCCTTTCTCTTGTGAAATCCTGTATGTCTTTATCCCTCTCCTCCTGGCTCTTCCCCAAGTTTTGATTCTCTCTGCATGCAATACATTTCCCTGTCATGGGCCCTTTTTCTCCAGCTTCCTCTCTCTCTCTCTCTCTCTCTCTCTCTCTCTTCCTTTTATAGTCTTCCTCCTTTCCGCCTCCGCCTCCTTTCCCTTGGCAGTGGCCACTGGCCAAGCCCTTTGCTCAGCCAAGGCTGCAAATTGGGGAGAGCCAGGCTGAGAAAATGTGAAATAGAAAAAGGAAGGAAGGAAGGAAGGAAGGAAGGAAGGAAGGAAGGAAGGAAGGAAGGAAGGAAGGAAGGAAGGAAGGAAGAGAAATCAATTTGAGGGAACACTCAGGTTGGGGAAATGACTCCTCTTTAGAAGATGAAAAAGGTCAGCAGAGGGCAAGAACAAAGTTGTGGTTATGTATGGTTGTCAAGGAAAGAAGGGAAAGTAAGGAAAAAGAACAAAAAGGAGAAGGAAAGGAAAACAATATTTAAAGAAAAAGAAATACGTAATGCTATTTTGACAAGCTGGAATGTTACAAAATTAGAAATAAGTGATTCCTGAAAAAGGTTAAATATGTTGGAATAATGTTAATGAAACATTTGATGATGATTTTATACATCTTTCAATTTATGCAAATCGGATTTTTATAGTTATCCATACTTGTGTTTATAAAACAGTCAGGAAGCTCAAACCACAAGGAAATATTTTATTGCCCATTCCCATTCTTATGGGGTTATTTTTTTTTTATTAATGTGATATCATGATGTGTTTAGACATATTCTGAAATTCTCTTGATCATGGAGATATATTCCCTACCTTGTAAGAAGTTTCTTTTTAAAAAAATAATAATGTTACTATTTTTGCATACGATATATTGGGGGGAGGGGGAGAGAGAAAAAGCTGGTGGAACTATGGCTGTTATCTAGATGGATATCTAGATGGATATCTAGATTTTGCTTTGAAAATGTCTTGAAGTCAAGTGAATGCTAAAGTATGTTATACTTATTTTGCCCAATTTGCCATTTGAATACAGATCTAGACACATTTCATTATTTTTGAATTTATATTTTCTGATTATATATGTGATTGTTTGGGTCCAATAATATAATAATTTCCATAAAAGAAAAAGAAAAAAAGAAAGAAAGTAGAGGTGTGAAATTTGGCCGAAAGACATGCCATTTTGGGGTCCATTGTCAGCTAGTCTCTCATTACATCTTTTCAAAGGCGTTTCAAGAGAGTCCATTAATGTAGCAGGGAATGGTTCTTCTTGCCATGAATGAACTGTTTTCACCCCATTCTGGGCATGGGCTACAGCTCTGTGACTTTCGTCTAGTACATTAAGAATCCAAAGGGGACAATGGATGGCTATGGCTGGATCTACACTGCCATACAATGCAGTTTCAAAATGTAGATTAACCGCATAGCATTGGATTGTATGAGCCTACACTGGCATATATTCAGTTCAGTGCAATCAATATGCATTCTAAAACTGTTTTGTATGGCAGTATAAATCTGAAACATCAAAGTCTATCAGGAGACCAGGATCCATCATCCCATAGAGCAGTGGTTCTCAACCTGGAGTCCCCAGATGTTTTTGGCCTACAACTCCCAGAAATCACAGCCAATCTACCAAATATTGGGATTTCTGGGAGTTGAAGGACAAAAACATCTGGGGACCCAAGGATGAGAGCCTCTGCCATAGAGCTTTGTCTCTAGATTTGCTTGGACTGGCCAGTGAGGAGTCCAAATTTTTTGGCCATGTTCTAGTGGCTTTTCTCCCTTGCTGGAACTTTTATATGGAAAGAGCAGTTTCCAGCCATGAAACCCAAGTCAAGTCAACTTAATTATACCCCGTTCCATCTCCCCGTGGAGACCAGGGGTGGCTCACATCAGAAATGGCAGCCATTTGATACCATACAATGCACAATGAAAATACAAATACATAATAAATTAATGCAAATAATTAAAAGGACAATTTATCTTAAGTTAACTAGAAAACAAAACAATAAAACAAAAATGAAAACAGCAATCAAAAGGAGATTAAAAATCCAATCTGTAGATTAAACCCATGTACCAAGAGGAAGTCCACCCATGGTTTTGTCCCTCTGCTTTCCCACTGGCCGTGTCTCCTGTTGAGAGGAGAGAGGAGACCTTTGTGTCCCTTCAGAGGTGACCTGATGGAGACTCAGGGCACTTCCACACATACCTAAAACCAGCACCAAAACAGGTTAAAGTAATCTGCTTCCATGCAGGTTCTAGTCCACACCCCGCAAGTCAGTCTCCACAGGTCCAGCACCTCATTAGACAATTCCCAAATTTTAGGCTGGTCTCGATGGGTTCTCTAACTCATGAAATCTGGGTTTCTGCCTCAGCTGCCTCATTTGGCAACCCTTCCTCCTTTTACTATCTTTCCAAGTGGACAGAACTGTCTCAATGCCAGGCCATCTTTTCTTTGCCTTTTGCTTGATCAGTTGCACCTCAACACACATTTTTGGATTCTGCACTGTTTCTTCACCTAAGTGCTTATCTTACTACTTTTCAACTACAGTACTTGGCGGAGTATTGGCACAATCCACATCTCCACTTTGGGGCTAGAAACTAGCAAAACGTATGCACAAAGTATAGAGTCCACCCTATGATTCCCATATTGCAAGTCCAGTAATCACTAGGGATGTACACTTTTTCATATTTGTGTGCCGGATTTGAATGATTTGGTGGATTTGTCAGTCGTTCGACCAATCGGGGCATAGGGTGGCTACCTGTGCTTAACGGGGTCACACTCCCCCTGAGGGCTCAGGTCCACAGTTTGGGGGTCCTCTTGGATTCATCGCTGTTGCTTGAGCCCAGGTGTCGGCAGTGGCCTTTGCACAATTAAAACTTGTGCACCAACTGCGACCGTACCTTGAGAAGTCTGACTTGACCATGGTGGTCCATGCTCTAGTTACCTCAAGGATGGACTATTGTAACGCACTCTACGTGGGGCTGCCCTTGAAGACGGTCCAGAAATTGCAGTTGGTACAACAGTCGGCTTACTAACTGGAGCTGCTTACAGGGAGCGGTCAACCCTGCTGTTCAAGCAGCTCCACTGGCTGTCGATTATATTCTGGGCCCAATTTAAGGTGCAGGTTATTACCTATAAAGCTCTAAACAGTTTGGGACCTGCCTATCTTCGTGACCGCGTTGTCCCCTATGAACCCACCCGGTCACTGAGATCTTCCGAGGAGGCCCTCCTCTCGCTTCCGCCCTCCTCACAACTGCGTTTGGTGGGGACGAGAGAGAGGGCCTTCTCGGCCGTGGCCCCCCGACTCTGAAACTCCCTCCCCAGGGAGATTAGGTTGGCTCCCTCTCTACCTTCCTTCAGGAAACAACTGAAGACTTGGATGTTTCGGCAAGCCTTTGGAGATACAGTCATTAATTAATCAGCCCCAGAGGGTTTTTAATAATCTATCCCATTTTTATTACAATTTTACCATTTATGTGTTTTAAATCAAAGTCCCAATTGAAATCTAGGCAGTTGTCATAGCGATAAAAGTGTTTGAAAAGCCCTCCCCCACCCCAGCATTCCCACCTGGCTTGTGTCCTGAACCAGGCTGGCTTCCCTTCCCTCAGCTGCGCATGTGCTGCGCTCAGCTTTCCCCATGATCTTCCTGGATTGCTCTTTCGTTTTGCAAATGCTTGCAAGGAAGGCGCTCTTCTAAGGTTTTGCAAGAAGCACACCTTTCCTGTCCCAAAAAACCTTCCTTGCAAGCATTTGCAAAACAGAAGAGCAATCAACTGAATATGGTAAATGTTGAGACTTCCGGTAGTGGCAAGATGGCGGTTGCAGCAGAACGCTGAAGCTCTCTCCCTTGAGCCAGCGTTTTGACCTTCTCATTCACTCGGTAGAGCAGTGGCTCCCCCCCAAACTGCCAGACGGAGGTAGAGGGGTGCGAAACCGAAGACCCTGTGCCTGTTATCAGGAAATGGTGACAGCCGGGGTAGGTGGGCAGAGTGAGAAGAAGGTACCCTTTCATCTGATAGGGGCAGAACGCCGCCACTATTTTAAATACAAGAAATAAGGGAAGAAAATCGCAAAGAAAAAGTGAGGCTGCTCTGCGTCCAATGGGATACCTGACTGGGAAAGAACGGGAAGGAACCAAAACCCCCAGAGTGGTCTAGACTCTATAAGTTACAAGCTCCGGAGGAGTAACAGGGGACACAGGTTGTTTGGCGATTGGAGAACCAGTGGAAACGAGAGAGGACGGCGGAGGCAGTAGCAGCAGCTCCGGGGGAGACTTGGTGGCCGCGGGGCTGAATAGGGAGAACAGTGGAGGAGATCTGGAGTGAGAGCTGCATGATCTGAATGAGATGCGGAGGGAACCCAACCACGCGTCAAGGAGATAAGAGGCAGAAGGGCTCACCTGAAGGCAGCAAAGAACTGGGAAAGCAAGCTTCGCCACATCGGGGAGAAGGAGGAGGAGAGAGAAGCGAACAAGCAGGGAGCGGAAGACGAAGCGCCGCCGCCGCCCCGTGTGAGCGTGCGTGCGTGCGTCAGGAGTGCGTCAGGCGTGCGGCAGTGCGTGCGGCGGTGCGTGCGGCAGTGCGTGCGTCAGGACGGCGGCGTGCGTGGGGGCGCGCACGCGAGCGGTGGAGAACGGTGGCGGAGGCAAGAACGAAGCGAGCGGCGCGGGTGGGGTAGGACTAGAATAACAATACAATAATGCATCATCTTAACATCTGAAGAACAATTAAATAACTCTAAATAACTGAAAAAAGGACGCAGAAAAAGGACGCGGAGTATTCCGGATTGGAAAAGGGATAAAGGGGAAGAGGAGTGGGGGAAAAAAAAAAAAAAAAAAAGAAGAGGAGATTTACGAGGGAAAAGTGAAGGACAAGAGGCTGTATATTGTGAAGAAGTGAGGAAGCAAGGAAGGCATGAGGGACGGGTAATCTAGTGTCCAACTGTATTGTAGGTCTACATGTAGTGTCTTGTATAGTGCTGTATGTACTAGATACCTCATTCATAAGGATTGTTCAACTGTTCCAAAGGTGAAATCTGTAAGTCAAGGTTCAGAGGGCCGGATGAAGACGTCATACTGGGAAGAGGAAAGGGTGTAGAAGAGTAGAAGATTCCCTCTCGTTTAGTTCTGTTCATTAAGATTTATACATTTTGATTTTGACTTGAAAGGAGGGGAAAGGAGGTATCTGCAGTGCAAGGATGAGTGCAGCAAAGAATAAAATGGATAAAGATAAGGAGAAAGAAAAAAGAGGGGTCGGGAGGAAAGACTCACTCACTGACGACTACAGTATTAAAGTTGTTATGTTTGAGATCTTAAAATTACAAACAGAGGTAATTAAAATTCAGGAAAAACAGGATATACAATTTAATAGAGTCAAGGAAGAAATGATGAATATGAGGAAAGAAATAAAGGAAGAGATACAAATTTTAGTAAAAGAGGAAATCAATAAATTGAGGGAGGAATTAGAAACAACAAAACAAGAGGGATTGGTGAGAGCGAAGGAAAATATAGTGATCCATAATAATTACACAGAAATGAAGAATGAAATGAAAACAATCGAGAAAGAGATAAAGGCAGTTAAAAACCAACAGGAAAGTATTGAAATAAAAGAAAAAGAATCGCAATTAAGATTGCGAAATGTGCAGGAATCTGAAAGTGAAAACATCAGAGAAATATGTATTGAAATAATAGCAGAGATGATTAAAAAAACAAAGGAAGAAACAGACGATGAAATAGAGAGGGCGTATAGGGTGTATTCCAACTATTCTAAAAAATTCAACACACCTAGGGATATTGTGGTTCACTTTAACAAGAAGAGGGTTAGAGATGAAATCCTGTCATATAATTCAAAGAGACCCACATTGTATAAAGGGGAAAAAATAGCAATTTTAAAGGAATTTCCAATTTCGGTACTGGAGAGAAGACGAAAATATTATTTTTTAACCGATGAATTGAGAAAAAGGAGTATCAAGTTTAGATGGGACAGAATAGAGGGTCTGATGTTAACGTGGGAAGGGCATAGAAAATGGATAACAAGTGAAAAAAATGCAAAGATTTTTTATGAGAAATATTTGAATAAAGACGGAAAAGAGGACAGGAAAGAGGAATACCAAGGCAAAGGAAAGAGTGAGGAGGAGCAGAGAAGCGACTGGTCCCAGAGTGATAGGGAGGAAACTGGGAGACAAAAAAAAAGAATTAGAGAAAAATCACCGGAAGACTTGATTGACTTAATAACTCTAAATAGGGAAGTAAAGGATAAAGGAGAGGAAATTATTAAAGATGATGATGGCACAAAGAATTAAAATTTATTCAAACAACGTGAATGGTTTTAACTCACCGAATAAAAGAAAGAAAATTTGGCACCATATCAAAAAAGGAAAATACGATATCATTTGTCTTCAAGAAACTCACATATCACACAAACATGTGGCACATTTAACACAAAACAGCCTGGGGAGAACATATTACGCTTCGGGTCCCGAAAAAAAAGAGGAGTGGTGACATACGTAAACAATAAGATACTATCAAAAATTGCCTTCAAAGATCAAGAAGGCAGAATATTAGGCATCATGATAGAAATTGGGGGCAGAAGAACATTAATATGCAATATATATGCTCCAAACGGCTGCAAAACAAACTTCGCAAACAATCTACAACAAAAGATTCTAGAGCACGAATATGAGGACTTAATTCTGTTAGGAGACTTTAACGGTGTCTTAGATACTAAATTAGATAAGTCAAGTACAAAAGGGATCACCAAGAAGAAAGATAGCGGAAAGCTGCCATCGAGATTTATACAATTAAAGATGGAGCTAGGATTACAGGACATTTGGAGACAGAGAAATTGTAGTGAGAGGGACTACACGTTCCTTTCACATAGACACTCCACCTGGTCTCGGATCGATATGATCTGGGGGACAAAAGTGATAACCTCTCTAGTAAACTCTATAAAGATTTTACCAAGGCTGCACTCTGACCATGCGCCTATGGAAATGATAATAGAAGATAAAAGGAACATTAAGAAAGAGTACAGATGGAGATTAAACGAGTTGTTATTAAAAGACATATCAGAGCAAAATAGATATAGGGGGTTGCTGGCTGAATATTTTCAATTAAATAGGGAGGAGGATACCAACATAGCTACCATCTGGGACGCAAGTAAAGCGTTTATCAGAGGACAGTTCATTCAGCATAATATCAGAAAGAATAGAGACAAAAGACTAAAACAGAAAGAACTGGAGGAGGCAGCTGCTAGGCTAGAAGATAAGCTAAAGAGTAATCCGAAAGATAAAGAAACAGCCTTTAAACTAGAAACTCTGAAGAAACAGCTAGATAACCAACAATTGGAAGAGATAGGGAAAAAAATGATCTATGTAAGACAACAAAACTTTGAAAACGCGAATAAAGTAGGAAAGTGGCTGGCATGGAAAATGAATAAAAAAAAACAATCACATTGTATCAATAAGATTCAAGAGGATAACAACATATATTTCGAACGGAAAGAAATAGAAAAACAATTTATCAAATATTACAGGAACCTATACACAGAGGACAAAATCCCGAAAGAGAAGGTTACACAATACCTAGGAACGCAAAATATTAAGAAAATTACAGAAAATCAACGAGAACGATTAAATAAGAAAATAGACATAGAAGAAATAGTGAGAGCAATTCAAAGATTACCCAATAATAAAGCCCCCGGGCCGGATGGTCTATCAACTATTTACTATAAAGTATTTCAGGACATTCTAAGCAAACCGCTACAAAAGGTAATGAACAATATTTTGGAAGGGGAAAAGATTCCACAATCCTGGGAAAACGCCAACATAGTTCTAATACCAAAAAAAAATACAGACAATGTTAGAGTTGCGAACTTCAGACCGATCTCCCTGTTAAATGCAGATTATAAAATATTTACGAGTATAATGGCGGAAAGATTAAAAAATGTCTTAGCAGAAAGAATTCATGAAGATCAATGTGGTTTCCTGCCCGGAAGACACCAAAGAGACAACATTAGAATAATAATGAATGCAATCGAGTATTACGAAAAAAACAGACAAAGAGAAATGGCATTTTTATTTTTAGACGCCGAGAAGGCATTCGACAGCGTTAATTGGTTTTGCATATTAGAGATTCTCTCTGAGATGGATATAGGATTTTACTTTAAAAACGCAATAAAAAAGATTTACTCAAAACAGAGTGCCAGGATTATAATAAACGGGGAACTATCAGACACGCTAGAAATAAAGAAAGGAACAAGACAGGGGTGCCCTCTCTCCCCGTTACTATTCATCTTAACATCAGAAATTCTACTGGATGCAATCAGGAAAAACAAAGATCTGAAAGGGTTGAGAACCAAAAACATCATTTTCAAAACACGTGCCTATGCAGATGATATTGTATGTTTGATTGAAGAACCAACAAATCAGATTAAGCTATGGCTGGAGACAATTGAAAAATTTGGGGAAATAGCCGGGATAAAGATAAACAGAGAGAAGACCAAAATATTGACTAAGAATATATCACAAGCACAGAGGGAAGAATTACAAAAGAAAACGGGGATAGAGGTAGTTAAAAAGGTTAAATATCTAGGGATTGAATTAACAGCTAGCAATACCCAACTGCAGAAAAATAACTACGATAAAAAATGGAGAGAAGTGAAAAAGAAAATGGAAAGATGGGATGCATTAAATCTCTCACTATTAGGAAAAATAGCCGCCATAAAAATGAAGGTTTTAGCCGAAGCGCTATTCCTATTTCAAAATTTACCCATTCTGAGAAATAAAAAAACGCTTAGTGACTGGCAGAAAGAGATCAACAAATTTATATGGGGCAGAAAACGTGCAAGGATAAAATTTCAGTACATGAAGGATGACATCAGGAGAGGGGGAATGGGAGTTCCTGACCTCCAGATATACTATGATGCAGCGGTACTAGAATGGGTTAAGGAATGGGCTGTCCTGCGGAAGACCAGGATTTTAGCATTAGAAGGCCAGGACCTGAATAAGGGATGGCACGCTTATCTATGGAAAAGAAAAGGTTTCAAAGAAAAAAACTTCAACAACCACTATATTAGAAAAGCATTATTAACAACTTGGGAGAGATACAAGCATAAATTTTACAGGAAGACTCCATTATGGCTTTCCCCGTTAGAATCAGAACATATGAGGGAGATCCCTAGGGAAAGATGGCTAACATACAAACACTTAGTACGAGAAGACAATCATGGAATAAGTATAAAACCATATGAGGAGGTTAAACAATTAGAGCCATCTATAACCTGGCTAAATTACTGGCAGATCAATGAATGCTTTAAAATTGATAACCAAATAGGATTTGAGAAAAATGACACAACCTGGGATAAAGTTTTAAAGCTTGAAAAGAAAGTGATTAAAGTGTTATATCAACAGCTTTTGATCTGGGAAACAGAAGAGGTTTATGTTAAGGACAATATGATCGCATGGGCGAGGGAATTCGGACACACTATAAATTTTGAAGACTGGGAAAAATGTTGGCAAAAGAAACTAAAATACACATACTCAACAGCTATAAAGGAAAGTTGGTATAAAATTTTTTTTAGGTGGTATATTACGCCAGTAAAACTTGCAAAATTTAACAAGGGAAAGAGGGGGGAAGAGTGCTGGAAATGCAGGAAAGAAAAGGGAGATCTATTCCACATGTGGTGGGGATGTAAGAAGATCAAAAGGTTCTGGAGGAAAATTAAGAAAGAGATGGAGATTATACTACAAATAAAATTCACATTAAAACCGGAATATCTGCTACTAGGGTTAACCGACTTTCACATGGACTCAAACAATGAAAAATTGTTCATATATATGATAAGTGCAGCCAGAATTGTGATAGCGAAAAGTTGGAAAACGACGGAAATTCCATCGCTAGAGCTATGGACATTGAAACTAATGGACATACAAAATATGGACAATTTAACGCAGATAATCTCGCAAAAATATCACACAAGGACAAAAACGAACTGGAATAATTTAAGTAGATATTTAAAAGAAAAATGGAACTTGGAAATATAGGGAAAAAGGTGTTTATGTGAAGACATCCTGGGGAGCTAAGAAAATTTGGGTCGGGAAAGTGAGGAAAAAAAAAAAAGTCATAATACACAGGGCAGTGGATCTGGAAGGTCATTCAGGAAGGAAGGAAGGTGGGGGGGATTCGGGTTGGGTTTGTTGGGCTCTTTATTCGTCTGGTTTTTCTTTTCTTTTTTTTTTTTTTGTTCTTTTTCTCTCTGTTTTTTCTATACAAACGTTTCCTTCCACTTTTATTGTATCACGAAAATTATAAATAAAATGCTTAAAAAAAAAAAAACTGAATATGGTAAATGTTTTCTTCTATACTTTGTTTATTTTTAATTCCAAAACGTCATGAACTTTCTGGATAACCCTCGTATATATATAATATTAATAGTCTCATTCTGAGAAGAGAAAAGGTTGCATTTTAAATCTTTTTTTTCCTTTTAAAATTTGCTCCTTTTAAAATTTGCAGAAACCAGTTGGGGATCTGGAGGGAGCATGCCGGAGACCGTTGCCCTGCGGTTATCCATTCTGGAGACCAATTTGTCCAGGCTGTCGGAAACCGTGGGGAGATTGGCGCCACTATTGGAGGAGAATCTCCTGAAGGAGCCCACCCGAGATGGCGCCGACAGAGAGCCGAACAAGGATGAGGCTTGGAGCCAGAGGGGCCAGCGCGCCTCGACGCAGAGCCCCGTAGCGGCAGGCGGCGAGGGGGACGAGGAATATTGGCAGGAGCTGGAGTTCCGGGACAGAATGGCGCGCGAGGTGGAGCGCCAGCAAGCACTGGGAACTCTGAGGCCGCCAACTCCAACAGGACTCCCAACCCCCCGAATGGGCGTCGGGGTTGAAAGACCATTGGGACCAGGGATCGGGTCCAGTGGGTTGGCGGAGGAAGGTGAAGAGGAGCCGGAGATCCATGAAGGGGAGGAGGATGTGCCGTATGACGAAGGAAGGCGAGGTGCGGGAGCTACAGCAAGGCCCGCATTCGGATGGGTGGAAGGGCCGACAGCAGCGGCAGAATTTCGGGAGCCGCGGGGAACGACCGCCGGGATGGGGCGCGGCGTGTTCAAAGGGGCAGCCCAAGGGAACCCAATGCAACCCTTCCACAGACCTCCCATACAGCAGCAACGGGCCGTAGAATGGATGCCTAGGAGAGAAGAGCTCAAACTGGAATACGGAGGGGAATCATCCGAACTGAACTTTTTCCTCATTGGCATCAGAGGATACATGGAGGACAATGCACACACATTCCCCTCCGAAGGAAGCATGGTTCGGGCCATCGGCAACACGCTAAAGAGGGGAGCAGCCAGCTGGTATGTGCAATTACATGCCAGACGCGACCCGTGCTTGAGGTCAGTGCCCCGATTCCTCGCCGCACTGGAAAACCGGTTTAGAGACCAGCTAGAGCAATTGAGGGCTCGAGACCAGCTTAAAGGAATAAAGCAGAGGGACAAAACGGTGCCCGAGTATGCAGAGGAATTCCTCCATCTCGCAGAAAGGGTGCCAGAGTGGTCTGAAGTGACCAAAGTGGAGATATTCAAAGAGGGACTACGCCCCGAGGTTTTTAGTTGGGCGGCGCACAGAGATGACCCAGAAACTCTAAAGGGTTGGATCCAACTGGTAGGGCGCGTCGAATCCACCTTGGCCCAAGTAAAGCGCTTCCGGAGCGGCGGCGGCGGCGGCCAGCAGAGACCGGTAGCGAGGGGTCGAGGAGAAACGAGGAAGCAGGAAAGACCCGGAGGGAGGCCGGGGATCCCCTTCAAAGGAGATGACAACAGACCTAAGCCGCGATGCTTTGTATGTGGGAAGACGGGCCATCGAGCAGCAGAATGTTGGGCCCGGAAGGGGGAGCCGCCAAAAGCCTCAAAGCCCAAGCCAGCAGCAGGGAGACGAGCGGAGGAGGAGGTGCGAGCCCCAGAATCTCCAGAGAGGCTGATGAGTCAAGACAAACGCATGCTGGTAGTGCCGATCTGCCTGTCGGGGTTAGAGAATCGGGCCACCTGCAGGGCATTCGTGGATTGCGGTTGTTCTAGGAACATTATAACTCCGGAATTAGCAGGGGCACTAAAATGCCAGCAGACGCTGCTTGACTCCCCAATTGCATTTTCGCAGCTAGATGGATCAGTTGCTGCTGGGGAAGTATCTACGAAGGAAATACAGGGGGTCCCATGTAAAATAGGCAAATGGGAAGGAAGAATATCCTTTGTGATAGCCCCTGTTGCCACATACAATGTCATACTAGGGATCCCATGGCTCGAACAGGCTAATCCCGAAGTAGATTGGAGAGGGAAGAGCCTAGCATTTAAAGAGCAACAAACACATTTGGAGATAAGCAAAATAGCAGAAGAAGAGAACGAGGGAGATGAAGCAGGGGAAATAGACCAACAGCTATTGCCCCCTGAATACAGGGACTTTGTGGATGTTTTCAATCAGAAAGAGGCAAGTAAATTACCTCCCAAAAGGAATATAGAAGTAGAAATTGAAATAACCCCAGGAGCAAACTTACCAAAACCAAAAGTGTATCCTATGTCTGTTCAGGAGAAAGAAGAATTGAGGAAATATATTGATAAGAACCTGGCGCGAGGCTTCATTAAGCCATCCAACTCCCCTCTGGGAGCCCCAGTGTTATTTAGAAGAAAGAAAGACAACTCTTTAAGACTGTGCATTGACTATCGAAATTTAAATGCAATTACTAAGGACAATAAATACCCTATGCCCTTAGTAAAGGATTTGATTACAGTACTGAAGAAAGGGAGCATATTTACTAAACTGGATTTAATTGAAGCGTATCATAAATTAAGAATCAAACCCGAGGATACTTGGAAAACTGCATTTTCCTGCGCATTCGGCCATTTTGAATATTTAATTTTACCTTTTGGATTAAAAAATGGCGGCGCTTGCTTTATGCAGCTCATAAATGAAATACTGCACCCACTGTTGTACCGGGGAGTATTCATATTTCTGGATGACATCCTGATCGTGAGCGAAGATAAAGAAAAGCACGTGGAATTGGTCCGGGAAGTTTTGCAAAGACTAAGGGAAGCAAAGCTGTATGCAAAACTGTCCAAATGTGAATTCAATAAAACTCAAATTGACTTTCTGGGGTATCGGATATCTCCGGACGGATTAGCCATGGACCTGTCTAAAGTATCAGACGTAAAAGAATGGGGAGTACCTCAAACAAGGAGGCAGTTGCAATCATTTCTAGGATTTGCAAATTTTTATAGATCGTTCATAAAAGGATTTGCACAAATAACCGCACCCCTTACCGAACTTTTAAAAACAAAAGGGAAAGGGGAGACAGCAAAAGTGAAAGCCCCTGGCGCCAAACTGAGTTGGACGCCAGAATGCCAAAAGGCTTTTGAAACCCTAAAAGGACGCTTTACAGAAGAACCTGTCCTAAAACACCCCGACATCCGGAGCCCTTTCATAATTCATTGCGATGCTTCAGACTGTGCGTACGGGGCAGTACTATTGCAAAAAGATCAAAATGGGAACTTAAAACCTTGTGGATATTTGTCTCGGAAGTTCAGTGAAACTGAAAAATGTTGGCCCATATGGGAAAAAGAAGCATTAGCAATATTAAAAGCCTTAGAATGCTGGCGACACTTCCTCGAAGGGAGTGGAATCCCATTTGAAATTTGGTCTGATCATAAGAACCTCCAGTATTTAAAATCTCCTCGAAAATTGTCCCCCAAGCAAATCAGATGGGCACAATACTTTAGCAGGTTCGATTTCCAATTAAAGTTTTTCCAAGGGAAACAGAATGTATTGGCAGATGCTCTTTCACGCATGCCTCAACACGAGGGCATAACTACAACAAAAGAGGGAACATTATTTTCCGATAGACAATGGGGTTTGGCTATCAGTACAAGAGCGCAGGCCCAAAAAGAGAGCGCGGCTACTATCAAATTTGACGAAGAAGATAGTTGGGGAAAAGAACTGAGACAGTCATATGAAGGAGATCAGTGGATCGCATCCAACGCAGAAAAAGGGGAGCAGAAGGGGGGATTTTGGTTCGTGAAAAAGAAACTGTATATCCCAACGATATTGAGGATTAAGATTTTGCATCGTTTCCATAATAACCAGAGCGCTGGTCATACAGGGATTACAAAAACAATAAAGGCGATAGCAAAACACTGTTGGTGGCCAGGGATGAGAAAGGACATAAAAAATCATGTTATTCAATGTGATGACTGTGCCAGAAATAAATCGAGAGGAGGGAAGCCAATGGGACTATTACAAACAGTAGCAGAACCTACAAGGCCTTGGGAATGTGTAGCTATGGACTTTGTGGGAGAGCTGCCGGTTAGCAAAGGATATCGCTATATTTGGACAGTATTAGACCTGTTTTCTAAACAGGCCCACTTTATAGCACTGACGAAACTACCATCAGCAGAGAAACTGGCTGAATTATACATAAACCACATTTACAAACTTCATGGATGTCCCAGTAGGGTGGTCAGTGATAGGGGTGTTCAGTTCACAGCAAAATTTTGGGACAAATTCTTGGAAATGCTAGGAGCAGAAAGGAGCCTAAGTTCCGCTTTTCACCCCATGACAAATGGGGCAGTAGAACGTACTCAACAGACACTTGGGCAGTTCCTTCGCATGTACTCTAATTTGAGACAAAATGACTGGTCTAAGTGGCTAGCCTTCGCTGAACTAGCTTTTAATTCGACTATACACTCCGCAACGAATAAAACCCCCTTTGAAGTAGTTTACGGGTATGAAATACAGCCTCTGCCCCAATTGCCAAGATGGGCAGAGAATGAAGAAACAGGGGCAGGGAAATGGAAAACCCAAATGCTTGAATGTTGGAGTCAAGTGACTGCATCCTTAAAGGAAGCACACAAAAAGTATAAGACATTTGCAGACAGAAAAAGGATAGAAGGCGATAAATTGGAGAAAGGGGATTTAGTGTGGTTAAGTACACAAAACATCAAATTGGGGCTACCTTCAAGAAAACTGGGGCCCAAATATATTGGACCATTCAGGATACAGGGTGTGATAAACGAAGTGACTTTCCAATTGGCATTGCCAAAAAGTTTTGGGAAAATACATCCAGTATTCCATCGCAGTTTATTGAAAAAGTATATGGGTACTTTGGACAAAATGGACACCTAGAATTATTGTTTGATTTATTTCAGAATTGTGATGAAAGAAGCACAGAAGAAGAGGACGAAGAAAAAGGGGGCACCATGTCATGGAACCAAGTCCCAGGGCTGAATTTCCAAACCCTGGACTTGGAGTCATAACATAAATAATCCTGAATGTCTCATGAAAGCACCTGGCAGAAGAAGATAGAAGAGCATGGGAACTCGGGGTTGAAAGTATAAACAATTATAATTGGTAGACTGTGTGGGAATAGTAGTAATGTGATACAGGGGGTGGGGTTTTGATGATGATATTTACGTGTGGTGTGACGTTGCAACAAAGGTGATAAAAATGATTGTATGTAAACATTAGGTCATTCTCGACTTTTTCCAAGTCATGTATTCTTCAATAAAGATTGGTTCTGAGAGCAGCTATCTTTGATCTGCGTTCATGCTGGTTCTTTGAAGTAAGCAGGACATTTTTGTGTATGTGACATAAGCCCCTGTCCTGAGCGAGTTCCCTCCCCTCCTGGTTAGAAGCAGGCTAAGCCCCATAGGAATAGGGTTGTTGTATGTCTTTCGGGCTGTGTGGCCATGTTCCAGAAGCATTCTCTCCTGACGTTTCGCCCACATCTATGGCAGGCATCCTCAGAGGTTGTGAGGTATGTGAGGTTACCTCACAACCTCTGAGGATGCCTGCCATAGATGTGGGCGAAACGTCAGGAGAGAATGCTTCTGGAACATGGCCACACAGCCCGAAAGACGTACAACAACCCTGTGATCCCGGCCATGAAAGCCTTCGACAACCCATAGGAATAAATCCACTCCTAGATTATTTTATCCCAGATTTTCTGGCAGTGTGGACATATAATCTAGTTCAAAGCAGATAATCTGGGATCAGATCTTGGTATAGAGTGTTGAAGATCTACACTGCCTTATATCCCAGGATCTGATTCCAGATTATCTGATTTAAACTGGATTATATGAGCACCCACTGCATATTATTATTATTAGTTTGCTGAATGCATGAAAATGAATCTGGCATGGGGCAGCTGAAGCCTTAGTCAGAAGAGATCAGAGCGTCCATTCTTAGGTTCTTAGAGATTTCTAGATGGACCACTCCAATCAAATCTGCAAAAGTTAAGCTTGTGATAATAGTTGCTTTCGTTCATTGGGTTTTGATGAGGAAAGGCTCAGGGAATCAAAAAAGGCTCTGAAAAGCAAGCATTAAGAAGTTAAACCAAAAAGTCCAGGGGAAAAGACTTCAAAGACAAAGACTTCTCAGCCTGGAATATCCACATGCAGATTCAGTTGAAAACAACATGGAATGGAAACAAAGAGACTAGGTTGAAAGATCATTTAATAACAAGCAAATTGAACTCTCCACAGGTACAGATTTGGAGGATACTAGTTTAAGCCCAGTGGCGTTTTCACTTGAGGGTGGCATTGAGACATTTGGGAACGGTTGCTCCAACACAGAAAGTCTAGGAGAAACCTAGTCTACGCAAAGCTGAGTTTGTCTGGTCACCCTTGACTTTGCCAGGGCGTTTGTTCTCCGGATGTGAATTTTTCAGCGAGGGATAACACAAAACTTGTAGGGCTGAGGGATGTTGTCCATGTTCCCTTTCATGGGTGAAAGGTCAATATCCTTGGGATCCATGAGGGGCTTCAGCTTGAAGTTCTGGAGGATAGAAGTGAAGAACAAGAAGAGCTCCATGAGGGCCAGGCCTTCTCCTGCGCAGATCCGTTTGCCTGTAAGGAGACCCAGGAAGGAAGGAAGGAAGTGTTGGGAATCATCCTGGACTACTCAAGTCTAAATGTAGTCAGATAGATGATAGAGTTAGATTGAGGGAATCCTTTCCCCGTTTCCAAAGCATGCCTAGACAGGCTCTACTGTGTTTCACTCTATCCTGTGTATGTCATGTCCCTTACATTGAAGTTAGTAGAAATGTGAATCTTTAGGGACACTAACTTCTCATTGGTCAGAATGTCTTTTATGGCCCCAATAAATTGGACCATGAGGTTGGAACCATTTTTGGTTCTCTCTTCTCCCTTTGTTCTTCTAGCTAACAAGAAGGATCCTGCCATCTCTCCTGGCAAGATGTAGCTATTTAGATGTTGGTTATTTTTCCTTTCTTATTTTTCTTTAGAAACCAGTCTAGAGTAGACTAGACAGCTCCCAAGCCTGTCTATCTACAATTGAGTTCTTTTTACCTTAATAAATACTTTTTGATCTTTTATTGAGACTCTGCAGTCCATTGCAATCCTAAATAGACAAAGGCTTCTCTTTGCTCACCCCGTGTAAGTAACTGCTGCATTTGAAAGCTTTGGTTTTGCTACTCTGCTGATTTTGGTGGAATCTCCCCCAGAGAGGGTTGAATTGAGTCTAATCTCTCAGAGATTACCACAGCAGGAAGGAAGGAAGGAAGGAAGGAAGGAAGGAAGGAAGGAAGGAAGGAAGGAAGGAAGGAAGGAAGGAAGGAAGGAAGGAAGGAAGGAAGGAAGGGGAGAAAGAGGGAAGGGGGTCACAAAGGCAGCTGGAGGATATGCTCATCAGAGTGCAGTCTACAGAGCAAGGGAAGCAGCAGCCCCGCTCTATTCTGCCTTGGTCTGGCCTCCTCATCTGGAAACCTCTGTCCAGGAACCCTTGATAAGCTGGTACATATCTAAGGAAGAGTAACCAAGATGCTCAGGGGTCTTGAAACCAAGCCAAAGAAGGAGCCTCCATCACACTCGGAAGATCTTGAAACCAAGCCAAATAAGGCACTAAGTTCCACTGTTGAACTGCTCTTATGGTCAGGATGATGTCCCTTTTATTGTTACAGCCAAATGGGCATGTACATATACATCAGTTTTATGTCTCCCGTTGAGCTTTATGACGTGACGTCAAAAGGGTCACGACACATGGACATAATGGATACCTCAACACTGGTAGGATGGAGATGAGGGACCTTTGGGATCCTTTTCATCTTTCAGTAGAAACAAAAAAAATCCAACAAGTGGTCTTTTTTTGAGGGGGAGGGGTATTAATTATGTTCTGATTAAAATCCTTTGGTTGGCACTCTGGTCTCCATGTGTGCATGGCATTATGTTCAATAGCTCCAGGCTAGTGTTGAAAATAGCCAATTGGGGGCTCTCTTTGGTCCACAGCAATTTCCTGCATGGCAGAAGTGGGACTGGTTGGCCCTGGTGGTTTCTTCCAACTGTATGACTCTATGGTTCAATATCTCACAACCACTGGAGGATTCATTTCCCAGAAATGGACAACTCAGAAGACCCAAAGGAGCCTCTCAGCCACATGAATCCCTGGACTGCTGCCCAATGGGGGAAGGAGGGACTTACCTGCCGAGAAGGGCATGAAGTAGTTGCTCTTCCTGAAGGTCCCATCCGGGTTCAGGAAATGTCCTGGGTCAAACTTTGTTGGGTTGGGAAATTCCTTGCCGTCATGCAGCACCGAGGTCAGAACAGGCAAGATGGTGGTACCCTAAAAAGAGTACAGTATTTGGAGAACTAACAACACTATGTAACACAATTTGAAAAAAATATTCTGTTCCTGGTTTGAAAGTATTATTTCTTGTTTAACTGTGTGGTAATTACTTTGAAAGAAGTTGCTATATTCCAGAAAATTCATTTTTGTGGCTGCCACAAAACCTGTTGAATTGGTTAAGACTCATTGAAGCACCAGAGCAAAATGTGTTGCAGGATGTACCACAAAAACAAAGTTTTTGCAGTTTAATAAACTTTCTCCATAATTTTACGATAGAACCAATTAGGAAATGATATTTAGAAAAACCGGAACAAAATTTGTGTTGCATTGTGTAATTGTTTGGAAATTTCAATACTTTGGTGTTGGGGTGCAGGTGGGGTTGGGGATATGGGTTTTTCAGGTCAGTGGCTTAATTGTCAAGATAGAAATAGCTCAGCTGCAATTTCACCAGGATGTCTAGTCTTATTGGATGTTGTAATGAAGTATGAATTTTGGTTTACAGATGTTATGTTTAATTGTGTGTTTATGTTTTAAAAGGGTAAGTATTACAATTATCGCATCTTAGCATTCTGGGGCAGGCTGCCATAGAAACGTAGGCGGATCCAACTGTCATTTGGCAGAAGAGAGTTTGAAAAGAAACTCAGTCAGTCAGTCTGTGGTCAGAGAACTACAGGGAAGGTTGGTTTTAGTTTGGGCTCTGGTGAAGCTCAGGAAAGGCTGATCCTAAGTTAGGGGATCAGGGATAAAATAAGTTTGGTGACTTATTTTAAGGTAGTCTGTTAGTGGAGAAAGAACTGACATTTTAAGAAGTTTGGAACACCTCAATATAGTTTTGCAACTGTTGAAGAAAGTGTAACTCTGAGAAGCAACATTGTAAACACTAAGCTCTGTGCCTGAATAAACTTGTTAGTGTTCTCCAACATCCAAGCCTCTGTCACATATATTCTAAACTAAGTTACGCTACCATCTAAAGTGAAGAAGAAGAAGAAAAAAAAACAAAAAGTAAAAGGTCTCCTCCCTGAGTCTTTGGTGGTTGCCACGTTACAGATGTCAAGTAGAGGGCTCCTTCCAATGTCATGGTTCTGTTGTGGGAATGTCTTCTTCTGGGAGTAGAAGCAGAGAACTCACTCTTGGGATGAGGTATCCTCTGAATGGTGTGTCGTTGACCACGGAATGGGGGAGGGCCACTGGAGAAGGAGAGGTGAATCTCTGGATCTCGTGGATGACGGCGTCTGTATAAGGCATCTGTCCACGGTCAGCCATGGTGGGCATTCGAGAGCGACCAACCACCCGGTCAATCTCTTCCTGCACTTTCTCTGCCAGGAGATGCAAGAGGCTACATGTCAAGAAAGAAGCATCCAGAGAACATCAGAGAAATCATACAAATTCTGGCTCATGGCAAGAAACAAGAAATGCCCTGGAAAGGATTGGATCCCAGATCATTGTGAATCCCCCCCCCAATAGTAAACCACCAGCTTCCATGTTTTGTACTAAATGTCATCAAAAGAGATATGCCACCTAAAAGTGGAATCGCACCATCCCCAAATGTGGATGTCTACATCTTTATGACTATCAAAACTACCCGAGCTGACCTCTGAGGCTGCAACATTTGAGTCTTGAAGTGTGACATTCTTGGATCTTTTCCAAAGTTATGCTTTGTGTTAACCATTTTGGTGGATGAGTTCTGGATTTCCTTATCTTTGGTCTTCTTGTGGTCATTTGCACTAAAGTTCCCCATTTAACTTGATTTATCTAAGAAATCCAAATGATGGTGGAAGGTAATAGTCCCACAAGACACTACCAATCTTAGGATGCCATATAAATCAATTATTTCATGGATACTGGTTCTATCACTGTTGAGGGGACGTCAATTTGAGCTAGATCTGTTGTGAAGATTTACCTAGTTTTGTGCAATGTCACCAAATCCAACTACCTTCCCATAAAGAGCTTGGACTCCCCCCAAAAAGATGAATTAGTTGGTTCAAAAATTCCCTCAGTTGATCACGAAGCAGCATTCGCCCACAAACACCTTCTTCCTAATGCCTTACACAACTTCAAAATCAGCTGAACAATCCAGAGATCAGAAATCAGGAATTAGTAGTACAACCACTTTCTGGACCTCTTTTCAGTCCAAATGTGTTGGACCAGAATAATGGAATCAGAATCATAGAGTTGGAAGAGAACATGTGGGCCATCTAGTCCAATCCCCTGCCATGCAGGCAAAGCAGAATCAAGGTATCCCTGACAGATGGCCATCCAGCCTCTGTTTAAAAGTTTGCAAATCAAGAGTTCAAAAGCTGATGAAAGCAGAAGGCCCGGATCATCCCCATCTATTTTGCCTTCAACCAGAACTAGAAATTAAACAACTTTAGGACCTATTTTCAGCCTAATGGCAACTCCAGAGTCTGATCACAGTTAATCTGCAGAAGCTACAATTTTGATGGAACCTGTTGGCCTGAGGTCTCCACATCTTTCTTACCTTCTATCTCTTGGTACTTCTGGAGGATCAAGAGCCCATATCGGAGTGTAGCATTGATTGTTTCAGTTCCTGCGGCAAACAACTCCAGGCTGCAGATGACCATGTTCTCCATGGTGAACTCGAAGGCCTCATTGTGCTTCTCCTGGTGATACATGCAACACAATCAGTTTGCTCAGCCCAACTGTGCTTAGTGAAGTCTAGGAAATATCAATGGAAATCTTTCTCTGGCTGAGTCCTCAGAATAACAGGAGCTCTCTCTTCCTTCCAGGTCCACTACACTGGCCTCAGAGGGAGAAAAGGAGAGGCAGGCAGACCTCCACAATGTCTGGTCTTCCATTCACCTTGATTACATGACCTTGACACACACACACACACACACACATTCTCAGAGCCCAGCATCCTCAGGTGATGCCAGGAGGTGTGGGTGTGGATGTGGCCTCATAAATCCAGGTTTTCTGAGCAGAAAAAGCTCAGAAATGTCTGTGTGCCATTTTTTGGAAATTTAGTTTCCAACTTTGGTGCTTATTGGTGACCTTCCATCCAACTATTAAACAGGCATGGCCCTGCTTGGTTTTTAGAATAAAATGGGAGCTGGTTCTTTTGGGAAGTCTTGGACCTGGCTTATCTCTTTTAAAGTTTTAATAGATGGAACAGAAGAAGGAAAGGCTTTCCCAAAGAACCTTCTCCCAAAAGACCCCTCTCCATCAGGGGGTAGGATGTCCCAGGGTGAAAGGGTTTCAAGTAATCTCCCTATGGGGTTAGGCTCATTACCTTGCAATGTCCTTGGAAATTCTCAACCAAAATCTAGAGCACATATGTGATACTACAGTGCTTGGAGGATGGCTCAAAACCAAGGATTCCATGACTCTCTCTTACCTGATCCATTCTGATAAAGAAGCAGTCAATGAAACCTCGAGGTGAGTTGGGGTCCAAAGTAGCCCTGTGTTCCTTGGCTTCCTCCAGAATGAATTATCTGCATTTGATGTCACATTGTATCATGCGTTGATAGGGTCCTGGGATCCATTCCATCAGAACAGGGAAGGTATTGTAGAGCTGGAAGACAAGGTGCACAATAGGGATGTGTCAAGAGGGGACATGACAGCCAGGTTGAAAGAAGTGAAAGGATGTCACATGGAGAAGAGGACAATGGCAAACTAGGGCCCAGGGGGCGGATGCAGCCTTGTGGGTGCTTACCTCAGGACCTCTTCATTTTCTCTACCTTCTTGGCAGAAGGTCATAGAAGCCCACCACATCTTTATGGCAAAAAGATGGAGGAGAAAGGCATGTAGTAGCTGAAAACCCGCTGAAGCACTCTCAGCTACCGTGTGTCTCGACCTCCTCCTGCCATAAGGATGGTGCGAGCAGCTGAGAACTGAAGAAGCACTCTCAACTGCTGACTGTCTTGCCCTCCTCCTGGTATCATGCCAAGAGGACAGCCTGGGGATCAGGGGAGGAGGAAAAGAGATCCCACCTAAACATTAGGAAGAACTTCCTGAGTATCAACAATGAAATGGGTGTGGGGAATGTCCTTCTTGGAGGTTTCTAAACACAGACTTGATGTTCATCTACTTGGAATGCTTCAAATGGGACTTCCTGCATGGAAGAAGGGGGTTGGACTGTATGATCCTAGCATTTCCTCCAACTCCTGGAGTCATGGATTGGAAACCAAGAATCAATGGGCAAATTGGAAGGTGTCCTCTCTTTTCTGGGTGCAGAATCCCTTGTGGGATGAGACCCTGATGGCAAATCATTGTATCCACATTAAGGCCTGGTTCCCTGGGGATTCACTGCATCTCTCTTTCCTATTTTTAATCTATCAGTGTTATTTAGGGGGCAAATGCCCAGAGTCATGTCTCTGCCCTCCTCCATCCCTCTTATATCAATGACGTCTGTGGCCACAGTGACACAAAAGGTGCAAACAGAAGGCCCATCTACACTGGCCACCTAGATCAAGTTGAAACTGACATTGCAGAAACTGAATGTCACTCTGTGATTATTGGATCATAAACCCTGGAACCAGTTTGAGGTCCAGATGGAGATCACAGAGGCTGGTCTCTGAACCAGTTCCAGGGTCTGCAGTAGTCATGGCTTGACAGTCTTGGGGAATAAAAATTTTTCAAATTCCTTCAGAATGCGCACTTGCAGATAGCATTCTGTGGAGTTCTTAATGTCACCACATGGTGAGGAGCATTAAGAGACACTTTTCTAGACTTTCCCCTGACTTTGCTCGTGTTGGATTAACAGGTTCAAAGTACACTTCAGTGGGCATTTCCAGTAGGCATATTACGGATTACTTGAAGCAGTATTAAACCGTCAGTGTAGATGGCTCCTCAATGGGAAATGTCACCAGCTAGGAAGGAAAGGGGCCTACCTGTCCCCAAGCAGAGTTAAAAAGCTCAGTGTTCTCTTTTGTTATGGCTATCAAGGTTTGAAACCTCTTGTCATTGTATTTGTAGCGCTTCCCAAAGACAATGGAGCAGATGACATTGGCGGTAGCATAGCTGAAGAGGTTGTGTGGGTCAAAGGGTTGCCCTGGAAGGACAAAAAAGGATTGTCTTGTTTCAGTCCATCTCGTTGATCACAGCTCCTTAAACTGTGAGCCCCAACCCAAATGGGACCCATTGTCGCACCCATTGAGCAAAAGCAAATATATATCAAAGCAGGCAGAAATAAAGTTCCCAAAGTAGTTGTAAAAAGAGTCAATGAATCCAATAGTCTATAGGCAAAAAACAAGAGTTCATTTCCCAAAGATACAATGGCCCATAGGTTTCAAAGATCCAGGAACAGGAGAATTTCCAAGGCAGGAAGACATAGACATCCACTCTGATAAAGAGAGAATTTGCTTTGACAAAGATCTATCTCTCAACACAGTTTTAAAAGCAACCCAAAAATGCATTTCTCTTTCCTTCAGAGGCTTCCCACTTTCCAGCTAATCTCGAGCTGCGCCAAGGCAGAGGCATTCCTTTCCATTGCAAACTGTCTGCTCTAGATAGTAATGGCACTCCTTCAAGGCCAACCAAATCATTATCTTGCACCTGAACCTGAGACAACTCCAGCTCATTATTTCTCATGGGAATATCTCCCTGGTTGTTATCTATGACAGGCTGGTTCAAGAGTTCGTCCACAAGCTGCGTTTCTTGCTCTTCAGAACCAGCCTGTATAATTCCCATCCCCATGACATCATCCTGAAATTCATCCTGCATCCCATCATCTGGCTCCTGCATCTGTAACCCAGAATCCCCTTCCTCATCATCACTGCTGGCTCTGCTGCTGCTGAGTCACAACACCCATTCAGCTCAATAATGGGGTCCTGAAACATTTGGCAACAGGAAGACTTTTCCTAATGTTAGTGGATGTTTTAGATAATTACCCAGATCTGCGGTGTAGCCTTTCCAGTAGACTCGGTAGAACATGCTTCAGGTGTACTTCATAAAAATGAAAATCATCTGTTTGGCAAGCCTTGCAAATGCTGATGAATTATCTTTCAATGCTTGATTTTTATATCTTTTTAAAATACCTATATACTTGTGATCATACTTTATAATACAATTCTCGGGCAAAAAAGGGTCCAAATAGAAACATTTAAGAAGTCCTTTTTTTAGATCCAATCTGTCCCAGTCAGGAAACTGTTGCTGGCCCTGAGCATTGGGTTGGCCCTGGCTGGACAGAAATGAAGGCTTCCTTCCACCCATTGCTAGCAGCGAGCAAAAGAGTCTCATGTTCTGGAAGGCCTCAGACCTTCCATAGGGATTCCTTTGTTCACCTGTGGTTGAATGCAAGAGTCCAAAAGTCATGTTTGGGGCCATTCCTAATTCTATACAACTTTGATTCTACATAGACTGTGGTATCTGTGACATTGCTGATTCTCTCCAGCATTGGCCGACGTCTGCTGACCACAAAATTTGGGTTCATTGTACTTGAAGGAGAACCTCTCTGCTCCATTGGAAGCTGCATGGCCTTTTTTGTCTTCTCCCTTTCATCCAAAATGTGAAGGACATCTACTCTAGGTCTGTGAAATCCACATTCTGACATGTGAGATCCAGGATATATCAATGGTGGAAACCACTTTAACTGAGAATGATTGTTGAAAATGATGGTTATCCGTTTTGGAAACTGGCATAAGAAAGCCATGCTTGCCCAGGTTTTCTCCAATGTTTTAAAGATCTAGAATATCTGAGCATCTCGGCTCAGAATATTTAAAGCCCCAAGCCTTCCAGAAAGACCAGGCCACAAAATGTTCAACCTCCAGATGGGAAATTCCAGGATTATGGATGAGCAGGAGGGGAAGTCCCTAACCCTATGCATGGGAAACCTAGAAGGTCTATAAAACTAAGATGCATGCGAGAGTTTGAATTTAGAGCCTTTCACCAAGACATTGCAAGAGGAATCTCCTGAAAATTTTGAAGAAGTCAGTGGGGATGAGGCTGGCCAATAGATTCCACTTACCCTTTGTGTCATGGAATTGTTCCAGGAGATACTGGGTTTCTTCCTGGATTCTCTCCTCGATGCTCTTCTTCCCCATCCCAAAGTTGCGGAGGGTGGTCAAGGTAAAACGCCGGATCTGCTTCCAGCTCTCCCCATTGCTGAATACGATTCCTGCAACAGGTGAAACAACACCATGATGGAAGAGTAGGAAGGGTCGAGGTGAAGGAGAATGGCAAAACACGCATGATTCGTCACAATAATAATAATAATAATAATAATAATAATAATAATAATAATAAAACTTTATTTATACCCCGCCACCATCTCCCCAACGGGGACTCAGGGCGGCTAACATGGGGCCACGCCCAGAGCAATACAATATAATAACATACAAAAACAACATATCATAACACAATTAAAAGCAATACAATAGATGATAATAGACTTTACATCAAGAAATAAAAAAAAAACCAGTTAAACAAGGGCAGGCCGCATGGACACAAGGATAAAACTCGGAGTGAGAGGGACAGAGGGGGTACTCCATTGTGGGCTGGGACACAAGAAAGTAGGGCAGTCTAGAAAATAAATGCTAAGGGGGGAGTAACACAGACATATATAGCAAAATTACTCACCGAAAGCACAGCGGAAGAGCCATGTTTTCAAATCTTTCCTAAAAGCTAACAGAGCGGGAGCTTGCCTGATCTCAGGGGGCAGTGCATTCCATAGTCGGGGGGCCACAGCGGAAAAGGCCCTCTCCCTTGTACTCACAAGGCGGGCCTGGGATATAGACAGTGGTGATAAAAGGGCCTCCCCGGATGATCGTAAAGATCGGGCAGGTTTATGGTAGGAGATACGGTCACGGAGGTAGGTGGGTCCCAAACCATTCAGGGCTTTATAGATGATGGTCTGCACCTTGAATTGGGACCGGAAAATGAACGGCAGCCAGTGGAGCTCCTTAAACAGGGGAGTGGATCTCTCCCTGTAACTCGCCCCCGTTATTAATCTGGCCGCCGAGCATTGGACCAATTGTAGTTTCCGGGCCGTCTTCAAGGGAAGCCCCACGTAGAGCGCATTATAGTAGTCCAGTCTAGAGGTAACTAAGGCATGCACCACCGTGGTCAAGTCAGACTTCACGAGGTATGGTCGCAGTTGGCGCACAAGCTTGAGTTGTGCAAAGGCCCTCCCGGCCACCGCCGACACCTGTGCTTCAAGCGTCAACGCTGAATCGAGGAGGACCCCCAAACTGCGGACCTGTGATTTCAAGGGGAGTGCGACCCTGTCCAGCACAGGCTGCCACCCAATACCCCGATCCGACGGGCCACTGACCAGGAGGGCCTCTGTCTTGTCAGGATTGATCCTCAGCTTGTTCCTCCTCATCCAGTCCGCCACAGCGGCCAGGCACTGGTTCAGCATCCAAGGGGCTTCCTTGGAATCAGATGGAAACGAGTAGTGGATTTGCGTGTCATTTGCGTAGAGATGGCAACACCCTCCAAAACTCCGGATGACCTCTCCCAGCCGTTTCATGTAGATGTTAAATAGCATGGGGAATAAGATAGACCCTTGCGGGACCCCACAGGTCAAAGGCCAGGGGTCCGAGCAGGTGTCCCCCAGCTTCACCATCTGGGAACGGCCCTCCAGGAAGGACTGGAGCCACTGCAGAACCGTGCCACCGAGCCCCATCCCAGAGAGCCTCCCCAGAAGGATACCATGGTCGATGGTATCGAAAGCCGCTGAGATGTCCAAGAGAACCAGCAGGGTCACACTCCCCCTGTCCAGTTCCCTGCGGAGGTCATCCACCAAGGCGACCAAAGCCGTCTCGGTGCTGTGCCCAGGCCTGAAGCCCGACTGCGAGCAGTCCAGATAATCAGTGTCATCGAGGAACTCCTGGAGCTGCGTGGCAACCACCCGCTCCAGAACCTTGCCCAGAAATGGGAGGTTGGAGATTGGTCTGTAATTGTCACAAACCGATGGGTCTAACGAGGTCTTTTTTAGTAGCGGTTTAACCACCGCTTGCTTAAAACAGGATGGAAATGACCCCTGACCCAAGGAGGCATTTATTATAGCCACAAACCATTCCAACAACCCATCTTTGGCCAGCTTAACCAGCCAAGAGGGACAAGGATCCAGAGCGCAAGTGGTCGCCCTCACAGACCCAAGAATCCCCTCCACGTCATCAGGAAGAACAAGCCGGAAAGAATCCCACAAGATCGGACAGACAGGTACCTCGGTTACCTCCGCTGAGACCACGGTTAAGCTGGAGTCCAACTCACGACGTATCTGAGCAACTTTGCCTGCGAAATGGTGCGCGAACTCGCTGCACCGAGTTGCCAAGCCATCGGGAAGCCCCTGGGTCTCAGGGGGCCGCAGGAGCTCCCCAACAACTCGGAACAACTCCGATGGCCTGTTGGCTGCAGACGCTATGCTATGTGCCCTTGACAGCTCACTATTGTAGTGATCAGCCAGGACATCGACAGGATCGCCAGTCTCCAGAACAGGAAGATCCCCAAGAGACCTCAAGAATCCATCCGGATCCATCAGTCTCCTGGGGCGGACCATCTTAATGGGTCCACCACCCCTGCGGAGGTTAGAAGACACGGCGAAACTTAAACAGATCAGATGATGGTCAGACCATGACAATGGAAGAATATTTTGCTCTTCCACTCTGACTGTCCCACCGTCCACAATGAAGACAAGGTCCAACGTGTGTCCCGCCTGATGTGTGGGCCTAGATATAACTTGAGTCAGCCCCATGGTCGTCATGGCAACCATGAAGTCCTGAGCTGCACCTGTTAATGTGGTCTCGGCATGGATGTTAAAGTCTCCCAAAACTATAAGTTGTTGGGAGACCAGGGCCGAATTGGAGACCACTTCTGCTAGCTCAGACAGGGAGACTGTTGGGTCGCGGGGTGGACGGTACACCAACAGAATCCCCAAGCTGTCTCTTTATATCTTTAGACTGAGGGTATGGGGGTCATTTTCTGTCTTTCAGCTAGTTTCAATGTATTTGGAAGTGCCTTTAATCACTTTCTGATCCCCCAACTCAGGAACCATGGTCTAAATCTGCATCCAAATCTGCACTGGTGCACTCTTAAGTCTAAGAATCTGAGGATACTTATATAGGAGAAAACAAAACGGTTTCTGTTCGTCTTTATGGCCATGCTTCTTTAAACAGCAGTAGATATATTGAGGAACATAGATTTTTGGTGGCAAGGCCCATTACAGCTATTGCGATAAGGCTTTGTGTAGGGTTTCACATATTCCTAAGGACAGAAACTTTACATCTTGTGCAGCTTTTCCTTAGGAGGCATCTCTGTATTTACACACAGTAGGACATTACCATAATGAACATAAGATTTATCATGCATGTTTGTTTTATATGATCTTATTTGTTTTATGACTTGCTTTATTGTTGATTGATTTGTTTTATTGTTGTGTTTTATATTGTCTGTTTTGCCTGGGCTTGGCCCCATGTAAGCTGCCCCGAGTCCCCTTGGGGAGATGGGGAGGGGTATAAAAATAAAATTATTATTATTATTAAAAATTATTATTATTAAGATCTGTAGAGGGACTCAACATCCTTCGAAGGAATATAATAATTTCCAATGGGAATTTCAAAGTAAGTATAACAAGAGCCTCTATCTTCTATCAATCATCTATCAGGCATGTCCGATCGATGAAAAAATGTTTCAATTCTCGCTTCTAAAGTAGGGGGTGCCTGCGCTTCGTTATAGAAACTATTTCTGATTTTTTTTCCTCAAAAAGTTCGGATATTTATGAAAATTCTTATGTTTCTAAATGTTTCTAAAATGGCAGACGCGTATGCGCAATTGCAAAAAAACTGAACCTAGGGGGGACTTTTACAGGGCTCTCCCGGCTTCATTTCTTGACCTATCCTGTTGAAGAAACCTGTTCCTGGTTTGAAAGTCTTATTTCCTGTTCAATTGTGTTTTTTTCACTGTGAAAGCCTTCTTCTACTTGTATAACTTTGTTTCTGTGGCTGGAAATCTGTGAAAATGGTGGACATTGGCCTGTCACCACGCTGTCGCCTTTCTCCCACCAATGTGCCATCAGAGAGAGGTAGGAATGGCCTCCTCCAATGCTGGTCCAAATGTCAGAAGTGTAATGGATGTGGCCTTCAAGGGCGCTCCGCAACATCTCCTCAATGCATACCTTGCAGGCTTCATACAGCCCGGGTATCACGGTTCTGGAAAAGGTTTGTCGTGAGGGGATTTTGTATTGGGGACACAGCAGTTCCATCGGGCGCACAAAGCCTTCTTGCTCCACCATTTTGAAGGGATGGTGGTCGAGAGACAGCATCTCTTCAACTCGCTGAGTGATCTGCTCAACAGTGGTGCCGTTCCCCCCGTTCTCTTCCTGCCAGCGGAATGGCCCCAATCAGCTAAGGTTGCTTGAGTCTGTCTCCCACCCGACCCTAACGGAGATGTTGGAGAGCTCAGGGTACTGCTTGCAGGGCTAAGGGATTCTACCCCCAAGGGAATTGATGGATGATGCCTCTTCATGTGGATCCTTAAGTCAGTGGTGGACAAATACCCTAACCCTCTTTACCTCTGCTAATGTTTGTCCCTCAGTCCTTGCACACAGCTGAAGATGCACGTTAGGAATGGACCATGAAGTGGTCCCAGAGGAAAGACTTCGGCCTTCCCAATGGTGGTGCCCCCGTGGCCTTTGTGGGGTGCTCACAGGACAGGAGGAGGAAGGAGTGGGTTGCAACATGACATCCTCAGGGCGAACGGCACTACTGGCATTGTCATCTTCCTCCCCATCATCTGATGATGAATGAGTTAGAGGTAGCCTATCAATTTCTTTCTTAACCACTATGTTTGGCGCAAGGACAATGACACGACCAAGTTCAGAGACATCAATGGCAGCCTCTGCCACGGTTGACCAGGTTCGATTTTGGAGGGGACACATTTCTGCTGGCGAGCCACCTGGACTCCAACCTTCCACAATTTCACTTTGCACAGCACAGCCTTTGGGAGCCCCACTTTGTTTCCTGCCAGTGCCACCCCTCATTCTTCTGCCCGAGGCAATGGCTTGCCCTAAACTCTTATGTGACAACCGACTTCCCCATGAATGCTTCATTGCTATGGGCTCGCAGTTCTGCTATCTGAAATCCCTTGGTTTATGCAAAGTAACTTTGGAATCTAGATTTTCCTTTTGTAATAGTTTTGTAAAAAAGGCACTGGAACTCAATGGTATGTCTTGCTATGCACTCCCAGAAGGCAAAAACAACACAATGCCTTGTTTTGAAAATGGACGAGTGACCAAGGCAGGCAATGCTCAAGCACTGTGTGCAAAGTAACTTTGGAAACTAGAGATTCCTTTTGTAATATTTTGGGGAAAAAGGACACTGGAACTCAATGGTATGTCTTGCTATGCACTCCCAGAAGGCAAAAACACAATGCCTTGTTTTGGAAATGGACGAGTGTTTCAGCAGGGCTTTGCTCAAGCAAGCCAGGCACTATACAAAGTAACTTTGGAAACTAGATTTTCCTTTTGTAATAGTTTGGTAAAAACGAAACTGGAATTCGATGGCTTTTCTTGCTATGCCCTCCCAGAAGGCAAAAACACAATGCCTTGTTTTGGAAATGGACAAGTGTTTCAGCAAGGCTTTGCTCAAGCAAGCACTATGCAAAGTAAAATGGAAAGCTAGATATTCCTTTAATATTTTGGTTAAAATAACCCTGGAATTCAATGGTATTTCTTGCTGAGCGCTCCCCATAATACCCACACTCACTCCAAATGGTGAGCAACTAGACCCTTGAGCCTGCTCCCTCTTCCCCAGCACCCAAGCCCTGTCACCCTCTTCCTCTGCTCTTGACTCCTGGCTGGCTTGGCTTGCCCTTGCTCTCCCTTCTCCACCACCCTCTCACGCGCTTCTCCAACCCACGAGTGGCTCGGCCCGACTACAAACCGGCCTTTTATGCCATACTGCTGTGTGGACGCTGGGAACGTTACCCCCACCTTTGTGTCCATCGTGGACTCTTCTGATTGGACGGGGAGGAGCAGCCATGTTAGGCTGTGCTGCACTCCCATTCAAGGTAGGTTGCATTAACAAAAATATTTTAAAACATATTTTTAAAAATATATTAAAAATTTTTTTGGAAAAAAACCCATACATATTAAGAGACATTTCGAGAATGGGCCAAGGTTGCCTCATATTACAGTGCAGGTTGCGCCGTGATACCACGTCTCGGATAGCATTTCAAAAAGGGAGAACAAAACGAGATAAATCCGATTTAAGAGACAAATCGAAAAATTGGACATGCTTACTATCTATCTATCTATGTATCTCAATCAGTGATTTCATGATGGGCATCCATTATAATAAAATGGATATATATTTAAGTAAGACATGTGACCTGCCCAAGATAACACAGTGGGTTTCCACGACTGAGAAGCAATCTGAACCTTGACACCACCTGCAAACATTAAATCAATGCTGCATACCTTTCCCTTCACTCATTTTTTCTACCAATGGTATTTTTGCCCTGGAAGCAAAATCATTCCCACGGTCAATCAATGCTTCTTTAATGGCCTCATAGCCATGCAGCACCACAGCGGGATTCATCCCCAAATAAAGTGTAAACACAGGGCCATACTCTTCACTTATCTGTGGGAAAACAAAGAAAGAGGCATATTTTGGGTGGACACATGAGCAATTAGGGTAACACATTTGGAAAAGATGCATCATACCTTAAGAAGACAACAGAGGTAATGGACCTGTATATGTTGCTCTGCCTGTATGTGAAGGCAAACCTAGAAGAGTCTGCTATCATTTGAACAATTGCAACATAGCTGCAAGCCTGTGTTTGATTTATACATGCAGAAGTTCTCCTTCAGAAAAAGTGGGACATTTTTGATAAATTAAAACAAGATAGGATAAACAACTCAAGACTATTTAAAACTATAAAGCATGTAGAGATTTGAATGGAATCAAACAGGCCACATCTAGCAAAGAGACATGTTTTTAGTTGAAGCCAAAATGACAGTGATATCAGCACTACTGAGACTCAGGGAGCAATTCTTGGAGAAAAATAATGAAAACCAGCTGGCATTAGATGCTGAGAAAGCCTTTGATAATGTTAATGGGGTTTTTTATACATTTTAATTTAATTTTTGGATACACCTTTAATTTAGTCTAAAATATTGATGTCATTTGATGTACAGAGTTCCCTCACTACTTCAAGGTTCACTTTTTGCAGTCCTCTACTGGCTCTGTCAAGATTGAGAAGGAGAATGGAGTGACATCAGAACACTGATAGTACAGCACCCCAAAGCTCTAATGATCTCAACCTGTGGTTTCATGTAAGGTAAGGGTAAAATGGACTTTTGGGTACCCCACAGTCCAAAAGACTTGGGGGTGAACATGAACACCTATGTTCCTCCTTAGAAGAACAGCTGAAGTTGCTCAGTTCCCATGCACTTTGCAGCCAGGCAGAACTTGGGGTCCATACACTTCTGGGGCTCCTCAGGAGAGAGGTTGCCACATCCTCCTTTAAATGAATAAAGAGTTTCTCACCCTTTAAACCAAATCAATGAGATATTCTCTGCTAAATCTACTAGACGAGCAAAGGTCGCATTTACTTCTTACATAACTTCCCACCATAAAGAAGTTTATGACCTGGTGATCTGTATACAAAACAGGTCATAAACCTCATCACTCCATGGGCAAAGATCTCAAGGTAACTCTACATTAAAATAGAACTAAATATCATTGGTATTTTATGGTTAAAACCCTTTAAAACCACAGCAGCTCCTGATTTGATCTTAAAAACCTTCATCTTTAAAGCCTTCTTCATCAAGAAACTATAACTTCACTGATCAACAAGACACACACAGATCTCCACAAAACGACTGTTATAACTGTCATATGTGTTTTTTTAATGCCAAGAAATACTTGGAGTGACCAAAATGTATTTCACAGCCTATTGCGATGCCTTACAATGCATTGCTATCATTCCACTTCAATAGCTTTGGGCCTCTGCTAAGCAGTCCTGGAGTTGGCAGTTCAGGAAGGGACATTTTGAACTCTCAGCCAGTGAGGTCTTGCTTCTTCCCAAAATACGAAACCTGAGATTCCATAGGAAGCAGTCGTAGCACTGAACTAGAATTATGCAGTGTGGAAAAAAAACCACACACACATATGCTTTGGATTATTGGGGAAATTCTCCTGGTCCAATGTCCCTATCCTACCAACAGCCTTGGGGTGGGGTGAAGGCTCCTTCTTTGGAGGCTTTTAAGCAGAGGCTGGATGGCCATCTGTCAGAGAGCTTTGAATGCGATTTTCCTGCTTCTTGGCAGAATGGAGTTGGGCTAGATGGCCAACTAGGTCTCTTCCAACGCTAGGATTCTAGGATTGTATGACTTCAGCTTGCAGCATAGACATTCTTCCCCATCTTCCCTTTCCCTTTCTGTGTGTTTAGTAGCCTGCCAAATCCCAGAAGTCCTGCAGCGAAATCCCAACCACACCCCCACCCCTTGAAATGAATCAGGGCACCCATTCTCCTCCTTCCACTGACCTTGCAGAGCTCCTGGTCCAAGTACTTGCCCTTCAGCTGCAGGACGTTCCCAATGAGGGGCAGCGGAGTGGGGCCGGGGGGCATCTTGCCCTTCCCCTGGGCCACTTCGCATTCTGCCGCATCTTCTACGCCACTTGCTCCACTGGTCTTTCACCTTCAAGAACTTGAATTCAACTCCACCCTGCCCAAGTCTGCAGTTCTCAATGAGGAACAGTTAGCTAGCTTTAGAATAGGCTGAAAGATTCCCTTCCATCCTGGCTCATGAATGTCAGTTGAAACGTATCTATTTGCTCCCATCTGACTGGTGGTATAGAAGTCGGATACCCTTCAGGTTGCATGCCTTCGCTTAAGACTTCTGCTTTTTCCATCCTTGCATTCTGACCTCTCTCTACTCTGTGTGTTTGAAGAGATGTATTGTGTGGAGGTTTTGAACTCTGCATCTTTGCCTCCTAAGCCCAACATTATTTTGCAGCCACAACACTTAACTTTTCTGCTTGCTGTGTCCTGACTGCTCAATTCAGGATCCTGTTTGTATTTATTGGATGCTCTGCTATTTTGGGAGATTTCCCCAACAAAGGCAACTGAGCCAGAGGAACTAGAGCACCAGAATTATCTCTGGCTAGCAGAACTGAGTAAACAGGGTTTCAGTCAGGTCCACCCTCATTGGACCAATCCGGTTTGCTCCTGTTTGGTCGGGCGGACCTATGCATGCAAAGCTCAGAGTCTCATGGGGCAAAGGAGCCTGGGCAAGACGGCAGATGGAAAGAGTGCCTGCCGCTGCAACTATCCTGTACGTTGGGCAGGGGATTTATTTCCAAAGGTTCTTTATTGCTAATACACAGAAGTGATGCTAATTTGGGGGGGGGGGGGGGGGGGCGGTATTTTACGACACTGTAAAGAACAAGACCAGAAATGTGATGACTAAAAGGAAGGTGGAAAGAGGAAGTCCTGACGGCTCTTTGTCATAGAGAATGAAGCAACAGCAACCCCCTGTGACTGAATCCAAACTCAACGTCCAAGTCATCGAAACTGGACTTTGAGACAACATACCTCCTTTCTGTCTGTTCTGTTCTGTCCTGTCTGTCCAAACGGCATTGAATGTTTGCTGTGTATGTGTACTGTTATCCGCCCTGAGTCCCCTTGGGGAGACAGGGCGGAATATAAGTAAAGTGATGATGATGCCGTTACTAATCTGCTTGTCAAAACTGGAAGGGTTCCCTGTATTTACATAAATAAACGCTTACATGTTAATTGTATCCAGGATCATAAATCACACTACTTTTGTGTATCTCAGTGAGAGAAAAGGCTTACTTCCCTTTTCCACAACTCTAGGCCAATTTATTTATTTACAACATTTATTGTTTCCTGATGATATATTCCTGCCATAAAGCTCCTTCACATTCACTACACACACATATGACCATAGAAACACAGAAAAGTCATGACAGGGCTCAAAAATGGTTTTGAAAAGCAAGCATTAAAAACAATAAAACTCTAGATTGAGACATTCAAAGATATAGCTGTTAGTCTGGAACATCAGCATGCAAAGTCAGAGACTAAGTTAAAGAGACTAAAAGAATATTTAAAAATTAAGCAAGTTAAACCCATCTACAGATATTGATTTGAAAGAACCCACTTAGACCCCTGTGGCTATAATACAAAATCATGTTTTCACTGGAGGCTGGAATGGCTTTCAGACATCTCTAAAGAAGGTCTAGGATAGTTGTTTCACAAAGAAGCGAAAGCTGAGTTTGTGCAGTGGTCCCTGGCTTTCCCAGGGCATCTGTTCCCCAGACAGGAGCTTTTCAGCGAGGGATAACACAGAACTCATAGCGCCGGGGGAATCTGTTCACAGGCTTCTCCAGAGGTGTGACATCAATGTCCTTGGGGTCTGTGATGGGTTTCAGCTTGAAGTTCTGGAGGATGGAGGTGAAGAACAAGAAGAGCTCCATGTGGGCCATGCTTTCTCCAACACACACCCGTTTGCCTGCAAGGAGACCCAGGAAGGAAGGGAAAAAACAGGGAAAAAGGTCATGAAGGGAGCTGTAAGTTGCACTCAACAGAGTATAGTCCAGACCAGGGGTCCCCAAACTAAGGCCCGGGGGCCGGATGCGGCCCTCCAAGGTCATTTACCTGGCCCCTGCCCTCAGTTTTATAATATAATATTTTTATATCAGTTTTAATAATATAATATTGTATAATATTGATAGAAATATTATAATGTAATACAATGTAATAATAATAATAATACCATATAATAATATTAATTATATATTATATATTACATGTAATATTACTAATATTACAATATAGTGGTATAATTCAATATAATAATATATAATGCTAATATTGTTCTATGCTAATAATATAATATATTTTATCTATATATATAAAAGAGTGATGGCATCACGGCAGCGGACAAAACAACAAAAGTAAACACCCCACAACCTCGAAAATTGGCATCACAACCCCTCATCTATGCCTCTAGGTTGATACAACAAAAAGAAAAGAAAAATAAAGTCCTAATTAGGGGAAGAGGAATAATTGTTTTTATCCAATTGCTGCCAGTTAGAAGGCTAAGCTCCGCTCACTTGGTCTCCTAGCAACCCACTCAGCCCAGGGGACCCTTTACCTTAACTACCACCAATTCTTCAATACTTTATTTCCCATACCACCATACTTCGCCACAGCAACGCGTGGCCGGGCACAGCTAATATAGATATAAATTGTAAGCCGCTCTGAGTCCCCTTCGGGGTGAGAAGGACAGGATATAAATGTAGTAAATAAATAAATAATAAATAAATTTTTGACTTAGGCTCTCCCAAAATCTGAAATGACTTGAAGGCACACAATAACAATAATCCTAATTAACTTGACTATCTTGTTGGCCAGAAGCAGGTCCACACTTCCCATTGAAATCCTGATCAGTTTGAGTTGGTTAAAATTGTTTTTATTTTTTATTTTTAAATATTGTATTTTTCTTTCGTTGTTTTGTTGTTGTTGTTGTATTTGTACTACAAATAAGACATATGCAGTGTGCATAGGAATTTGTTCATTTTTTTTTCTTCAAATGATCATTCGGCCCCTCAACAGTCTGAAGGATTGTGGACCGGCCCTCTGCTTTAAAAGTTTGAGGACCCCTGGTCCAGACAGCAACAGGATTAGTAGTCCCACTCTGTTCTGCTGTGGTCAGGCCTCCTTATCTGGAAACCTCTGTCCAGGACACCAAATTTCAAGATTATTTACAAGCAGGTACATATCTAAAGAAAGGGACATCAGGCTGGATAATAAGGGTTAAGTCTTGGTCAATTGCAAAGGCACTAACAACAACAACAAGGCCCCTTTCCATGTTAGATAGTGTGTGTACATTTAATCAAGGCTTTATGTCCTATATCTATATCTATCTATATATCTATATCTATATATATAATAAAAGTGAATGTTTGTATGTTTGTGGCAGTGTTTTGATTGGTCGGGCGGTGTATGTGCCAGCTTTCTGATTGGCTGCCCGGAATATGGGCCAGATTTCTGATTGGCTAGCCGGAATATGGGCCAGCTTTCTGATTGGCCGCCACTTTCACAGGCCACTGGGACCCCTGAAGCAAAAACTACCACAAACAGGCTCCGGCCTACTCTCTCTCCTCAGAACGACGCTAGCTTTGGTACACTTAACAGCCTTTTGTAACCAAAAATACCACTGGGACCACCAGCCTCATAGAATCATAGAATCATAGAATAGTAGAGTTGGAAGAGACCTCATGGGCCATCCAGTCCAACCCCCCGCTAAGAAGCAGGAAATCGCATTCAAAGCACCCCCTTCCAGGTCTGGAAGGCCAGACCTGGACCAAACTTGACATACATAACCCCTAGGACCCATGAACCCACTGACAATGGATCTGGACCAAATAGACCCAACATGGCCAACTGTGCATACTGATAATAAAAAACTTTGGGTGCTAGGAATTATAGTTCACTCACACATTAACAGCATTCTGAATCCAACTAATGATGGAAAATAATTGTTTTAATGCTTCCTTTTAAACAATGGTTGTGGGTATGTTTATGAAAACTTCTACTCCCTCACCTCACCCCCTTCAGCGCTTCTACTGACATGTCTCAGCCTTTGCAGGCTGCTAGGCCCTGCTAGGCCCAAAAACAGGACACCATCTTCCCACCTCAATATTGTTCCAAAGAAGGCAGCTTTTCCCTGGGTCATTGGGACACAGTACTATTCACAGCACACTAAAGAGAAAATAATCTTTTTAATCTTTCCTTTTAAGGATGGTTTATCCCCCCCCCCCCCTCAGTTTTTACTGAGGCAAAAAAACTACTACCAGCAGGCTTCAGCCTACTAACTCTAACAGGCTTGACACATACAGTCCCCATGACCTACAATACATCCGGGCACTGTTTGGAGTGGGATGGACCATGGATGATGGACTTGCATATGGGAGGTATAGTTCACCTGCCCGCTAGGCTTGTCCAATCAATGGGAAAAATGTTTCAATTCTCGTTTCTAAAGTAGGGGGTGCCGGCGCTTCGATATAGAAAGTGTTTCCGAATTTTTCACCCAAAAATTTCGGATATTTTCAAAAAATCGTAATGATTCTTAATGTTTCTAAAATGGCAGATGCGCATGCGCAATTGCCAAAAAAAAAGGAAACCGGGGGGGGGGGACTTTTACAGGGCTCTCCCACCCTCATTTCTTGAGCTATCCTCATCAAATTTGGTACAGTGGGAGATCACATTCAACACTCTTTGCTCAACAAATTGCAGAATGTTTCCTGTCTCCTATGATTTTTGGTGAATTTTCATAACTTTTTATAATACAATATTTTTCAATATTTGAAGAAACCTGTTCCTGGTTTGAAAGTCTTATTTCCTGTTCAGTTGGGTTCTTATCACTGTAAAAATCCCTCTTCTACTTGTGTAGACTTTGGATTAGAAACGCAGCACACGCCAAGCAATGCCTTGGCAGGAGTGTCACTGTCCTTTGGAAACTATAAATTGCTGTGGACCCTCTATTGAATCAAATCAATGTCTGACTTTGTGACTGCAAAAATAAAACTCTGCCCAAGGCTTGGGATTAGAAACGGAGCCTGAGGGAAGCAATGCCTTGGCAGGAGTGCCACGTCCTTTGGAAACTATAAATTGCTGTGAACCCTCTATTGAATCAAATCAATGTCTGACCTTGTGATTGCAGAAATAAAACTCAGCCCAAGGCTTGGGATTAGAAACGGAGCTTGAGGAAGGAAATGCCTTGGCAGGAGTGCCCACGTCCTTTGAAAACTATAAATTGCCTACTGCCTCTTTTCAAGCAAGGACTCTTTGCCAGATCCCAAAAGCCCCAAGCCAATGCAATATTTATTACCCCAAAAATATACACAATCTCGAACCAGCAACAAAAGCCCAAACCCTTACCAGACCCAAACCCCTATGTCTCTCTACAGCCAGAACTTCACCCTCTCTCCCTCAATGCAGGAGGCTTGTTTGCTTGCGCAGTGCACCACCCTCTCCGCTCAGAAACCCAGCCCCAGAATGGCTTGCCAGGGCTATGGAGGGGGCTTTTATGGAGATCTTCCACGTGGACGCAGAGGACGCTAGCCCCCACTTTTCCATCCATCGTGGAAGCATCTGATTGGTCTGGGAACGGCAGCCATTTTAGGCTGCGCTAGGCTCCCATTCAAGTTAGGTTGCAGAAACAAAAAAAATTTAAAAAATATTTTTTAAATATATTTAAAAAATGGGGGGGGGGGGGGGGAATTTAACGAAACATTAAGACACAATTAGAGAATGGGCCAACGATGGTTCAAATTACATTGCCAGTTGCGCCCAGGGACAATGTCTCAGAAATCGATTCAAAAAGCGAGAACAATCTGAAATAATTCCAATATAAGAATCATAACGATTTTTTGGACAACCCTACTGCCCGCACTGAACCCCACTATGTCTTATTTATACTACTATTGCTTGACGTTACTTTTATGTTTTATTTATATGGTGGATGTTAGCTTAATGACCTTGCAAGCCACTTTGGGTCCATTGCAGAAAGGCGGGGGAGAAATATCATAAATAAATAAATAAATAAATGTCTCAATTGTATGTATGGTTGGAATGACCATCTGTCGGGAGGACTTGGATAGTGTCTTCCTTTGTGGCAGACGGGGCTGTATTAGATGACCTTCAGAGAACCCTTTCAAATCTAGGAGTCTATCTGTCTCCCAATCATATTTATGACTGGATGGCCATCTGTCAGGAGGGCTTGGATGATGTCTTCCTCTATGGCAGAAGGGGGTTCGACTAGATGGCCTTTGGGCACCCCTTCTAACTCCCCTTGTATGAAAGCCTTTAAACCAGGCACGGGCCAACTTGGGCACTCCAGGTGTTTTGGACTCCGACTCCCACAATTCCAGACAGCCTACCCCATGATGCGCTTTATGTCCTGGTGCCGTTTGCGGGATGATGGACCATGGGTGATGCGATATGTAGTACTTTCAATCACTACGATTCCCACAGGCCACTGCGATGTCCACCAGTGACGGAACTGGACCAAACTTTGCACACACAACCCTCATGAACCCCTTTAAGTCCTGGGGCAGTTTGGGGGAGGATAGACCAAGGATGATGGGACATACACTACCTTCACTCACTTCTTGAGGCCACAGCAACTGCTACAAATGACAGAACTGAACCAAATGTGGTATATATATCCCAAATGACACACTTTATAGGCTGCAGCAGTTTGGGGGACAATGGACCAAGGACGATCGGATTTGCAGTACCTTCATTCAATTCACCTCCCACAGGTCATTGTGATTCCCATGAATGACGAATCTGTACCAAACTTGATACACAGGTGCAATGTGGCCCCCTTTACGCCCTGGTCCGGTTTGGTGCAGGGTGGGCCATGGATGATGGGATTTGCAGTACCGTCACCCGATTCACCTCCCACAGACCATTGTGATACCCATGAAAGATGAAACTGTACCGTACTTGACACACAGGTGCAATGTGACACAATTTATCTCCTGGTGTGGTTTGCAGGAGAATGCACCAAAGATAATGGGATTTCCAGTACCTTTATCCAATTCACCTCCCACAGACCACTGTGATGCTCATGAATGATGAAACTGTACCAAACTTAACACACAAGTGCAATGTGGCCAACTTTAAGTCCTCTTGTTGTTTGAGGGAACAACTGACTAGGGAAGATGGGATTTACAGTACCTTCACTCACTTCCTCAGACCACTGCAACCCACACCAATGACTGATCAAGATCAAACTTGGCAAACATACCCCCATCACCCACTTTAGAATCATAGAATCATAGAATCATAGAATAGTAGAGTTGGAAGAGACCTCATGGGCTATCTAGTCCAACCCCCTGCTAAGAAGCAGGAAATCGCATTCAAAGCACCCCCGACCGATGGCCATCCAGCCTCTGCTTAAAAGCCTCCAAAGAAGGAGCCTCCACCACGGCCCGGGGCAGAGAGTTCCACTGCCGAACAGCCCTTCTCACAGTGAGGAAGTTCTTCCTGATGTTCAGGTGGAATCTCCTTTCTTTCCTGTAGTTTGAAGCCCTTGTCCCATTGCGTCCTAGTCTGCAGGGCAGCAGAAAACAAGCTTGCTCCCTTCTCCCTATGACTTCCCTTCATGTATTTGTACATGGCTATCATGTCTCCTCTCAGCCTTCTCTTCTGCAGGCTAAACATGCCCAGCTCTTTAAGCCGCTCCTCATAGGGCTTGTTCTCCAGACCCTTAATCATTTTAGTCACCCTCCTCTGGACGCTTTCCAGCTTGTCAACATCTCCCTTCAACTGCGGTGCCCAGAATTGGACACAGTGTGATTCCAGGTGTGGTCTGACCAAGGCAGAATAGAATAAGGGGGAGCAGGACTTCCCTGGATCTAGACGCTATTCCCCTCTTGATGCAGGCCAGAATCCCATTGGCTTTTTTAGCAGCCGCATCACATTGTTGGCTCATGTTTAACTTGTTGTCCACGAGGACTCCAAGGTCTTTTTCGCACACACTGCTGTCAAGCCAGGCGTCCTCCATTCTGTATCTTTGATTTCCATTTTTTCTGCCGAAGTGAAGTATCTTGCATTTGTCCCTGTTGAACTTCATTTTGTTAGTTTCGGCCCATCTCTCTAGTCTGTCAAGATCGTTTTGAATTCTGCTCCTGTCTTCTGGAGTGTTAGCTATCCCTCCGAGTTTGGTGTCATCTGCAAACTTGATGATCGTGCCTTCTAACCCTTCGTCTAAATCGTTAATAAAGATGTTGAACAGAACTGGGCCCAGGACGAAGCCCTGCGGCACTCCACTTGTCACTTCTTTCCAAGATGAAGAAGACGCATTGGTGAGCACCCTTTGGGTTCGTTCGTTTAGCCAATTACAGATCTCTTTGGACTGATGCAATCCACATCTCACCACCATGTGATGGTCCAGTGGAAGCCACAACTGGGAGGATCACACAGCCGTTTCCCCAACAATGGACAACCCAGAAACCTAAAGAGCTGCTTGACCACCTGATGTCCAAGGTTTCTGCCCAATGGGGAAAAGGGAGGGTCTTACCTGCTGAAAAGGGCATGAAGTAGTCGCTCTTCCTGAAGGTCCCATCTTCATTCAAGAAGTGTCCTGGGTCAAACTCTGTGGGGTTAGGAAATTCCTTGCCATCATGCAGCACCGAGGTCAGAATAGGAAAGACTGTGGTGCCCTGCAGAGTATTGCATTTGGAGAGATAATAATGAACACATGAAGACTTTGGAATTGCAAGATTTGGGAAAGTTGATTATTGGGGTCAGGTAGTGGCTAAATTGGCCACAGCAAGATCCTTACTTAGGTGGAATGTGCAGCTTTAGTTGTGTTCCTAATTGATGTCAAACAAAGCAAGCTGTGTCCCTTGTAGGCCCATAATGTCTGTTTGGTTCATGTCTCATGAGAATGGAGGCCATGCCTCCGAGTGCAGGGAATCTAAGAAGGGATCAGGAGGCATGCATGGCTGTTTAAAGTGGTGTCAAATCATGTAAATCAAAGTGTGCATTTACACTTTTTTAAGGAATGCATATTTATACCAATTTAACTGCCATGGTTCAATACTATGGGATCATGGGAGCTATAGTTTCAGCATTCTTGGCTGAAAAGATTCTAACTACAAGTCCCAGTTTTGCATACCAGATGGGTATAATTGTAACAACAACAACAACAACAACAAAAACTTCTGAATTTAAACAAACAGGGTTTTGGAGCACAATACTTCTGACCTCATGATCGTGTTAAAAAACAAAATATGGATTGTCGATGTTGCAATCCCAGGTGAAAGCAGGATTGAAGAGAAAAAACTGGAAAATCTGACACGATATGAACATTTAAAGATCGAATTGCAAAGACTCTGGCACAAGCCAGTCAAGGGGGTCCCAGTGGTGATCAGCACACTAGGTGCAGTGCCTAAAGACCTTGGCCAGCTCTTGAAAACAATTGGCGCTGACCAAATTACCATCTGCCAGCTGCAGAAGGCCACCTTACTGGAATCTGCACGCATTATTCGCCAAAACATCACACAATCCTAGACACTTGGGAAGTGCCCGACATGTGATCCAATACAACAGCCAGCAGAGTGTCTGCTATGGACTCATCTTGTTGTGTTTCAAATAATAATAATATTTCTTGTCAGGAGTGACTTGAGAATAATAATAATAATAATAATAATAATAATAATAATAGTTCTAATGTTTTCATCAATTCATAATGAACAGAGTTGATTCACACTTGCATTAGGTTTCAGGCATGGGCAATCAATTAAAAATGTTTTTAAAAGCATTACAAAATTACGGGTGCTGGCGTTTCATTTTGGAAGTGTTTCTAAATTATAGTTAGTGAAAATGTTGTTACTAAATCGAGAGTAACAAAATTTCAGTACTATTCTTGTTATTGTAATTCCATCGTGGGGAACATTCAGGGGCTCTTCCCTCCCTCATTTTTACAGCTATTGGGGTGAAAATTGCTACAATGGTAGAACACGTTTTCCACTGTTAGTCCATCAAGTTTTAGTACATTTCACTTATCCATACGTTTTTGGGGAATATTCAAACTTATTATAAACAACATTTTAAAAAATATATTTACACAAGAAAACAGGAGATCATTCCCTGCAATTTTCAGAAATATCCCAATATTTTTAGGTTTGTTTTTTTTTAAGTTTGAATAAAAACTTTTTTTAAACAGCCACACCAGCTATCTCAATGAATACATCTCTCATGTTAACCAATAGAACTTCAATAAAGCAATTTCCTCGCAGCACAACACAGATTTAGTTATTAGAAGTCTCAGCCAGTCCTCCTCTTTGCGGATTCAACCATTCAATGTAATTCTAGCTGCTGGTGTGATGGAGAAACACATCATTTCCTCTCCCGATTGGGGCTTCCTGATGCTGAGCAGAATTCTGGGAAATGTAGTTCAGGGCAGAGCCTTCTGCATCCTCTGCCATAGGGCTCCCCACCTTCCCAAACTGCATCTCAGAAAATCCTGTGCTTTCTTTCTCAGCGAATTCTGCTTTCTCCCTGCTGTTCCCCTCTCCTCATCGCAAGAGACCATTCATTTAAAGCGGAAAGGCAGCCTTTTTGCCTTTGCTTTGCTTCCTTGTGCTGAAAATCAAACTGACTTTGGGAAGCTTCCGAGATTTACAAAATGCAAATGAAAACGTATTGGGTAAGCTTCAATTCTTATTTGTTTGGCGTAGGCCATGCCCACATGTCGGATATTGCCTCGTAAGTACAAACTTAACAAATTTGATCTGACTTCTGAAGAATGGCAGAAAAATTGCACACTTCAAGTAACCATTGCACATCGAGTGTCACTTTATTGAATGGTGTGGAACTATTTGTCACTGTCTCTAATATACTACACAGCTTTTCTGGGACCATGGAGCAGTCTGCTCCTGGCAGAAGAAGCGGAGAACTCACTTTTGGGATGACGTATCCTCTGAATGGTGTGTCTTTGACCATGGCATGGGGAACGGACAGTGAAACAAGAGAAATGAACCTCTGGATCTCATGGATGACGGCATCTGTGTAGGGCATCTGTCTGCGGTCAGCCATGCTGGGCATCCGGGAGCGGCCAAGCACCTGATCAATCTCTTTCTGCGCTTTCTCTGCCAGGAGATGGATGATAAATAATAATAATAACAGTAGTAGTAGTAATAATAATAATAATAATAATAATAATAATAATAATAATAATACTTTATTTTTGTGTCCAGCCACCATCTCCCCGAAGGGACTCGGGACAGCTAACATGGGGCCAAGCCCAAAAGAAAACAAAGTGTAAAAAAGTTAAAATATAAAACAAGACAATAAAATAACAATAACAATATAACAGTAAAATAAAACAGATTCAAGCGCAATTATACAAATTTTATACAAATAAAATCATAAAAGCAGGATAAAAGGTTATAAAACAATTTCACCACCAAAGGGAAAAATGGGGGGGGGGGTCAGAACAAAGTGCATAATAACTAGATTATTTGTGTCAAGGACAGAACGCCACAAGATTCAAAGTAACAGAGTTTATTAGATTACAGAACTCAAAAATGCCCGTAAAACACAAGGGCCAGGCAGTTTTTGCCTTTAGGAGCAAAAAGGGGCAAAAGTAAATGTTCAAAAGATAAACCGGATTAAACCGGAGTTTAATCCGGGTAAAAACAAACTGCTTGCGTCAGCCTGGGTATAAACGAAACGAAAGCCAAGGAACAAAAGATACAAAGAATGCAACTAATTGGCAGCAGATTCCTCTCTGCTGCCAACACTGTGCTTAGAGTAACTTGCGTCGCTCCCCCACACACACAGCGGACAGGATCTCCAACACGAGTAAAACAGCCAAGGATTGTAGCAGTTGAGTAGACCAGTTCCGTTCCGTAGATCAAAGCCAGAAGCAGACGTTTGTAGTTTTTCCAAGTCCAAGAAGGGGGGAAGACAAGCCGTGGTCAGTTCAGTCCGAGTTCTCAAAGCAGGAGATGGCGTCCGTCAAGAAGACGACGGAGGGTCAAGCTAATAAGAGTAAGCACAGGTTTGCACAAACAAATGCCCACACAATCCCTCCCGCCGTCTGACCCTGGATTCCAATCAACTTACGTCACAGCACAGGAAAGCACACAAGTCTTCAGGGAAGCGTCCCACACACACACGGATCCCAAGCGTTTGCCCAGATTACCTTGCCCAACGCAATTTGCAATTGCTCCCAAGCCCCATTTTATGCCAGTTACAAATCTTCATCACTGTCAGCTGTCCTCCTTAACCCGGGCGTTTCCTCATCACTTTCCTCGTCAGAGCTGGAACACCTCTGACTACGCCCAACAGCATCTCCAGCTGTGGATCCCGTCCCATCCCTCCAGCTAAACCATGGGTCTAATCCTGAAGGTCCCCATTCATCTTCTGTCCCATCATGGCCAGTGGCACCCACTTCCTCCCTTACCCGAGTCCAATCCATCTCATCCTCCTCTGAGCTAACCAGCCCCTCCTCCATTCTTTCCGTAAACCCTTCGAAAGACTCCTCGTCAGATGGTGCTGCAAATATGTCTCGCAGTCTTTTTCTCTCTCGCTCCTCGAGAGTATCTGACTCTCGAGGAGTCTTACGCCCACGTCTGTCAGTAACAGAGCCATGAGGCTCAATCATAACAATTTGGTAGAGTGCCTGGACAAGTGTCCCAAGGTTGAGGTGAAGCATCAAGAAACAAACATCCAGGGAATGTCAAAGAAGTCACACAAGAAGGATCTGCCCTCAAATCCATGTGAATCTTTTCATCCTAGTAAGCCACAATTTGTATTCATGCCTATCAAAAGAGCGATGCTACCTAAAAGTGGAACCAATCCATCCCAAGAGTTGGGTGGTAACCTCCTTATGGAGCTAGAGGTTATTATATTTCAGTTTGGATCCAAGCCTGAATATGAGACAAAGACAGCTTTAGTTGACATGGTGGATGACCTACACAGAGAACGAGAGCATGTCCTTGATGGTTCTGTTGAACTTTTCAGTGACTTTTGATACCATCAACCAAACGAAGAGGGTGGAGGAAGGTTGCTACCATCTGCTGCTTGCCAGCACAGAAGAGGTGAGTCCTGCTGGCCCACCGCTGGCCCTGCTACTCTGGGGTAAGGAGGAAAGGAAGAGGGTGGAGGAAGGCCTTAAAAACACCTGCTTCTGGACACTTCTTGCTGCTACCCTCTGCTGCTTGCCAGCACAGAAGAGGTGAGTCCTGCTGGCCCACCGCTGGCCCTGCTACTCTGGGGTAAGGAGGAAAGGAAGAGGGTGGAGGAAGGCCTTAAAAACACCTGCTTCTGGACACTTCTTGCTGCTACCATCTGCTGCTTGCCAGCACAGAAGAGGTGAGTCCTGCTGGCCCACCGCTGGCCCTGCTACTCTGGGGTAAGGAGGAAAGGAAGAGGGTGGAGGAAGGCCTTAAAAACACCTGCTTCTGGACACTTCTTGCTGCTACCATCTGCTGCTTGCCAGCACAGAAGAGGTGAGTCCTGCTGGCCCACCGCTGGCCCTGCTACTCTGGGGTAAGGAGGAAAGGAAGAGGGTGGAGGAAGGCCTTAAAAACACCTGCTTCTGGACACTTCTTGCTGCTACCATCTGCTGCTTGCCAGCACAGAAGAGGTGAGTCCTGCTGGCCCACCGCTGGCCCTGCTACTCTGGGGTAAGGAGGAAAGGAAGAGGGTGGAGGAAGGCCTTAAAAACACCTGCTTCTGGACACTTCTTGCTGCTACCATCTGCTGCTTGCCAGCACAGAAGAGGTGAGTCCTGCTGGCCCACCGCTGGCCCTGCTACTCTGGGGTAAGGAGGAAAGGAAGAGGGTGGAGGAAGGCCTTAAAAACACCTGCTTCTGGACACTTCTTGCTGCTACCATCTGCTGCTTGCCAGCACAGAAGAGGTGAGTCCTGCTGGCCCACCGCTGGCCCTGCTACTCTGGGGTAAGGAGGAAAGGAAGAGGGTGGAGGAAGGCCTTAAAAACACCTGCTTCTGGACACTTCTTGCTGCTACCATCTGCTGCTTGCCAGCACAGAAGAGGTGAGTCCTGCTGGCCCACCGCTGGCCCTGCTACTCTGGGGTAAGGAGGAAAGGAAGAGGGTGGAGGAAGGCCTTAAAAACACCTGCTTCTGGACACTTCTTGCTGCTACCATCTGCTGCTTGCCAGCACAGAAGAGGTGAGTCCTGCTGGCCCACCGCTGGCCCTGCTACTCTTGGGATTGACTTTTGGATCTAGCACTTTATTTATACGTTTACTGACCATAATTTATTTATTTTTATTTACAACATTTATACCCTGCCCTTCTCACCCAAGGGGACTTGTTTCATCACCTACTGTTGTTAATTATTAGTTTATGAGGTCTCTATCAAGTTTTACTATAATATTAATTTCTGACTGATGATATATGGTCTATATCGGTTGATGAAATTACTGGTTTATGAAATTTCCATCAAGTTGCTATAACCTGTGGTTAATCCTGAAATTGTGCAGTTGGGGAGGGTTGGGGGGCGGGCTTTGTTACTGACCCAGTCTATCCATTTATAACCGACCTGAATCCGTCAAGCACTTAGTCACTTTACCATCTAAAAACTGTGAACGCTCTTATAGGCACTGGAACTTTAATCTGGAACTTTCTATTGCTTCGTAGATCCTTATGTGTTGAGACGCTCTCTGCTTGCACTGTGCACTTTTATAGTCAGTCGAAGGATGGTGGGAGCTGTAAAGCTCCGTGTGCACTTTATTTATCAACTCTGCAAAGGAGGGGTGAAAGGAGTGGCTCTAAATATCTGGCGAAGCTAACTTTGTTAGAAAATCAAGTGCCATGGTTACGTCTACAGCCAATGTCAGCCGGATGCTGGAAAGAAGGGATAGCGACCATATGGGGGGGGGGGGAGTTGTCCATTTGCCGGGGGGCCACCATTGAGGTAATTCAAGGGAGGGGGAGATATGGGAAAGGGAGACCAAAACTAATTCAGCCTAGGGAACGGTTTCTTGTAGATTTAAAACAATCTCCTGATACAGTAAAGTTGGATATCCGATCTGGCAGTCCCTCCGGACTAAAGGTTGTGCTGTTGAACGCCAGATCCATAAATGGAAAATCGGCATTAATCCAGGATCTTATTCTGGCCGAAAAAGCGGACCTGGCGTACATAACGGAGACTTGGTTGGACAAGGCGGGGGGGGGGGGGTCAACCTCACCCAACTCTGTCCTCCCGGGTACTCCGTGCAGCACCAACCTAGATCCGGAGGACGGGGAGGCAGAGTCGCAGTGGTCTACAAGGAATCCATCCCCCTGACCAGGTGCCCCATCCCACAGTCAACCCTGTTTGAATGTCTCCATCTGAGAGTGGGGGACTGGGACAGATTAAAGATTCTACTAGTGTACCGTCCACCCCGCTGCACTACAGTCTCCCTACCTGAGTTAGCCTGGCGTTGGAGTCCTAGCGACTTTTAGTGCTGGGGGACTTCAACATCCATGCGGAGACCATCCTTTCGGGGGCGGCTCAGGACTTCATGGCCACCATGGCAACCATGGGGCTGTCCCAAGTGATATCTGGCCCCACTCACAGAGCGGGACACACACTGGACTTGGTTTTCTGTCAGGGATGGAAGATGGCGGGGTGGAGGAGCTCACCATAGCTCCGTTGCCATGGACCGACCACCACCTGATTAGGTTTAGACTGTCTGTGCCTCCTAACCTCCGCAGGGGTGTAGGACCTATTTAAAAGGTCCGCCCCAGGAGGCTTATGGATCCTGATGGATTCCTGACGGCTCTTGGGGAGTTTCCCGCCACTTCGGTTGGTGATCCTGTTGATGCTCTGGTATCTCTCTGGAATAGGGAGATGACCAGGGCAATAGACACGATTGCTCCAGAACGCCCCCTCTCAAGTAGCCGAGCTAAACCTTCTCCTTGGTTCACCGAGGAGTTGGCAGTGATGAAGCGAAAGAAGAGGGGACTAGAGCACGTGTGGCGCTCAAAGTGGAACGAATCAGACTGAACACGGCTGCACCTTTATTTAATTCTTTCTTTGCAGCTAATATTGCGTCCGCAAAGAACTGTCCGGCGGAGCTGTTCCAAGTTGTCAGAGGTTTGTTAAATCCCATCTCTCAAGATGGGATCCCTAACAGCTCGGCAGCCCGCTGTGGACAAAGTCGCTCTGATCCGCTCTGGCTTTGACACCATGTTAACGGCAGTCTCCGAGGATGTAACACGGGCACCTGCTTGTCCTATTTAATAATAATAATAATAATAATAATAATAATAATAATAATAATAATAATAACCATTGTATCCTTCTTGGTTGCCACACTGAGATGTGACTTTGAGGTCCCGTCATATAATGGGTCTGTTTCTATCTGAAAGGTTGAACCCAGAAGGTAGTGCTGGGAGACTCCTCTTTGAACCCTTGGCCATTGACCTGTGGGGTGCCTTTGGGCTTCGTTTTGTCATCACGTTATTCCACAACAACATGAAAACTCTGGGAGAGGTCATTCAGAGATTTGGAGTGCAATGCCATATAGTCATAAAATACAATTACAGGTGCAGAATCCCCCCAGGTGATGAAGAAGCACCACTGATCCATAAACAACTATTTTTTAACATCACACATGACCTGAACATCAATCCAGCAATTCATTGCTTGTAAGCCAGAATTAATAATCTAGCCACTTCCAGAACCTATTTTCAACCCAAACATATTTCTAGGATCTGGTCACATATTGCCTTGAACCTGTTCCTCTGAAGCCTTCATGTCTGTCTTACCTTCAATCTCTGGGTACTTCTGGAGGATCAAGAGCCCATACTTGAGTGTGGTGCTGGTTGTTTCTGTTCCTGCGCCAAACAAGTCCGTACAGCAGGTAACCATGTTCTCCGTGGTGAACTCAGAGGCCTCATCATGTTTCTCCTAGCGATACATGTCAGAATTTGTAAATTATCTCGAATTTCTTAAGTGATAACAAAGTTAATATCTCAGGCCTAACCACATGTGAAAGTGCTATATCACTGTCATTAGGGTGTGGAGGCTGATAAACTGTATATATTCTATAAACTGTACATATTGCTGTGACTAAAGAAGAGAAAAGCCTTCCTGCATATTTTTGGAAAGAACAACTGTGTCTCTGTGTTCTTGTGACTGCAGAAATTGACTACACCTATTTGTGGGAATCTGGAGTTATTAGTCCCATTGAAAATGCCAGTTGTTTGCTTATTGTAAACACCTCTAACAACACAGACAGCACCATCAGTAGAGTCAGGCCTATTACTATATATGCATGTAGTTAACTAAGTTTCTGTGGGATCACTACTTGTGTATGTGTGTGTTAAGGGGAAAACACCTGGTCAATTACAACTCATGGTTGAGTAATTAGAACAATCAAGGCTAACAAGCTTGAACCACTCCCTGAATGGGGTATAACTTTGGGAAATGTTTGTAATGTCTTTTGGGGACTTACTGAATACTTGCTGAGAGCCTACTATGAAGATGCGTGAGTTTAATGCAAGGAACTTTATGTGAGTTTTGTTTCTGGAAGTTTTATTGTCTTTTATTACTCTGCTACTTAAGAGTAAATTTTTGATTTTTCTTCCATTTTCCTGGCTTGTTTTCTTTTGCTCATTGTGGATACAACAATGGACTGGATAAGTCTGGACAGGACTGAACGCAGTTTGTTTTTCAACAAACCCGTAACAAGGCCAAGTATGCCTATAGCTACACTGTAGAATTAATGTAGTTTGAAACCATTCAGAGAGCTAGGTCTGAATGCTCTCTTGGAGTTATAACTTACACGGTCTTTCATTAAATTGCCCAATAGTACTGGAAGAAGAAACAGGCACAGCTCTGGCATGCCTAGGCCCAGATACAGATGCAGGGGCCTCTATCAATGCCAACTGCCACTGCTCTTGCCTCAGAGGGAGAGAAGAAGAGACAGGCACAGCCCCCATGATGTCCCAGACCTAGATGAAGGGGCCTCTATCCATGCCAACTGCCACTGCCCTTGCCTCAGAGGAACAGAAGAAGAGACAGGCAAAGCCCCCCAAGACGTCCCAGACCTAGATGAAGGGGCCTCTATCCATGCCAACTGCCACTGCCCTTGCCTCAGAGGGAGAGAAGAAGAGACAGGCACAGACCCATGACATCCCAGACCCAGATGAAGGGGCCTCTATCCATGCCAACTGCCACTGCCCTTGCCTCAGAGGGAGAGAAGAAGGGACAGGCACAGCCCCATGACATCCCAGACCTAGATGAAGGGGCCTCTATCCATGCCAACTGCCACTGCCCTTGCCTCAAAGGGAGAGAAGAAGAGACAGGCACAGCCCCCATGATGTCCTAGACCTAGATGAAGGGGCCTCTATCCATGCCAACTGCCACTGCCCTTGCCTCAGAGGGAGAGAAGAAGAGACAGGCATAGCCCCCATGACATTCGAGACCCAGATGAAGGGGCCTCTATCAATGACTGCCGCTGCCCTTGCCTCAGAGGGAGAGAAGAAGGGACAGGCACAGCCCCATGACATCCCAGACCTAGATGAAGGGGCCTCTATCCATGCCAACTGCCACTGCCCTTGCCTCAGAGGGAGAGAAGAAGAGACAGCACAGCCCCCATGACATCCGAGACCCAGATGAAGGGGCCTCTATCAATGACTGCCATTGCCCTTGCCTCAGAGGGAGAGAAGAAGGGACAGGCAAACCCCCCAAGATGTCCCAGACCTAGATGAGTGTCAGGACCCAGGCTGCAGAGCACCAATAACCATACACAGAGGCCAGAATCTATCTAATATCTTTATTGAGGAAATATATAAAGTTAATAAAAGCAAGTGTAGGAAATAGTTCAGAAGTAGACCTTTCAGGAAAGGTCAAAATTAGTCCAAGAAAACAATGTCCAATATGAAATATTAAGGTCCAAAGTTGTAATCCAATAACCGAAACACTCACTTTGCCAAGCAAAGTGAGGGGAGATGACAAGGTCCTTTAGTCCATGGAGCTTAATGCAAGGCTAGGAAGCAAACTAGATTCTTGGCAAACAAGGCTTGATTCAAGGCAACAAGAAGCGAGGAGCAAGAACAGGGTCCGTGGCAAAATCTGTGGCGAGGTCCGGGGAACAAGGCAGGGCTGGAACGAGAGCAAGATCCTGGAAACTGGAGTAGCGTAGTCCACACACAATCTACTCCCGAAGCTGACGAATTGACTCCGCAAGGAATCCTTGTGGCCAAGCATCTATATAGGATCTTGTTTTCCCGCCAAAGCAGACTTTCTCTGGGGAACAAGAACCGAAACCTAAACTGTCCAGATGCAGGACTCCTTAAACTTTCCCAAGGGAATCAGACTTAATCATCTAATTGTCTGGCAGCTATCCGGGCGCTTCGGCGAGTCGCCTCCCGCGCGTGTCTATCTTGATTATAATAAAGGCGGCGAGAAAATGGGGGAGATTTCTCCTCAAGGCTTGTTTGTGTGACTTCTTGTGGGCAAACATCCTGCAGCTGCAAGGGCTCCAAATCTGGCAAAAACGGTGGGAAACCCAAGTTTTCTTCTTCATCTGTCACAACAGTACTAGGAACGGGACTACATGGCCCATAAGTCATCACAATGAGGGGGCCTCTAGCCATGCCAACAGCCACTGCCCTTACCTCAGAGGAAGAGAAGAAAGGACAGGCAAACCCCCCAAGACGTCCCAGACCTAGATGAAGGGGCCTCTAGCCATGCCAACAGCCACTGCCCTTACCTCAGAGGGAGAGAAGAAGAGACAGGCACAGACCCATGACGTCCTAGACCTAAATGAAGGGGCCTCTATCCATGCCAACTGCCACTGCCCTTGCCTCAGAGGGAGAGAAGACACAGGCACAGCCCCCCATGACAAGTCCCAGACCTAGATGAAGGGGCCTCTATCCATGCCAACTGCCACTGCCCTTGCCTCAGAGGGAGAGAAGAAGACACAGGCACAGCCCCCCATGACAAGTCCCAGACCTAGATGAAGGGGCCTCTATCCATGCCAACTGCCACTGACCTTGCCTCAGAGGGAGTGAAGAAAAGACAGGCACAGCTTCATCAGCCCATGTCCAGAAGTCAGTGAACTATCACTGTCCCCCATTCTGTATCTTTGCATTCCATTTTTTCTGCTGAAGTGAAGTATCTTGCATTTGTCCCTGTTGAACTTCATTTAGATTCGGCCCATCTCTCTAGTCTTGTTTTAAACTTTGTATATTGTATTTTATGACTATTTTATGATTGTTTTAACTGTTTTAATCATTTTAGTTTATTGTATATCCGTGTAACGGCATCAATTGCCACTTGTAAGCCGCCCTGAGTCCCCTCGGGTGAGAAGGGCGGGGTATAAATAATTGAAATAAAAAAATAAAATAAATAGTCTGTTAAGATAGTTTTGAATTCTGCTCCTTTCTTCTGGAGTGTTGGCTATTCCTCCCAATTTGGTGTCATCTGCAAACTTGATGATCGTGCCTTCTAACCCTTCGTCTAAGTCGTTAACAAAGATGTTAAACAGAACCGGGCCCATGTCGGAACCCTGCGGCACTCCACTCGTGACTTCTTCCAACGCAATTGCCATTGCCCTTGGTTCAGAGGGAAAGAGGAAGAGTCAAGCACCACCTTTCATGACTGTCCCAAACCTAGATGAAAGCGCATCCTCCATCCCAACTGCCACTGCCCTTGCTTCAGAGGGAAGGAAGAAGATTGATGAGCAGCCCCATCATTCCTAGAGCCATTGCAGAGAACACTTAAGCTAACAACAACAACAACAACAACAATCAACTTTCTCCTTGAAGGGACTCAGGGCAGATTTCAACAAACAACGGCATTCATTCAAAGTCTTCATACAGCAGATAGATATTGGCATAAAATCCCAAAAAGACCCCACAGATGATGATGATGATGATGATGATGATGATGATGATGATGATACAAAACATTGCATGGAAAGTTCCTTGACAAAATTGAAGGAAAAGCTGATAAGGAGAAGACCTGGCTCTGGCTCACAAATGGGACCCTGAAGAAGGAGACAGAAGGCCTGATCCTTGCAGCCCAGGAGCAAGCCATCAGAACAAAGGCAATTAAGGCCAAGATCGAAAAATCAGCTGATGACCCAAAATGCAGACTGTGCAAAGAAACCAACGAAACCATTGATCATATCCTCAGCTGCTGTAAGAAAATTGTACAGACAGATGACAAACAGAGGCACAACTATGTGGCCCAAATGATTCATAGGAACCTATGCCTCAAGTACCACTTGCCAGCGGTAAAGAACTGGTGGGATCACAAAGCTGCAAAAGTATTGGAGAATGAGCACGCAAAGATACTGTGGGACTTCCGAATCCAGACTGACAAAGTTCTGGAACACAACACACCAGACATCACAGTTGTGGAAAAGAAAAAGGTTTGGATCATTGATGTCGCCATCCCAAGTGACAGTCGCATTGATGTAAAACAATGTCAATGTCAACAGGAAAAACTCAGCCGCTATCAGGACCTCAAGACTGAACTTCAAAGACTCTGGCAGAAACCAGTGCAGGTGGTTCCGGTAGTGATGGGCACACTGGGTGCCGTGCCAAAAGATCTCAGCCAGCATTTGGAAACAATAGACATTGTTCTGGTAGATCTAAAACGGCCTCCTGACATAGTAAATTTGGGTGTTCAGGGTGGCGGCCCCTCCCATCTGAAGGTGGTGCTGCTGAACGCCAGGTCTGTCAACAGTAAAGCAGCGATCATCCAGGACCTCATCCTGGATGAGCGGGCAGACCTGGTATGCATAACAGAGACCTGATTGGATGACGCTGGGGGAGTTACTCTCACCCAGCTTTATCCACCAGGATATACCGTGCAGCACCAACCAAGATCTGGAGGGAGGGGAGGAGAGGTGCAGTGGTCTATAAGGAGTCCACCCCCTTGACCAGGTGCCCCATCCCGCAGTCTACCTTGTTCGAGTGTGCTCATTGAGGGTAGGGGGCCAGGACAGTTTAGGGATTCTGTTAGTGTACCATCCACCCTGTTGCATTACAGTCTCCCTGCCTGAGCTAGTGGGGATGGTCTCAGGCCTGGCAGTGGAGTCTCAGTGGCTTATTGTGCTGGTGGACTTCAATGTCCATGCCAAGGTCACTCCCTCTGGTGTGGCTCAGGACTTCATGGCTGCCATGGCAACCATTTAGCTGTCCCAACTAGTATCTGGCCCTACCCACAGAGCAGGGCACACACTTGACTTGGTTTTCTGTCAGCGATGGGAGGAAGGTGGAGGTGTGGAGGAGCTCACCATCGCTCCGTTGCCATGGACCAACCATCACCTGGTCAGGTTTAGACTCACTGTGCCCCCCAACCTCCGCAGGGGTGGAGGACCAATTAAAATAGTCCGCCCCCGGAGTATTATGGATCCGGATGGATTCCTGACTGCTCTTGGGGAGTTTCCCACCACCTCGGCTGGTGACCTTGTCGATGCTCTGGTCGCCTTCTGGAACAAGGAGGCGGCCAGGGCAATAGACACGATCACTCCAGAATGTCCCCTCTCAAGTAATCGAGCTAAACCATCTCCTTGGTTTAATGAGGAGCTGGCAGCGATGAAGCAAAAGAAGAGGGGACTAAAGGGCGTGTGGCGTTCAAATCTGAACAAGTCAAATCAAACACGGCTGTGTTTCTATCTTAGGGCATATGCCGCGGCAATAGATGCTGCAAAGAATGTTTTCTTTGCAGCTAATATTGCGTCTGCAAAGAAGCGTCCAGCAGAGCTGTTCTGAGTTGTCAGAGGTTTGTTATATCCCGTCCCTCAAGACGGGATCCCTGACAACTCGGCAGCCCGCTGTGAAGCATTTGCTTGGTTCTTTGCGGCCAAAGTTGCTTTGATCCTCTCTGGCTTTGACACCATATTAACAGCAGTCTCCGAGGATGTAGCACGATTACCTGCTTGTCCCATTTTGATGGATTTGTTTTAATTGGTTTAGCTCAAGGATGTGTACAAGGTGCTTGGAGAGGTGAGGGCGGCCACATGCATCCTAGACCCCTGCCCATCCTGGCTGGTGAGAGAAGCCAGAGGGGGATTGGCCGAGTGGGTGAAAGTGCCTTCGGGAAGGCATTTTTCCAGTGATCCTCAGATTGGCTGTAATCAAACCGCTGTTGAAGAAGCCATCACTGGACCCCACTCAATTGGAGAACTATCGGCCTATTTCCAATCTCCTCTTTCTGGGCAAGGTCGTGGAACGTGTGGTCACTGCACAACTCCAGGCATTCTTGGAGGATACTGATTTTCTAGATCCGGCACAGTCTGGCTTCAGGCCGGGGCATGGTACCGAGACAGCCTTGGTCGCCTTAGTCGATGATCTATGCTGGGAAATGGACAGGGGGAGGGTGTCCCTGCTTGTTCTGCTGGACCTCTCAGCGGCCTTCGATAGCATCGATCACGGTATCCTTCTGGGGCGCCTTGCCGGGATGGGTCTCGGAGGTACTGTTTTGCATTGGCTCCGGTCCTTCCTGAAGGGGCGTTCCCAGATGGTGTCATTGGGGGACGCCTACTCGGCCCCACAACCATTGCCTTGTGGGGTCCTGCAGGGGTCAGTACTGTCCCCCATGTTGTTCAACATCTACATGAAGCCGCTGGGAGGGATCATCCGGAGTTTCGGGGTCTGGTGTCATCTGTACGCAGATGATGTCCAGCTGTCACTCCTTCCCACCTGTCACTAAGGAGGCTGTCCAGGTCCTGAACCCGTGTCTGGGCGCTGTGTTGGACTGGATGAGGACCAACAAATTGAAACTGAATCCAGATAAGACAGAGGTCCTCCTGGTCAGTCACAGGGCCGAACAGGGTATAGGGTTACAGCCTGTGCTGGATGAGGTCGCACTCCCCCTGAAGACGCAGGTTCGCAGTCTGGGGGTTCTTCTCCTGGACTCATCGTTGAGCCTGGAATTCCAGGTCTCACCGGTGGCCAGGGGAGCCTTCGCACAACTCAGACTTGTGAGCCAGCTGCGGCCGTTCCTTGGGAGATCTGACTTGGCCACAGTGGTCCACTCTCTGGTTACATCCCGTTTGGACTACTGCAATGCTCTCTACGTGGGGTTGCCTCTGAAGAAGGCCCAGAAGCTCCAACTAGTACAACGGGCGGCAGCCAGATTAATAACTGCGGCGGCATACAGGGACCGCATCTCCCCCCCCCCCCCCGGCTAAGGCTCCACTGGCTACCGATATGCTACCGAGCCCAATTCAAAGTGCTGGTTTTGACCTATAAAGCCCTAAATGGTTCTGGCCTAATCTACTTGTCCGAACGTATCTCTTCCTATGAGCCAGCAAGATCCTTAAGATCATCCGGAGAGGCCCTGCTTTCTGTCCCGCCTGCCTCGCAAATGCAGCTGGTGGGAAGGAGGGAAAGGGCCTTCTCGGTGGTGGCTCCCCGGCTGTGGAACACCCTCCCCAGAGAGATCAGACAAGTTCCAACTCTTCTGGGTTTTAGAATATCCGGCTGGCTATGTGCCCAGGCTTTTAACGAATAAACGATGAAGATGACACAGACTGACCTATGGATAAGGCACGAGGTTTTCGGATGAACGGATCTGAGCATATATATTTAAAAATTTATATACTGTATTTAATTGTTTTTTAACTGATTTTATGTACTGTTGATTGATTTCGTATAGGCATCTAATTGTGCCAGTGTTGTAAGCTGCCCTGAGTCCCTTTGGGTGAGAAGGGTGGGATATAAATATTGGAAATAAACAAATAAATAAATTACAATCTGCCAACTGCAAAAGGCCACCCTACTGGGATCTGCGCGCATCATCTGAAAATACATCACACAGTCCTAGACACTTGGGAAGTGTTCGACTTGTGATTTTGTGATACGAAATCCAGCATATCTATCTTGTTTGCTGTGTCATGCAATAATAATAATAATAATAATAATAATAATAATAATAATAATAATAATAATAAAAAATAAGGCATGTGGGACCCATGGAAAAAATGGTTCAATATTCGCTTCAAAAGTAGGGGTGCTGGTGCTTTGTTTCTAAAGTCATTTCCGATTTTTCAACCAAAAATATCGGAATTTTCAGAAAATTCAGAATATTTGTAATTACTTTGTTAATGGCGGATGCGCTTGCGCAATGGCGAAAACAGCACCGGGAGGGACTTTACAGGACTCTCCCGCCCTCAGTTTTTGAGCTATTCTGATCAAATTTGGTACAGCGGTATAATACATTTAACCCTGCTAGCTCACCAAATTGCAGAACGTTTCCCTTATCCTCTGATTTTTGCCGAATCTTCATAGCTTATATAAGAAACAATTTTTTAATAGCAGAAATATGTTCCTGCATTGAAAGTCTTATATCCTGTTTCATTGGGTTGTCTTCACTTTGAAAGTCCTTATTCTACTTGGGAAAGTTTGTTTTTTGTGGATGAAACTCTGCCAAATTGGTGGACACTGAACACAGTACTGCCACAATGTGCAATGTGCAGTCACAGGCATCTGGGAAGGAGCCCATTCCATGGACACTGGGCAGCCTCTGTGCACATGTAGAGTTCACAGTGTGAATCCCTGGGTGCAATGCCGACATGTTACCGCCAGCCAAAAAGGGATCCTGCCCCACCCCAGGAGGGAATCTTCCTCAAGCGGAAGGATACTGCGGCTTCACCCAAACCAAAGCAAACCAAAAGAAAACAAAACCACACCAGCAGCAGGAACGTCAAAGGAAGGACTAGCTCACAGAAGGCTGCACTGATTCGCTGAAGGACCAGCTAACTGAAGGATGCACTGCTGTCCAGCCAGAGTGTCCAGCCCACGGGCAAAACCGACCTGTCACCACCAGCCAAAAAGGTCCAACCCCATGAGGAATTCTTCCCCACATCTCCTGTGGGAAAAGCCCAGGATATTCTCGCACCTCAGAATAGTTCACCTTGCTATAGATATCCAGTCAGACATAGAAGAAAGCAGTATATAAATCAAGCAGGCAATCAAAAAGGTTTTCAAAGTTGCAATGAAAGAGTCAATAAGAATCCAGTTGTATCATAAGACATGAAAAGGTCCATTAATCCATAAAGCAAGATCCATTAGTCCATAAAACACAGCAAGAGTAATAATCCATAAAGCAAGGCAGTAGTCAATAGATTCCAAGAACAAGGCCCAAAAGTACAAAGATCCAAGAACACAGGAGACGAGAACATCCACATAGAGGAAGCGAGGATTTGCTTTGACAAAGAAGCAATCTGCAAAGTACACTTTTAAAAGCAACCCAGAAAGGCGTTTCTTTTCCCAGAGCAGGCCTCTTTTTTGCGCGCCAGTCTCTCACTCCTTCGGACCTGAGAACTCCTCCAAGACGGACAGTCCTCCCTAGATAAATAATTGCTTATGCTATCGTTATCTTGCACCTGAGACGGGACTGAACTCTCTCCCTCATTTCCCATGGGAATGTCAGCCTGTTCGTTATCTATAGTTTCTGGGGTCAACAGTTCATTCTGCTTAAATTGAAACTGCAAGTCTCCAGCCTCTGAGTCAGCCTTTATCTCTAAATCAACTTCTGACTCTGCCGGCTCTTGGATCTGAAAACCAAAATCCCCTTCTTCTTCATCCTGAACCTGGCTAGCCTGTGGCTGAGTCACAACAGATATAGCGGGGACGGGGTTTCCCTTGGCCGGCCACTGTTGGTCAGCCCATCCTGCTGGAAGCTCTGGCTAAGCCAGCAGTAACCCTTTTGAAAGGACCAGCTGCACAACACAAGTGTGTCCGCACCAAACTGTCACCGCCATCCAAAAAGGCAGGCATCCCACCCCACCCCAGGAGGAAATCTTCCCCAGGGTATAGTGGGACCGGTGATTCCCTTGGCTGGCCACTGTTGGCCTGCCCACACTCCTATGGCCCCTCCACCCTGCCCCACCCAAGAAGGCAATCTTGTCCTTGCTGAAGGAATAAGGGGTGGGGGGTTTCTTCTGCCGACCACTGTTGGCAGCCTCCACTCTGCCGACCACTGTTGACCAGCCTACACTCCTCTGGCGTCCCCAAGAGTGAATCCCGCCCCTGCGGAAGGATTGCGGGCAGAAGTCTGGCCTTTGATTCGGTGGTGACAGGTTGGCGTGGCATCCCGCCCCACCCCAGGAGCGAATCCTGCCTCTGCAGAAGGATCGTGGGGCGGGAGTCTGACCTTTGGGCCAGCGGTGACAGGTTGGTGTGGAACCCGGCCCCACCCCAGGAGCGAATCTTGCCCCTGGGGAAGGATCATCTGGTGGGATGTTTCCTCAACTGGCCACTGTTGGCCGGCCTCCACTCTTCCAGCTCCCCCCCCCCTCGGAACGAATCCCACCCCTATGGAAGAATCACGGGGCAGGAGTCTCACCTTTGGGCCGACAGTGACAGGTTGGCATGGCACCCCACCCCACCCCAGGAGCGAATCCCGCCCCTGAGGAAGCATCGTGGGGCGGGGGAAGATTACTTCAGTCTGCAGTGCACTGTTGCACAATCATAGGCAATTAGGCCGACTTTTAGGACTGTTTACTGATGTTGATGTTTTATTGATGCGACATTTGTTTTATTTTCAATATTTGTTTTACTGTTTTATTGCTGCTATTGTATTGTTGTTGGGCATGGCCCATGTAAGCCACTCTGAGTCCCTCCGGGCAGATGGGGCGGGGTATAAAAATAAAGTTGTTGTTATTATTATTATTATTATTATTATTATTATTATTATTATTATTATTATTAGACAGCCCTAAACTGAACCAAACCTAAAGAAACCCAACCTGCATTCCTTGGGGAAGGACCAGATAACTCCAGTCTGTGCTATTGCACAACCATCCTATAATTCACTAGGCACTGGCAGGCCCAAGCCAAAACCAAATCAAACCAACACAAACCAAACCCAACCAAAACAAAAAGCAACCTTCCAGGAAGGTTATCTGACATTGGGCCCGTCTTCAGTCCCCCATCATGGTTTCTAGGTACTTGCGTGTCCAGTCCCCCATCATGGTTTCTAGGTACTTGCACATCGTTTCTGCCTTGTAGTCCTTATCTATGACCTCCATTGTGAGGAGGGCCCAGCGATGGCCTGTCTCCAGGCTTCCTACTTTCTCTCACCAATATGCCTTCAGAGAGAGGTAGGAATGGTCTCCTCCTAACCTGGATGAAATGTCAGAAATGAAAAGGATGTTGCCTCCCATGGCACTCAGCAACATCTTGGCTTTGCGTTCCTTGTAGCTCTCATACAAGCCGGGAATCACAGTTCGGGAAAAGGTGAAGTGAGAGGGCATTTTGTACCGGGGACAAACCAGTTGCATCAAACGAACAAAGCCTTCTTGTTCCACCATGCGGAAGGGCTGGTGGTTGAGAGCTAGCATCTCTCCCACACGCTGTGTGATCTGCTGGGAGGTGGCCAGCGTTTCCCCTGTTCTCTTTCTGTCAACGGAATGGCCCCAATCATCCAAGGTGGCCTGAGTCTGCCTCCCGCCCTCGACACAAGATGAAGTGGGACTGCTTTGGCCCACTTAAAAAAACAGCATTAAAAACCAAGCATCAAATTACACCTATATCAGTGAATTGAACATAACATTGATAAATTAAACCTATAGACAGAACCAAAGAAGAATTACATAGTGACATAAAACCTAAATAAATATTCATAGTAATTTACAAAGGCCAACTGAAGTCCAACACAGTTGTATGGATTGGGATGACATAGACTAACAGAGCCCAGATCCAGCATATTTCTCAGCACATGTCACTCGCATTTGGTGCCTGAAGATGGCTTCTGCTTATGGGTCCCAGGACCCTCCCTTACCTGATCCATTCTGATTAAGAAGCAGTCGATGAAATCCCGAGGTGAGTTGGGGTCCAGAGTAGCCCTGTGCTCCTTGGCTTCCTCTAAAATGAATTCTGTGCATTTGACATAGTTTGCTATCATGTGGTGATGGGGTCCTGGAACCCATTCCATGAAGGCAGGGAAGGCATTGAAAAGCTAGAAGAAAAGGTGGGGCATTTGATACATGTTACAAGGGGATATGAGAGCCAGGTTTAAATATTTAGGGGGGGAGGGGTCACATTGAGGAGGGGACGGGCTTGTTTTCTGATGCTCTAGAGATTGGGACACAGTGGACTGAGAAATTCAAACTATAGGAGAATACCTATATCTCACAACCTCTGAGGATGCCTGCCATGGATGTGGGCGAAACGTCAGGAGAGAATACTTCTGTAACATGGCCACACAGCCCGAAAGACACACAACAACCCTATAGGAGAATAGATTCCACCAAAATATTTGGAAAAGCTTTCTGAGGATCAGAGCTGTTCAAGAATGCAACATACTGTCTCTGAGTGTGGTGGAGTCTCCTCTTTGGAGGTTTCTAAACCCAGGCTGGATGTTCATAGTCGGCGTGCTTTGACTGGGTATTTCTGCATGGTGGAGAGCTGGACTGGATGGCCCTCGGGATTTCTTCCAATTCTAGGAGTCTCAGATTGGAAACCAAGAATCATGGGACAAGGTGGATTCATGGCATCTCCCTCTCCTATTTATCCACTGACTATGTTTAGGTGGTAAGTGCCCAGGGTCCTGGATCTGCCCTCCTCCCTCTCTCTTCTACCATTGCCATCGATGATGATGATGATGATGATTATGATGATGACTATTATTATTTCAATTATTTATACCCCGCCCTTCTCACCCAAGGGGACTCAGGGCGGCTTACAAGTGGCAATTGATGCCGTTACACTGATATACAATAAACTAAAATGATTAAAACAGTTAAAACAGTCATAAAATAGTCATAAAATACAATATACAAAGTTGATGATGATGATGATGGTGAGGATGATGAGGATGATTAGGTTTATTTATGCCCCACTTTTTCTCTCCACAATGGAGACTCAGTGCAGCTTATATTAAAGGCATTTCAATTCAATTTAAAATCCAAAAACATACAAACATTCAAATGGAATTAAAAATCAATGGTATTAATCAAACATTAACTGTTAAAATCCTTAAAAACGAATTCAAAGCTAAAACCACAGTCACAGTGGCACAAAAATTGCAAACAGTGGCACAAAAATTGCCCATCTACACTGAACGCTTATCTCAATTTGAAACTGGCATAGGAAAAAGTATTTTTGCTCTTTGAATTGTTAGACTGCAAACTCTGGAACCAGTTTGAGGTCCAGACGGAGACCACAGAGTCCAGTCCCCAAACCAGTTCCAGGATATGCAGTACTACTCATGGCTTGCCAGCCTTGGAGAAGGTCAACTTCCCCTTCGGAATATGAATGTGCAAATCATCAGATGACTCTGGGTGTCCACACTACAATTCACATTCTATGGAGACGATTTGTCTGTGTGATGCGTAGTGTACTATACTGGAGTGCTTTGATGAGACTTAAGAGTTTCCTGTCAAACTTTCCCCTGGCTTTGCTTGTTTTCAATTAACAGTCTTAAAGCATGCTGTAGTGCACTGTGATGTGTGCATAGTGAAGTCACCGTGTTTTGAAGATAACCTGTAGTTGTAGTAAATGATCACTGAAAATGGGGCCTTCAGGAGAAATATCACCCAGCAAGGGCCTACCTGTGCATAGAACGAGGTAAAAATATCAAGGGATTCAACAATCAATTTGATGAAGGTTTGAAACTTCTTGTTGTCGTATCCATAGTGCTTTCCAAAGATGATGGAACCAATGACATTGGAGGTAGCACAGGTGATGAGGTGGTGTGGGTCAAAGGGTTGGCCTGGAAGGACAAAAAGCATGGTCTTATCTCAGTCCATCTCTTAAGTAATCAGTCCAGTTTGACCCAGTGTGGAAACTCTTGTTCTGTTCCTGTTTCTGCCCAACCAGGACCAACCAGGAAAGCCATGCTTGCCTAGGTTCCCTCCAATGTTTTAAAGATGGAGAACATCTGAGCATCTGGGCTTAGAATATCTAAAACCCAAGCCTCCCAGAAAAGACCAAGCCACAGAATGCTGAACCTCCAGATGGGAAATTCTGGGACTCTGGTTGAGAAGTCCCTAACCCTATGCATGGGAAACCCTGCACCTCGAAGATGTATAAAACTGAGATGCATGCGAGAGTTTGAATTTAGAGCCTTTCACCAAGACATTGCAAGAGGGAAGTCCTAAGAATAAGCCATTGGGGTATGGGTGGGCCAATAGAGTCCACTTACCCTTTGTGTCATGGAATTGTTCCAGGAGATATTGAGCTTCCTTTTGGATCCTCTCCTCAATGCTCCTCTTCCCCATCCCAAAGTTGCGGAGGGTGGTCAAGGAAAATTGCCGGAGCTGCTTCCATGTCTTCCCATTGCTGAAGACTATCCCTGGAACAGATGAAGGAAGATGTCATGACCTCTTTTCCTGGTGTTGTGGGGAATCATCAAAGTAGATAAAGCCTTGATCAGTAGCACACCTGAAGGGAGGGAGAGCATACCAGGACTGTGGGCTCCATGGAAACAGGGCAGGCATGGGGAAGGGGAGGGCCAGGGCCTCTGGCATTGGGGGGAAAGGAGTCACCGTTCCGAGGAAGAAAAGCAAAACCCCTACCTGGGGCCATGATGAAACTCCTCCATGAGTTTGCGCTCTGGAAGACCAGATGGAATCAATGGAAGCTATTCTGCAAACTTTCTCCCTTCAGCTGAGAGGTAGGGAAGGGATCTTAGAGGTGATGTGGGATCATGAACTCTGGTCCTCCATGTGGAACATGAACTCTGGTGGGCATTGGACTCAATGTTTTACTTTCTATGAATGTATGTGTGTTGGTAACACATGGCTTATATTTTGGTTTAATGACTGTTTTATAGTTCATATTATTGGATTACACTTCTAGCTATAGTGGCCTCTTGCCTGTGCATTTCAGGGAATCCTTTCTTTGTATTGTTTATTGCAACTTAGTTTGCCATGGCAGAGTGGCTGGAGCAATTAAGTTTCAATGATGCCTTTAAGGACTCTTTAATCAAAAACAGATCATTGTTTGATCCAAAGGAACCTGGCCAGAACAACCAAGCTTCTATTAGTGAATATGAGAAACTCAAGTGTAGGGAGATACGTTTATATTTGCATGCTTCGACCCTAGCTGAATATATCAAGGCTAACAGAATACCCAGAGGGCTATGGATATTTAAACCCCCAGGGATGTTTTCACAGGATTCTTCTTAAACAAGTGCTCCCATGATCTCATGTTGCTGTTAATCTCATGTTGTAATGAGGAGATAGAACAGATTAAGTCACAGTCCCTTCCTTTACTACAAACACTTAACAGGGATGATCGATACAAGGAGGACTTAGATGCCCTCTCAAGTAAACTAAATAACTTCTCTCAACAAATTAAATCTTTCAAGTTAAATTTTTTTTGAGAGAGATGAAAATGATTATATTCAAAATAAGGTTTATCGTTGGCTGTACACCAATACCAACACTAATTCGTTTCAGGGACTTTACCTCTGAGGAAGATTCTACTTCCGTTTCTGAGAGCTCATCATGTGGGTCTCTTTCATCCCATAGAACTAATTCTTTTGTACCCAGACGTTCTAATCGTACCAGACATCAACCCAGGAGGTTTTTTCAGGGGGCCACCACTTAGAAGAGGATAACTTGATTATAAACTTATCAGATAAGGTTTTAACAACCAAAGAAAGAATGATTATTAATAAAGGCTTTTCATTTGTCCCCACACCCAGAATTAATCCTTTCAAGATCCGCATTGAATTAGCACATTTATTCCGCACGATTAGATTACATCACCATTTTGGACCTACACCTGATCTTTATAGTACTCAGTTCCGATCTCGCAGTACATTCATCCCTGCCACAGAACACATGGGAATTAAGGTTTTTGAGAAGGTGGTGTGTGATGAGATTTTTTCTAAACGTATATCTAACAGAATAAGATACAGCACCAATTTCTCTAGGTCAGAATGGGAGATTCTCAAATCTCTAACTCAGGACCAGAATATTATTTTTAAACCGGCAGATAAAGGGGGAGCCATTTATTATCCTCTGCTGTCTGATGCAATCCAAGCTTAACCCTTTACACATTGGTATAGTAAGCAGCACACAGTGTATGATGCAATCTCCAGCATACATTGTACACATGACTCAATTACATTTAAACAACTCTATATACAATCATTCTCACTTTAACACCATTGTCATAATGAATCGCACTGATTATATGAAAGAGGTGCAGAGACAATTATCAGTTAGGGCACATTATTCATTATTGGATAGTGATCCTACTAAACACATTCAGTTCATGATTAGAACCATACTTTTTGAAGGTCTCAGTTTGGGATACATTAATTTGCAAGAAAAAAACTTCTTAACTACCAGACATCCTTGTATTCCCGTATTTTACACGTTACCTAAAATACATAAAAACACTAGACCCCCCTATTGGCCGACCCATCGTATCAGGCTCTGGCTCTATTCTTGAACCACTTGCTAAATTTGTGGACTCTTTTTTACAACCACATGTGAAACACATTAGGTCTTTTGTTAAAGACATGAAACATTTCATTAACCTCATTGAACACCTTACCCTCCCAACGGATGCAGTGCTTATGACTATGGATGTGACATCTCTTTATACTAGCATTCCTCTATCAGAGGCACGTACAGTGTGCCAACACATATTAGATTCCAGAACCAACTTGAATCCCCCAACACATTTTCTTTTGGATTTGTTGGACATTGTGTTGGAAAATAATTATTTTATATTTGGTGGTCAATTTTATCTTCAAATTCAAGGGGTCGCCATGGGCAGTCCAATTGCTCCATCCATTGCCAATTTATTCATGGACAATTTGGAATTGAAATCTGTATTGAACCCCACACAGAATCCTGTCTATAGCCACATGACTACATACCTTAGGTACATTGATGACGTCTTTATCATTATGAATAATCAACAATCTGCATATGATTTATTGACATGGGCCAATACCATCCACCCAGAGATCAAATTCACTGGACACATTGATCCAAATAGTATTCCGTACTTAGATGTCTTGGTTACCAAACTGAATAACAGACTGATGGTCAATAATTATCGTAAACCCACAGACCAAAATTCAACTCTACATTATTCAAGTTTCCATTCACCATCCTTAGAAAATAATCTTCCATATTCTCAAATATTGAGAATTAGATGTAACTGCACATCACAACAAGATTCTGAACAACATTTAACATCGGTTAAAAAGCAATTTTTATCCAAGGGGTATCCAGGACATATTGTTGATAATGCCATCATCAGGGCATCCAAAGTCTCATGCACCACCCTGTTGGCAGACAAATCTGTGTCCACAGACAATAAATTGGTCTGGCCCTTGACATTAACCAATTTTTCCAGACAGGACTTGTTCGTGATATACCAGGATTTGAAAGGCCCCCCATGTGGCACATAAAAGAACACAGAACTTGAAAGACATGTTGGTACACTCAAATATTGACCATGATACTCATAGTGTGAAAATTAGACCTAATTTGGTAGGAAATTTTCCTTGCCACCATTGTGCCATATGTCCCCAATTTACGCATGCTAAGTTGTTTCAGAATCCTCATACTAAGACAGTTCATCAACTGCAACATTTTGCTACATGCACCACCAAAGGAGTCATCTACCTTATTACTTGTCCCTGTTCCTTGATGTATGTAGGCCAGACCAGTAGACAAATTAAACTCCGTGTAACAGAATACAAGAGTAAGATTAGGAATCGGGCCATTGACTCAAGCCTGTATAAACATTTCAATGACATGAACCATAGTCCTGAATCATTCAGGGTTCTGGTCCTAGAGATAGTTACTTCTTCCTCAAACACAGATTTATGCACCAAACTACAACAATGGGAAGCCTTCTGGATATTCACTCTTAAAACAGTTCACCCTAAGGGTCTCAATGATTCTATTTCATTTCAATGTTTTCTGTGAGCTTGGTGTATACCTGTGGTGATGTTCAAATAGGTTCTTTCAAATGGCTGATACATAGCCACACCTATATCCATACTGGGCCCCTTTAAAATTCTCCCTATATACAGTGACTTCTACCTGCTTCTCCTGTGCTTGCCTAAGGAATCAAACCAGTAGCAGAGCACGTCTGTAGGAGAGTTCATGGAGGAGAGTTTATGTGAGTATACATGCTCCTGTCTTCAATGCTTTTACTATACTTTGTAATTTGTGATTTTTATCCTGTACAAGTGTTTCTAGCCATTCGTATGTATTCCCTGTAGGTCCACTCTGTCATTGATAATGACACATTGAAATTATATACTCAAAGAACGAAATTGATTACTCTAGGTTCTCCACACCTGCATAACCACCACCTGAGGAAGACTACACAGTCGAAACCGGTCGTGGATGTTGACTAACCTTGGACTTGTTTAAAACATTGGTTTTCATAAAAGGATTCACTTACTTGGACGTTTAAATTTGGACTCACAATTAGTGACTTTTTCAGTCCTCCATGTGGAACATGAACTCTGGTGGGCATTGGACTCAATGTTTTACTTTCTATGAATGTATGTGTGTTGGTAACACATGGATTATATTTTGGTTTAATGACTGTTTTATAGTTCATATTATTGGATTACACTTCTAGCTATAGTGGCCTCTTGCCTGTGCATTTCAGGGAATCCTTTCTTTGTATTGCTTATTGCATCTCTTCGCTCCCCACTAAATGACTATAAATGGGGAAAATTCAGAGGCTCCTTTCTCCCTCATTTTTTAAAGCTATTGGGGTGAAACTAGCTACAATGGTAGAACATATTTATCCCTCTTTGCCTCTCAAGTTTCATAATGTTTCACCCATCCACTTTTTTGGGGGAGAATTTTCAAAAAAAATTAAAACAATTGTTTTTAAAAAAGACTACATGAATGATACCTCTGACTCCCTCTCCCTCCTCCATCAGCCTTGATTGCCTGAGAGGCATGTCAACATGTTTGGCTTCACCTCTCAGCGGGGCTGTCAAGAGTCAGATGCCAGTTAACAAACAAAACAGAGTTTATTCAGAAGATAAGCCAAAAATAACATAAACACAGAAGGTATCCTTGAAATACTTCACTTATCAGTGTTTCAAGAGTAGTTTGGACAAAAATAACTCAAAAACAAGCCACGCTATTTTCCCACGCTGGCATTCAATAAAAACTAAAAGACGCTTCAGTTCAGCTTTGGAGAACAAATTGAGTTGACTGCTAGAAAATATGCAAAATAAACGAAGGCTTGAAACCTTCCAGAAGCTGCAGAGTATAACTGAAAGTACAAAAGCCTCTTTTGGCTCCAAACCATTTCTGAAAACAGACAGCCGGCTCTGCGGATTTAAAAGGGACAGTTCCCAAAAGAAAAACAGCAAACTGGTTTGAAAACAAACAAACTAGAAGAGCAGTAAACTGCTTCCACGGTGCAGATAAACCCGAGAGCTTCAAAGGGATGATGAATAGCCGTCGTCAGGAGAATCCAAGGTCAGGTCAGGAGGCAGCAGCAAATTCCAAAAGGCAAACCAGTAGTCAGAAGCCGGAAGTAGTCGTCAGTCAGAGGGCGAAGACAGAAGCCAGGTCAAATTCAATCCAAAGTCCGAAGAGGGTGCAGTCATCCAAACCAGGTCCACGATAAGACACAGCGAGAGCCAAGCCACGATGGTATCAGCAAATCCGAATCACAGTCCAAGTCCAGTCTTCACGGAAACACAGAGATCCCAATGGCGCCTCAGCAACACCTTGCCACATGCAAAGTGCAGTGGCCAAACATTCCCATTTTATTCCCCTTCCTCCTGGGTGACCAAACACTCACACCCAAACACAGGTGTCCCAAATCTACTCAGAGTCCAAACTTCACACAGCTAGAGCTCATGGATCCGGAGTACCTAGCAATTCGTCGGAGTCCCAATCATCCTGCCCACACTTGGCCCCATGAACACTTAAAGAACCATCCTCCCTTCTCCAAGCATCCCAAGTGGGATCAGCTCCTGCAGAAACCCCAGGTTCAGCAGTATCCATAGGCCCCAAATCCCCAGACATCTCCGGTGGCTGTGCCCATTCAGTGCCCACTTCCCCAGCCACCACCTGTTCCTCAGCATCCATTTCCCCAAATTCCCCATCTGAATCTTCCTCAGAAAATCCCCCATATAGCTCTCTAAGTCGCTTCCTGCGCAACTCCTCCAGTGAACACTCTGTTACGGGTTTGTAGAAAAACAAACTGCGTGCAGTCCTGTCCAGACTTATCCAGTCCTTTGTTGTATCCACAATGAGCAAACGAAAAAACAAGCCACGAAAATGGAAGAGAAAATCAAAATTTACTCTTAAGTAGCAGAGTCAAAATATCATAATAAAACTTCCAGCAACAAAAACTCACATAAAGTCTCTGGCATTAAATTCATGCATCTTCATAGTAGGCTCTCAGCAAGCATTCAGTAAGTCCCCAAAAGACATTGCAAACATTTCCCAGATATACCCCATTCAGGGAGTGGCTCAAGCCTGTTAGCCCTGATTGTTCCAATTACTCAACCATGAGTTGTAATTAACCAGGTGTTTTTCTCTTAACACACACTTACACAAGTAGTGATCCCACAGAAACTTAGTCACATATATGCATATACAGTAATACCCTCATCACGAGGGTTTTTTCTTCCTCTTCGAATCCCATCACCATCAACCATAATCCCCGAAGGCGCAGTCACAACAGGGGCTTGGTCACAGCTACATCTGAAGACATCCAAGACGTAAGAAATAAAGGCTCCTTTTAAAACAAATTCTTTATATGGGGAAGAAATTGCACAAGAAATTACGAAGAAATTGCACAAGCCTAATACTCCACTGAACCACTCTTAAGTCTTGTCATCTCAGGAGGGAGCAACAAGGCTTTCTGTTAGTCTTAAGCTATTTCTTAACAACAATAGGAATACAAATGTATGCTCTCCTTCAGGAGAAACACAGACTTTTGGTGAGGAGCCCATTACATCCATTTCATAAAAGCTGTGTCTAATACATTATATTCAAAAGAGCATATATCAGCTTAGGTGCGACACATCTGCAGCCTATCTGAGAGGTTTAAGGCAACACTCAAACCATTGGACTTTTTCATAAAAGATCTGCCATTGTCTTTGTTTCTGTGGCTCAGACAGTGTGACTTGCCCAAGATCACTTAGTGGATTTCTTTGACTGAGAGGGGATTTTGACCCTGATCTGAACTGCAATAGATAAATCAGAACTGCATACCTCCATCTTTGCTGACTTTATATGTCAATGGTATTTTTGGCCTGGCAGAAAAGTCATTGCCCTGGTCAATCAGTGCTTCTTTGATGGACTCATAGTCATTCAGCATCACAACAGGCTCCATCCCCAAATAAAGTGTAAATACTGGGCCATACTTCTCACTTATCTGAGGAAAAAGAAAGAAAGAGACAGGTAGTCATATGGTTAAATCTGGAAATGAACACATCATGCTGTAAGAAGAGAGAGGCAATCATAATAAAACCCAACTAGGGAGGGTTTTATTATGATTTCTTGTAAATATGAGGGTTGAATGAAAAGTAATGCCTCCACCTTCATAACTCCTCAACAGATGGTAGGACTGGTATGCGGCAGGTACTGGCTTGTTCAGTAGACTCTCCTCTACAGTCCCATTTGGCAGGAAGCCTTAGCATTGAATGGTTGTGTTGTTAAAGTGCGAAGTATGGAACCCTGCGCAGATGGTAGTCAATGCAACTTAAGCAACGTGCAGTCATTGAATTCTTGACAGCAGAAGATGTCACCCCAAAGGAGAAAGGTGTCACCTTCATTCTCGTAACACAAGAGGAGTTCCTGGCAAATTTCAAGTCTGTGCGCTTTCATTTCAGGCATCAGCATCCTGGGTACCCATCGTGCACAGACCTTCCGATAGCCAAGCAAAGCAATAATGTGACCCATACGTTCTTGTGAAATGCCAATTATGCTTGGAATTTCTCTCTGAGTGATAGCCGCTTGTGCTGAATCAATCTGTCAACCTTTTGCTTGTGAAACTTGGTGGTTGCTATCACAGGACGTCCAACTCTTTGTTTGTCAGGCAGGTAAGATGTTCCCACCTCAACATCTTTAAATTTACTCGCCCAACGACACACAGGACTCACTAGGGATGTCCAAAAAACCGGTTTGATTCTTATATCGGATTTATTTCGGATTGTTCTCGCTTTTTGATACATGTTTCGAGATGTTGTCTTGGAGCAACCGGCAATGTGATTCGAACCAACGTTGGCCCATTCTCTAATTGTCTCTTAATGTTTTGGTAATTTTTTCCCAAAAAATATTTTAATATATTTTTTAAAATATTTTTTTAAAAATTTGTTGTTGTTTCTGCAACGTACCTTGAAGGGGAGCTTAGCGCAGCCTAACATGGGTGCTGCTCCCCGTCCAATCAGAAGCTTCCATGATGGACACAAAAGTGGGGGCTAACGTCCTCTGCGTCCACGTGGAAGATTGCCATAAAAGCCCAGTGTGTAGCCCGGGCGAGCCATTCTGGGCTGGGTTTTGCACGGAGAGGGTGGTGGTCTGGTATCCGTTGCTGCGAACGGAGAGCAAGCAAGCCTCGTGTCTGGAGGGAGAGAGAGGGTGAAGGGGCCCGGTCTGGCTGTTCCCACAGAGGGGTTTGGAGAAAGGGTTAGGGTTTAGTTGCTCGTTCCTTCTCTTGTGAGTGTGTTAATTTTGGGTAGTGCTCAGCTATTTAGAGCTGTGAATTCCAGGGTTATTTTTTTCCATATTATTTTTTTAAAAAATATCTAGCTTTCAATTTTGTTAAGAATAGTTCTTGCTGGACTGGTTCAAGATTGAGAAAGGAGTGTGGCAGGGCCCTCCCTATTCAACTTGTATGCAGAACACATCATGCGATGTGCAGGGCTTGATGAATCCGAGACTGGAATTAAAACTCCTGGAAGAAACATTAACAACCTTATATATGCAGATGATACCACTCTGATGGCTGAAAGTGAAGAGGAACTGAGGAACCTTATCACCAAGGTGGAAGAAGAAAGTGCAAAAGCCGCGCTGCAGTTAAACAGCAAGAAAACCAAGATGATGGCAGCCAGACTGATTGATAACTGGCATGATAACTGAAAACATGGAGGCAGGGACAGACATTGTATTTTTACACCTCGAAGATCACTGCAGATGCAAACTGCAGCCAGGAAATCAAACAAAAAAATCTAAGTGGTCTCTGGTCAAAAAAGGTTGGGAACCTCTGGTTTAGAGGACGTGCTTATCAGGTTTGCATAACACCAAATTGAGAGGGATAGCTTAGCAAAAGCTAATACTCTAGAAGACGTCAATATGAGCGTAATGAATTAGAGAGCTGGACCAAAAACAACAACGAATTTCAACACTTGAGCAGGGAAAATGAAATGCACAGATCTAGAATGAGTTAGACTTCACCTGAAAATGCTGGGGTCCTGCTTCTTCCACTCACCTTGGAGAATTCCTGATCCCAGTATTTGCCCATTAGCTGCAGAACATTCCCAATGATGGGCAGCGGAGTGGGGCCGGGGGGCATTTTCCCTTTTCTGTACATCTTGCTCTTCCAGGTGGCAGAAAGGAGAAGGAAGGAGATCCAGATGACCAGGAGAGCAGTGCACGTCCCCAAGAGCTCCATCTCGGCATGCAGAGCAAGAATGGTCACAAATCCAAGGATGGAGAAGGTTTGGAGTCACTTTGCAACCACTGCAAAACAAAGGGATGGTCAACATTAACCAATGGGCATTTTTGCAAAAAAAATTCTTAATAATTTAGGCAACCTTTTAAATATCTATATCTCTCTTAACATCTAGTTTTTGTCTTTTGGTGCAACCATGCAACCATCCTGGTCCCTATTTCCAAAGGGAAAGAAGAAACTGAGAATGAAGATTAATCTCTTACAGAAAAAGCAGCCAGGATCACTGCAACACATTAAAATGCTCAGATTGAGGAACAATATGAGCAAATGATATGGCAAAAACACCTCCCCCCCAAAGAAGGAGGCCCTCTTCCAGAGCTAATAATAATAATAATAATAATAATAATAATAATAATAATAATAACAATAATGCAGACTGTGCAAGGAAACCGACAAAACCATTGATCATATCCTCAGCTGCTGTAAGAAAATTGCACAGACAGACTACAAACAGAGGCACAACTATGTGGCCCAAATGATTCACTGGAACGTATGCCTCAAGTACCACCTCCCAGCAGCAAAGAACTGGTGGGATCACAAACTCGCAAAAGTATTGGAAAATGAGCACGCAAAGATACTGTGGGACTTCTGAATCCAGACTGACAAAGTTCTGGAACACAACACACCAGACATCACAGTTGTGGAAAAGAAAAAGATTTGGATCATTGATGTTGCCATCCCAGGTGACAGTTGCATTGACGAAAAACAACAGGAAAAACTCAGCCTCTATCAGGACCTCAAGATGGAACTTCAAAGATTCTGGCAGAAACCAGTGCAGGTGGTCCCAGTGGTGATGGGCACACTGGGTGCCGTGCCAAAAGATCTCAGCCGGCATTTGGAAATAATAAACATTGACAAAATTACGATCTGCCAGCTGCAAAAGACCACCCTGCTGGGATCTGCACGCATCATCCAAAAATACATCACACAGTCCTAGACACTTCGGAAGTGTTCGACTTGTGATTTTGTGATATGAAATCCAGCATATCTATCTTGTTTGCTGTGTCATAATAAAATAATAATAATAATAATAATAATAATAATAATAATAATAATAATAATTATTATTATTATTATTATTATTATTATTTTATTCTTGTACCCCCCCCCCCCTATCTCCCCGCAGGGACTCAGGGCGGCTTACAAATGCAAAAGAGTATACATACAAAAACATCAAACACCGAAAACACACAAATGAAAAATTAAAACATACAATTAAAATCAAACCATTAATAAAACAAAGTTAAAACACATCAATAAAAACATAAGGATGGGCTGATCAAAGTGCACTAAGTGAGACTTGTAAACATGGAGGAAGTTAAAAGTGCTATAAGCCTTACTTCAACCATGGAAAGGCAGCAGCTTTCTCCCTCCTTCCCTTCCTCTGCCCAACATTCTCTTTATGTGGTGAAATCCTGTTTGCCTTCATTTCTCTTCTCCTTCCCTCCTCCTCGATGTCTCTCTGAGATAATTCCCTGCCCCTGAGCAAGCAAGGCACGGGCAGAAGAATTCTTCCATTAGAACTTCCTCCGGAGCCTCCCTCCCTCCCTCGAGGCACATTCCCCGCAGCCTGAGTTTTAAAAGTTGCGCAAAGGGCATCTCTCCAGTTGGGCCTTCCCCACACATGGTGGGCAAAGATCACTTCCCTCCGGATTGGATAATAGCCCCCCCCCCCCATTATCCGTCAGTTTCGGTTATCCGACATTGCCCCACCCCTTTATGTCGGATAACTGGAACTCTAGTGTATATTTAAAACTTCAATAAAAAAACATTTTTTAAAAAAGAAGGGAAGGACGTGGCTGTATTTCATTCTCAGCCCCTTGCCCTTGGCAAACTACAAATCTCTGTTGTGTCTGTATCAATAAGTTCTGCCTATAATAATGTCACAATTAGAGCAATAATGTACAATCACTGTGAAGCCAAAGCAATGCAATAGTTACCGACCGCGATTCTGTATGGATCAGCCCCGTGAAGGAGATCCTATCCGATCCGTCTCCCAGATGAGGGAACGAACCTTGGCGAGCCGACCGAAAAGTAGAAAATAACCTGGAATATAATTTACCTGAGACCGAAAGGAAAAAGGCTCTGCCAAGTTGAAGGAAAAACCGTCAAAGTGTTCATTAAAGCAATTCAGCTGAAAAGGACATCAAGCCGCAATAGATCGACATGCGAGATGTAACGATACTGTGAAAATAAAGCCATTTTATACATTTCTAAGTTTGAAGTCTGCTTGAATTTCCCACCCCGTCCCTCCGCCCATCTGGCTGCTGATAGGTCGAGGGCGCCGCACTAGGCGGGAGCTTGGTTTCCCGTCCCACGCCTTGGCCAATGAGGAACAACCTTCGTCTCTGTCAGGGCCAATTAGGTTGGGGAAGGCGGGAGTCAGCTTGACAATGGATTCTGATGAATGAATCATTGGAGTTATCTTATGCAAAGCGATTACCTGAGGCTAGCGCCTTCTAAGATGATCTAGGATTATGGTTGTTTTGAATAGGGCCATTTGGAATGTCCGGGGTTCTTTACACACGTACACAGTTCATGAACACCTAAGGTGTGACGGAGATGACAGCAAATATTGACACTATGGGATTATGGTGTCAGGACCAGCGGGAGGCCTTCCTACAGCTTCCCAGGGGTCCGGATGGGTTTGTGGTCAATATTACCATATGAGATTTAATCACCCGGGGGACTGCTCCAATCTGGGGTGGGTCAATCTCTCGCTATGGGCCATGCAGATGCAACATAGATTAAATCTTATGGTGACAGTTTATCCTCTTTTGTGTGCGAAGCCCAGAATACAGGGTGAAGGGAAGGCGGGAATTTTTAGGGTTAACTGGAGTTCAGGCTATGTCTTCATTGATTAAAATATACAAGGGAATGATATCTAAAATAGCAATTAAAAATAATATCTAAGATATGCCATATATTCACCGAGGGGAAGTTCATGTAAAGTATTTGGGGAATTCAGTGTGTGTACCAGCAAATTCATAATATAGTCAAAGTTCATGCACAGAGTTCATAGACGATAGAGGAAATTCATGGACATGTGGGCCATAGTTCATGAAAGGTTCATAAACAGCTCAGGCATCTGGAGGTTCATAAAAATAATAAAGTGAAAGAATTCAGGTTGATTTCTGTCCTTGGGAGCCCAGCAATTCATGAAACTGTAGGTAAGTATATGAATGAAGAAACTGTTCATTCATAAAAATGTATGAATGAACCGAAGAAATTCATCCGGGAGCTCTTGCCGCCGTAGAGATCACAGCTGGTCCTTGGAGAAACTACACCTCTCTCCCAGGGAAGATGGCAGTCCGCCAACAGCAGCCCTGGAAAAGACCCCACGTTCTTGCGGAGGCAACCCGCCAGCCGCGAGAGCCGAGGAGCGGCTGCGGCTTAGAGAGAGGCAAGCGGAACCGGCTTTTTGACAGTCAGCTGATTCGGAGCTTCAAAATGGACCGATTCTGGCGCTGTTGGTTGTCCCGGAACCAGGAGCCTCAAAAAGTGTTAGATATAAAAGATAGGCATGTTTGGAGTATTTTCGAGTAAATTATGGGTCAAATTGTCCCGTCCGCCATGTTACCCAATGGCAGGGAAAGCGCGGCTGGGTTAGTGGAGGAAAGGAGAGAGGATTTCATGCAAAGGAGTCAAGAAAGGGATACAAAATTACCACTTGAGAGGATTTCAAGTTAAAGAAAGGATACTTTTATTTAGGAATTTGTTACAATGTTAAGGCTGGGGAAAGTAATGAAAAGAATCTAATAATATTTTTTTTTGTGATGCTCCATGGTTATGGGGCTATTTATTTATTTATTTATTTATTTATTTACAGTATTTAGATTCCACCCTTCTCACCCCAAAGGGGACTCAGGGCAGATCACATTGCACATATACGTGGCAAACATTCAATGCCCGGCAACAAAGGAAGCGCTGATCAACCGGGCTGACGAGTTTGCAGTCCGAGGGAGAATGCCATCGATGGAGAAATACTTTCATTACAAAGGTACTTTGCAGTGTTTGAGTGTTTGCCTGAGGGTACAGATAAGAGGCCAGGAGTTATGATCATGTTTCCTTTCTGCTATGTTACCAAACCAACCTGTAGCAAAGAGGACACCACTGACAGATCCAGCCAGGATCCCGAAAGAGCTGGTCTCAGTTGGAAACACAGCCTGGGAGGTAGTTGGACTTACACTAGACATTAAATGTTTGCTTTGTGTTTGTTTATGCTGGAATTCACCCTGAGTCCCCTCAGGGAGATACGGAGGAAAACAAATTAGTATTATGATTTGATACACAACAAGATGACTACACACTGCAAACAAGATCACTCTGCTGGTTGATGTATTGGATCACACGTCGGACACTTCGCAGGTGTCTAGGACTATGTGATGTATCGGTGAATAATGAGTGCAGATCTAAGTAGGGTGATCTTTTGCTTCTGACAGATGGTAATTTTGTCAGTACTGATTGTTTTTAAGTTCTGACTGAGGTCTTTAGACCCTGCACCCAGTGTGCCTATCACTATTGTTGTTGTTGTTGTTGTTGACACAACAACACAGTCTGACACAGCAAACTAGATAGATATGCTGGATTATTATTATTATTTTATTATGACACAGCAAACAAGAGATATGCTGGATTTCGTATCACAAAATCACAAGTTGAACACTTCCCAAGTGTCTAGGACTGTGTGATGTATGCGTGCAGATCCCAGTAGGGTGGCCTTTTACAGTTGGCAGGTCATGATTTTGTCAATGTCTATTGTTTCCAAATGCCGGCTGAGATCTTTTGGCACAGCACCCAATGTGCCGATCACCACCGGGACCACCTGCACTGGTTTCTGCCGGAGTCTTTGAAATTCAATCTTGAGGTCCTGATAGCGGTTGAGTTTTTCCTGTTGTTTTTCGTCAATGCGACTGTCACCTGGGATGGCAACATCAATGATCCAAACCTTTTTCTTTTCCACAACTGTGATGTCTGGTGTGTTGTGTTCCAGAACTTTGTCAGTCTGTATTCGTAAGTCCCACAGTATTTTTGCGTGCTCATTTTCCAATACTTTTGCAGGTTTGTGATCCCAACAGTTCTTTACTGCTGGGAGGTGATACTTGAGGCATACGTTCCAGTGATTCATTTGGGCCACAGAGTTGTGCCTCTGTTTTTCTTACAGCAGCTGAGGATATGATCAATGGTTTCATCGGTTTCCTTGCACTGTCTGCAGTTTGGATCATCAGCTGATTTTTCGATCTTGGCCTGAATTGCCTTTGTTCTGATGGCTTGCTCCTGGGCTGCAAGGACCAGGCCTTCTGTCTCCTTCTTCAGGGTCCCATTCGTGAGCGAGAGCCAGGTCTTCTCCTTATCAGCTTTTCCGTCAATTTTGTCAAGGAACTTTCCATGCAATGTTTTGTTGTGCCAGCTGTCAGGTCTAGTTTGTAGTGCAGTTTTCTTGTACTGGTTTTTTGTCTGCTGTGCTTTGAGGAGTTTCTGATTTTTGACTTCAATCAAAGCAGGTTCTTCACTTTGCTTTACATATTCTGCCAGGGCATGATCTCGTGTTGTATTGTACATTATTATTTATTGTATTTTAATTGTGTTATGATATGTTGTTTTTATATTTTGTTACATTGTATTGTTCTGGGCATGGCCCCATGTAAGCCGCCCCGAGTCCCCGTTGGAGAGATGGTGGCGGGGTATAAATAAAGTTTTATTATTATTATTATTATTATTATTATTATTATTATTATTATTATTATTATTATTATTATTCTTTGACTGCTTGTTTTACTTGTAAGAATCCTCTGCCCCCTGATCTTCTAGGCAGATATACCCAGTCAACATCACTGCGAGGGTGCAGTGAGTGATGAATGGTCATGAGTTTTCTTGTTTTTCTGTCCAAGTTGTCCAGTTCCACCTGTGTCCAATTTATAATGCCAGCAGTATATCTTATGACAGGAATGGCCCAGGTGTTGATGATGATGATGATGATGATGATGATGATGATGATGATTATTATTATTTTTATTATTGCATTTATACCCTTCTGCTATGCAAAACTGGGACTTGTAGTTAGAAACTTTTCAGCCAAGAATGCTGAAACTACAGCTCCCATGATCCCATAGCATTGAACCATGGCAGTTGAATTGGTATAAATCTGCATTCCCTATAAAAGTCGAAATGCACCCTTTGATTTAAGTAGTTTGACACCACTTTAAACAGCCATGCATGCCTCCTGATCCCATCTTAGATTCTCTGCATCCAGTGGCATGTCATCCATTTTTAATCCCATCAAGATTTCCGATGCTGCTGCTCTTTTGACAATAGGACTGACATCCAGGTGTCAGACTCCCATCGAAGGGACTTGTTATTCCAATCAGTATATCAATAGGCAGTTCCGGTTAGCAGGGCCCTGGGGCACTCACTGGACCGTTTAACAATGGACCCGACAGAGGGTCACTCTTTAATCCTTTCATCAACATGATTGCCTTTTTTCTCCTGCTGCTGCACCTCCCTCTCCCCTATTGGCCAGCCAGGGATGACGTCACAAGCAGGCGGCGCTCTCTCATTGGCCGAGGCGTGTCAAGCTCCCACCTCGCCAGGGAGCCCCTGCCAATCACAGCAAGGCTGTGTCCAGCCAGGGGCAGTGGGAATTTTGAACCTGAAAACTGCATAAAAGTGTATGCTTTGCTATGTTATGTTATGTATCTCAGTCTATTTTTGGCAAACTATCAGAGGCTTGCATCACTTTCAGCTGAAATTACATAAAAATACTTTGGTGGCTTCTGCTTCGACTTGGTGAGTTATATTCTGGAAATTATTGCTTTCTTTTTCTCACCAGGCTTAACCCACAGCTTGGATCTCACTATCCAATGCTGCTCTAAATTGCTCAATAACAATCTGGAAACCAAACCTTATGAGGAGCAAGCTAAGAAATCTAGAAAAGTTTAGTTTAGAGAAGAGTGAGAGGTTTAGAATGTTAGAATCTTGGAGTTTGAATACACCACATGACCATCTAGTGCAACTCTCTGCCAGGCAGGAAAAGCACAATCGAAGCACCTCTGCCAGTTGGCCACCCAACTTCTGTTTTGAAACCTGCAAAGAAGGAGGCTCCACCACACACTGAGGCAGTGAATTCCACTGTTCAACAGCTCTTTCAGTTAGGATGCTCTTCCCAATAGTAGACCCCCACAACAACATCCTTGGAAGTTGGAGTGCTCTAATTGTGTATTCCTACATGGCAACAAGTTGAACACGATGGTCCTCACAGAGCCTTCCAACTTATGATTTCCTGGGTCTATATTTGTAAATATTCTTCTCCTGGTACACAATGGATATCACAACACTCATAGGTTAGCAGAGGAGGACTTCTGAGTTTGTATTGTCAAAGATTCCATGGCCAAAATCAATGGGGTGTTGTGTGACTGTATTGCCATGTCTAGCAGTATTTTCTCCTGACGGTTCTCCTGCATCTGTGGCTGGCATCTTCAGAGGATATGATGGTTTTACTACCATCAGAACCTCTGAAGATGCCAGCCAGCCACAGATGCAGGCAAAACATTGGGAGAAAATGTTGCTAGAACATAGCCATTCAGCCTGGAAACCACACAACACTCCACTTCTGACATTCTTTCTGTCATCCACATGAGAGATGTCCAACATAGGGAAAGGCTACTTTTATTTATTTTATTTATTTACAGCATTTATATTCCGCCCTTCTCACCCCGAAGGGGACTCAGGGCGGATCACATTACACATATAGGCAAACATTCAATGCCTTTTAACATAGAACAAAGACAAACAAACATAGGCTCCGAGAGGCCTCGAAATCATGACCTCCTGGTCAGAGTGATTCATTGCAGTTAATTGCAGCTGACTTGCTCTCCCGCCTGCGCAACAGCCCGGGCGCCAATATCCATGAAGTTGATCACTACCAGGCGATAACCAGTTCTTGACTTTTTGCACTCGTTTGCTGATCATTTCAGTTGTTATTTCCATCTGTTCCATTTTGTTCTGTGAGAATTTTCCTTCAAAATCCTTTATCCACCCAGCATTCTTGTTGTAGTTCTTTTTATTTTCCCAAAGTTCTTTCCAGAACTTTGTTGTTGCAGTTTTCTCTGGCTTTATGGTTACTGTGTCTGTTGTTTGGTTCAGGTTCTGGTTCAGGTTTTGGTCTGATTGAAACAGTTGATTTTGTCTGTACTAGATGATTCTGGCTTCATATCTTTCAATTTTTCTGGCTGTTGCTGTAATTTGTTCTTTCACAATTTCGAAAGCTTCTTCAATTTTTCTGGTGTTCAGCCAGTACTTTCGGATCAGGTATTGCTTGATTTTGTCATTCTTCAGTTTCCTCTCTTTCATATTTTTCAGGTTACTTGCATCTGATCTAAGTTTCTTGATATTCAGCTATAGCCTGACCTTCCACTTTGGTTGTCCAGTCGATTTTCTTTGGGGCTGCCTTGGTTGTAGGAGCCCAAGCTCTACTATGAAGTTACTATCACTGCTGCACTGTAGGCATACTGGTTTGTTTGTTCAATTGATATTATTTGGACAGTGGAGAGTGCTGCATTCACATCTTTCATGAGTGGCGCCAGGTGTCTCTTGGGCACTGTTTTTAGAGTTGGGAGCCGCTGTCTTATTGCATTTGCTGCAGCATGAGCCATGATCTTATCCTTGAGCTCTTGTTGTCTTGCTGTCAAGGTTCCTGGTGGTTCAACACGTGTTTCATGTGCTGGTTCTTCAAATTCTTGCAAAAGCTCCACACTTTCTTCTGGTTCAATCTGTTCCACCATTCCAAGTGTTGCTGGAGTCTCTGCTGCTGTCTGTGCTGTGGTCTGATGGTAATCTACTTTGCAAATTTTCTGGATTTCTTCGAATTCAACTTCACTGAACACTTTGTTTCTGATTATGAATCTTCGTTGGTCAGCCAGTCGAGGTTCTGTTATCTGTGAGTCAGGGTACTCTTGTTTCCACAGCTGATGCATCCTTTTTTGGCAGCCACGCCTTTGAGGTTCAGATTTGTAGTAGCATTTCATAATTGAGCGGTTTTCTGGCATTGTATATTTCTGCCGCTTCTGTGACTATTCATTTGTATTTTCATTCCGTAGCTGACTTGTCGATGGATGTCCAGAATCAGCAGCATCCACTGTGGTCCTTTTTATCCTAGGCGATGACCGAGCCAGTATAGACTTCGTTTTGATTTGATTCTCCATAATGCTAATGGGTTAGGTGCTCTTGGTTCCACTCCTCAGCTGAGGCCTCTCTGGCTTCGTTGGACCTGCCCGTAGTTACACTACCACCAGCACTGCCCTCAGTCATCATTGGAGTGGTTAAGCCCCCCCCCACCACGTCAAGGTGGGACCTGCGGGGGGGGGATTATTATTATTATTATTATTATTATTATTATTATTATTATTATTATTCTCCCGTTGAGCCAAATGTCATAATTTGCGGTCTGCAGTCAAATAGGAAATGCATTGTCCTATCAAGACTTGCACCTTAGCAGCCTCCCCACTAAACTTGGTAGGCAAAGCCAAAGAGGGTTCCACCCAATTTGAGCTCTTAAAGCTTCCAACTCAGGCAGCTGAGTCGTGAACTGGGCCTAGAGCTGTTGATATTGAGCAGGGGTAATATGTATCGGCCGCCCTTCAGCTGGGAGGCCTCCTCCAGCAGCTCCTCCAGTTGACATGCTGGTGTTTAAAGGTTCAGAGGGAGAAAGAGAGTTAAGTCGAACTGTCGCACTCCAGAGCAGGAACCCTCTGACTTGAAACAGCACACCAGGGTGGTAAAATCAGCCAACAGTTTATTTAGAATTTATGTAAGCAAAGCAATAAAAATAGTAAAACAGTATAAATCCAAAATCCAAGATAATCAAGAACCTTGAGAAGGAAACAAGGTCCATTCATACATAGGCATTCATGAAGCAAGGCAGATGAAGCAAGAGACCAAAACAGCATGAACTCCAATGCAAGAAGCTTAATCTTAACAACAGCTTTATACATGAAACACAGAACACTTGCAAAAACACCCAGACTGAATAAAAGACGTTGACTCGACTAGTCTCCCATGAATCATTATAAATGCTTTCCAACAGCCAAAACTGACAGGAAAGCATTCCTTTGCACTTTCCCATTAGATAACTGGTTGTTATCTTTCCTTTGTTGTAAACGAGCAGATTGCCTTAGATTCTGAAGGCTTTGCCAGTGTTTACTAAAACGTTGCTTTCTGTCCAAAGTTTCACTTTCCTCACCACTTGGCAAAACAAACTCAGCATCATTTTCAGGCTGGTGCTCTGAGAAGTGGTGAAAGGTCTTTCCCAGAAATGTGACCTCGTTCAGGCCTCTCTTTTGAATTTAACTCTAGCCCCAGCCCATCATCAGGAACATTATGTTAATGTGGGATTTGTGTATTGATAGTGTTTAAATGCAATTTGTGTCTTGCCTGTATTGCATACTGATTGCATCATCCAGAGTGTACTATAGTCTGGAAAGAGTTAATTGCTAAAAAGCTGTGATGTCCTTGATGTGTGGCTGGAACTGGGGAGTGTCCAGACACAAGTGGGTGTGCATTACTGATTGCATCAGTTCTGTTCTGTGTTGAGTCGAGTGCTGTCTGCTGAGAAGTCAAGTCCTGTGTCCATTGTCTTCAAGTCTGTTTGTCTTATAGTAAAACTTGTATATAGTTTTACCAACATCTCTGGGTGTCTCTTCGTTCTGCGTTCCACTGACTCCATCCAACTACTGCTGCGCTGCTAATATTCTGACACATTATCCCCATTCCCCTGATGCATATCAACCCGAACAACAGGATTTGTGTTCTTGTATCTGTGTTCTCAATGCCCTAGAGGTCATCCCCACATATAACAATTTACATGGACATATAATCAAATATATAACATTTTCAGATGCACATGTAGTAAAGTGTCTTAATGTGATGTGAAGATGTAGTACGGGGTATGTATCATCTTGAATTCTTAGGGATTGCTTACAACAATTACAATGGCCACATGGATAATGTCCTTTTTTTGTTTAGGCTTACTGTAGTAGTGGGTGTAATGAGATCTGCATGTACTAGAAAGTTTCTGAAATTTCTAGATCTTTTGTGGGCTACCATAGGTGGTTTTTCACAGCCGCGGAGCTCTTGTATTAAATGCCAGTGTCTATTGACGATATTCTTAATTTTGGATGATAGTGGTGTGAGTGTAAGTGGCCAGATGATACGATCCTTACTAGGCTTGGTTTGTTCTTGTAGTAGGACACTTCTATTGACCCTTTGAGCTCTTTTGACTGCTGAGTCCACAATTCTTTCAGGGTATCCCCTCATCTTCAGTGCCTGTTTGAAGGGGTCTATGATAGATTTGAAGTCTTCCTGTAGGCTGGTGTTGCGTTTTAATCTTAATCGTTGATTGTATGGTAAGTTAAATTTCAAGGAGTGATGGTGGAAACTATTAAAGTGTAATAAGGAGTTTCTATCAGTAGGTTTGGTGTAGTTTTTGACGTAAAGTCTATTTGATTTCCTGAATACACACACATCTAAAAAATTGATCTTATTGCGGTCACATGTATCTGTAAATTTAATGTGGTCATGTATGGTATTAATCCATGTTCTATCATATAGATATCTGTGCCCTATCGAAACAAAAGAAAATATCCGGCAAGGCCAAAAATAAACCAATTGAACGTTTCCCCAGACAGTACACCCCAAAAAAACTTCTGAATTTTTTTTTCGTGTCAGGAGTTGCTTCTGGAGTGAGAGAATTGGCCGTCTGCAAGGACGTTGCCCAGGGGACGCCTGGATGTTTTGATGTTTTACCATCCTTGTGGGAGGCTTCTCTCATGTCCCCGCATGGAGCTAGAGCTGAAAGAGAGCTCATCCACGCTCTCTCCGGGTGGGATTCGGACCTGGCAGCTTTCAAGTCAGCAACCCAACCTTCAAGTCATGTCTAATGCTGTATTGAGAATTTTTTCAGGGTATCCTCTTATCTTAAATTTGTTCTTAAAGGTGTGTGCAGCATTAGAAAAAACAAACTAAATTAACAGGGACACATTACTTAAATACCAATCTAAAACACAATCCAACAGAATTATTTGCCCCCTCACCTTAACCACACAGACATCAAATATACAAAAATAATCTTTAAAAACTGGCATTTATTACAGGACATCCCTGGTTATCAATCTAAACTAATCATAGCACATAAATGATCTAGAAATTTCAGGGATATTTTGATCCACTTAGATATTAGAAAATCCAGTACAGTTCCATGAAACCCAACCAGCGGTAACTTTAAATGTGGTCATTGTGATTGCTGTAAATTCACAAACAATGTCAAAGAATTCATACATCCCACATTAAATATGAAAATTAAATTAAAAAACTATACCACCTGTTCATCTGAAAATGTGATTTATGTACTCTCATGTCCTTGTAATAAATTATATGTCGGCATGACAACCAGAGCCATAAGAATTAGAATACAGGAACATAGATCACGAATTAGAAAAGGAAACATAGAATCCACACTGTATTTACACTTTAAAAACAACACTCATTCCTGTAATGACCTTAAGTATCTTGCCCTAGAAAAACTACAGACTTCAATTAACACTGACATCAAACAAACTGGCAATATTATTATTATTATTATTATTATTATTATTATTATTATTATTATTATTATTATTATTGCCCTGCTTTTTCTCTCTACTCAGAGTGGCTCACAAGGACTGTTGCTTTGGTGGGCTGCCTTCTCACAGCCTTCGCTGCCATCGCCACTTCGCATTCTGCCGCATCATCTATGCCGCTTGCTCCACTGGTCTTTCACCTTCAAGAATTTGAATTCAACCCCACCCTGCTCAAGTCTGCAGTCCTCAATGAGGAACAGTTAGTTAGCTTTACAATAGACTGAAGGATTCTCTTCCCTCCTGGCTCATGAATGTCAGTTGGAATGTATCTGTTTTCTCCCATCTGACTGGTGGTGTAGAATGGATACCCTTCAGGTTGCATGCCTTTGCTTAAGACTTCTGCTTTTTCCATCCATACATTCTGACCTCTCTCTATTCTGTGTGTTTGGAGGTTTTTCCTCTTCATTTGGAACTTAGAAGTCATAGAATTGCAGAGAAGCTTAGACCCAATTGTTTCCTATCAAGAAATGTAGTTCTTATTTTTCAATAAACCTTTTTGTAATTTTAAGTTTGAACTTTGCATCTTTGCCTCCTAAGCCCGTTATTTTGCAGCCATAACACTTCACTTTTCTGCTTGCTGTGAGCTGACTGCTCAATTAAGGATCCCGTTTGTATTTATTGGATCCTCTGCTATTTTGGGAGATTTCCCCAACAAAGGCAATTGAGCCAGAGGAGCTAGAGCACCAAAATTTGTCTCTGGCTAGCAGAACTGAGTAAACAGGGTTTCAGTCAGGTCCACCCTCATTGGACCAATCCGGTTTGCTCCTGATTGATCGGGCAGATCTATGCATTCAATGCTCAGAGTCTCATGGGGCAAGGGAGCCTGGGCATGGTGGCAGATGGAAAGAGCGCCTGCTGCTGCAACTATCCTACCCGGTATGTTGGGCAGGGGATTTATTTCCAAAGGTCCTTTATTGCTAATGCACAGAAGTGATGCCATTACTAATCTGCTTGTCAAAACTGGAAGGTTTTCCTGTGTTTACATATAGATAAAAGCTTATATGTTAATTGTATCCAGAATCATAAATCACACTAATTTCGTGTAACACAGTGAGAGAAAAGGCTTACTTCCCTTTTCCACAATGCTGGGCCAATGAACATTTATTGTTTCCTGATGATACATTCCTGCCATAAGGCTCCTTCACTACACACACATATGACCATAGAATCATAGAAAAGTCATGACAGGATTCAAAAATGGTTTTGAAAAGCAAAGCATTAAAAAAAGTCTAGATGGAGGAATTCAAAGATATAGCTATGTTAGTCTGGAACGTCAGCATGCAAAATCAGAAACTAAGTTAAAAGAATATTGAAAAATTGAGCAAGTTAAACCCATCTACAGATACAGATTTTAAAGACCCCACTTAGACCCCTGCGGCTATAATACAAAATCATGTTTTCAGTGGAGGCTGGAATGCTTTCAGACATCTGTAAAGAAGGTCTAGGATAGTTGTTTCACAAAGAAGCGAAAGCTGAGTTTGTGCAGTGGTCTCTGGCTTTCCCAGGGCATCTCTTCCCCAGACAGGAGCTTTTCAGCGAGGGATAACACAGAACTCATAGCGCCGGGGGAATCTGTTCACAGGCTTCTCCAGAGGTGTGAGATCAATGTCCTTGGGGTCTGTGATGGGTTTCAGCTTGAAGTTCTGGAGGATGGAGGTGAAGAACAAGAAGAGCTCCATATGGGCCATGCTTTCTCCTGCACACACCCGTTTGCCTGCAAGGAGACCCAGGAAGGAAGGGAAGAAACAGGGAAAGGAGTCATAAAGGGAGCTGTAAGTTGCACTCAATAGTGTATAGTCCAGACAGCAAGAGGATTAGTAGTCCCACTCTATTTCGCTTTGGTCAGGCCTCCTTATCTGGAAACCTCTGTCAAGGACACCAAATTTCAAGATTATTTACAAGCTGGTACATATTTAAAGAAGAGTAACCAAGATGGTCAACGATCTTGAAGTTGAGGGTGACCCCCCCCCCCCCCCATAAAAGATAGTAACTTATAGTTTGGCTGAGGACAGGGACATCAGGCTGGATTATAAGGGTTAAGTTTTGGTCTATTTGCAAAGGCACTAACAACAACAACAACAACAACAACAACAACAACAACAACAACAAGGACCCTGCCCATGTTAGATAGTGTGTACATTAAATCAGGGTGTTCCTTGCCGTGGTGAGGGGGCTTGCGTGTTCCGATGAACTTGTGGGCACAACCACTGGAGTGATGCAGTCCCAGGAGTGGCCGCAGGGGAGGTTCCAGACCAAGCACAATCCGAAGACCCAAAGACCTCAACGGCGGAGCAGGCGAAGGATAACATGGTACATGTTACAACGGTTGTGAAGGCTGATGAAGGCTGCAACAGACTGAGAAGCCACTCTCGTTGTGTTAACCACACCACTGCTGGAACCTCACTCTGTGAAGACTGTGTATTGACCGGCCGTGCACCGACTTCCACACATTAAAAAAAATCACGCACAGGCGTCTTCCAACAAAAATAAAAACAAACCTACAAAAGTCCCATGGTGATCAGCGAGTGGTGACGGGGGCAGGACTGTGAAATCTGGAAGCCCCTAGTCACAGACTGGCACATGGGCGGTGGATATGGACTCAGTCATTCTACCTCAAGGTCTGAGGCAGTTGAGTAGTCCGGCAGCTGTATCCATGACTGAGCAGCCCTTTTTAGGATCCGCTCTGCTCACCCCACATGGGGAAGGGGCTAGAAAAGGTGCCCTAAACATAGTCTGCCTCTCCTACCCTGACTGGACTGCCGCGTCCAGAGGGGTCACCAGTCTGCGGCCAAAAAAGAGAAATGAACTTTGGAACATGGAACGTATGGACACTGTTGGATAACACTGACAGCGAACGCCCCAACGCAGGACTGCTCTCATTGCAAGGGAGCTGGGACGCTTTAAGATCGACATAGCAGCCCTTCAGGAGACCCAGAGAGCAGGAGAGGGACAGCTGAAGGAAGAAAAGGGAGGCCAAACCTTCTTCTGGAAGGGACTGCCTGAAGAAGAGCGAAGAATACACGGAGTTGGCTTTGCTATCAGAAACGACCTGGTGAAGCACCTGACTGAAGCACCCACTGGCATCAATGAACGACTTTCAACCCTCCGAATTAACCTTGCCAAAAACCAACAGGCAACCATCATATGCGCCTGTGCACCAACTCTAGACGCTGACGAAGACCTCAAGGAAATTTTTTACTGTCAGCTGGACACCATCCTATCGGAAATACCTAAGAAGGATAAAATCAACCTCCTGGGGGACATTAATGCCAGAGTCGGAAGGGACTCCGACCTGTGGCCAGGGATCATAGGAAAAGACGGGGTCGGAAACAGCAATTCGAATGGCATCTTGCTTCTCACCAAATGCAGAGGGCACAACCTTGTCATCACCAACACGCTCTTCCGCCAGAAAAACAAGCTCAAGACATCATGGAAGCACCCTCGGTCAAAGCATTGGCACCTCTTGGACTATGTTATTACACGTGCCAGAGACCGCCGCGATGTGCTTCTCACAAGAGCCATGACAGGTGCTGATGACTGCTGGACAGAGCACAGGTTAATCCAATCCACAATGGCTATCAAGATCTTCCCCAAAGCAGACTCCAAGGAAGAAAAACAAGGCGCAAAATGAACACCCAAGCCCTTCAGGAGCCCTCCAAACGAGCCCTTCTCCAAACAACACTCAAGGATCATCTACCCACAGAACACCCCGAAAATGTTGAGGAACATTGGAACAAACTGAAGACCTCCATCATCACAGCCTGCGAAGAAAGCATTGGATACCAAACTAAGAAACATCAAGACTGGTTTGACAATAATGACAAAGAGATCCAACAGCTAATTGATAAAAGGAAAGCCTTCCAAACATGGCAGAGAGACACCAACTGTGCTGCCAAGAAAAAGATCTATGCCAGTGCAAAAGCTGAGGTCCAAAGAAGGACCAGAGAACTCAAGAACATCTGGTGGACAAAGAAGGCTGAAGAAAACCAACACCTTCAGATACCCATGATGCTCAGGGATTTTTCAAAGCCACAAAGATCATTTATGGACCAAGAAACCATGGCATACAGCCCCTACGCTCATCAGATGGAACCAAAATTCTGAAGGACAAAACATCAATTGCACTACTTTGGGAAGAGCACTACCAGAACCTGCTGAATCACAGCTCCAATGTGGCCGAAGAGACCCTCTCACAAATCCCGCAACAACAAACCAGGGATGAGCTTGCAGCACTGCCTAGTTTGGAAGACGTCAGCAATGCCATCAGCCAACAAAAAAAATAACTATGCCCGCGGACCTGATGGGATTCCTGCTGAAATCTTCAAAACGGGTGGACCTGAGCTGATACAACAACTCCACCAGCTCATTGAAAAGGTGTGGATGACCGAGAAAATCCCAGCAGACTTCAAGGATGCCACCATCATCACCCTTTTCATGAAAGGGGACAGAACAGACTGCAGGAACTATCACGGTATCTCCCTTCTAACCTCCGCTGGGAAAATCCTCGCAAGAATCCTTGCAAACCGCCTTCTCCCTGTCTCAGAAGACACCCTCCCAGAATCCCAGAATGGCTTCTGCCCCTCCAGAGGAACAGTGGACATGATCTTCACTGCACGACAGCTCCAAGAAAAATGCAGGGAACAAAACCAACCTCTGTACATGGCATTCATTGACCTTGCAAAGGCATTCGACACAGTGAATCGCAGCGCTCCCCTGACCATCCTCCAAAAAATTGGGTGCCCTGACAAATTTGTGAACATCCTTCGGCTCCTCCATGATGACATGATGGCAACAGTCTTGGACAGCAACGGCTCCCAAAGTGACCCATTTAAGGTGGAATCAGGTGTCAAGCAGGGATGTGTTATTGCCCCCACCTTATTTTCCATCTTCATCGCTATGATACTTCACCTTGATGATGGGAAGCTTCCCACCGGAGTGGAAATCATCTATCGGACAGATGGCAAGCTATTTAACCTCAGCAGACTGAAAGCCAAAACCAAGGTCACCACAACATCTGTTATAGAACTCCAATATGCTGATGACAACGTAGTCTGTGCGCATTCAGAAGAAGACCTACAAGCCACTCTAAACACCTTCGCAGAAGCATACGAGAAGCTCGGCCTCTCACTGAACATTGAGAAAACTAAAGTGCTCTTCCAACAGGCACCAGCTAATCCCTCTGTAAAGCCAGGAATACAGCTTAACGGTGTAACATTAGAAAATGTTGACCATTTCCACTACCTTGGCAGCCACCTCTCCACAAAAGTCAACATCGACACTGAAATACAACACCGCCTGAGCTCTGTGAGTGCAGCTTTTTTCCGTATGAAGCAGAGAGTGTTTGATGACCGGGACATCTGTAGAGATACCAAGGTGCTTGTTTACAATGCCATTCCCCTCCCAACCCTGCTCTACACCTGCGAAACGTGGACTGTCTACAGACGTCACACCAAACTCCTGGAGCGTTTCCATCAGCGTTGCCTCAGGAAAATCCTGCAAACTCTTGGGAAGACAGGCGGACAAATGTCAGCGTGCTGGAAGAAGCAAAGACCACCAGCATTGAAGCGATGTTCCTACGCCATCAACTCCGCTGGACTGGCCACGTTGTCCGAATGCCCGATCACCGTCTCCCAAAGCAGTTACTCTACTCCGAACTCAAGAATGGGAAACGGAATGTTGGTGGGCAGGAAAAGAGATTTAAAGATGGGCTCAAAGCCAACCTTAAAAACTGTGGCATAGACACTGAGAACTGGGAAGCCCTGGCCCTTGAGCACTCTAATTGGAGGTCAGCTGTGACCAGCAGTGCTGCGGAGTTCAAAGAGGCACAAACGAAGGGCTTAAGGGAGAAACGTGCCAAGAGGAAACGTGCCCGACCGGGACCGCCTTCCACCTGGAAACCGATGTCCTCACTGCGGGAGAATATGCTGGTCAAGAATAGGTCTCTTCAGCCACCTAAGAACCCACCCCCAAGACACCAGGGATGGAAGACTATCATCCTCGAGCTACGAGGGATCGCCTAAGTAAGTAAAAGTAAGTAAGTAAAACATTTAATCAAGCCTTTATGATCTATATTTCATATATTTATAGCAGAAGGTAATAAATTTATTACTGGAAATCATGTCACAAAAGTTATTTGGCTTTTTCCATCTGAGCCACACCTGCGCCAAAGAATTAACGACTCACAAATAAAAGGGACTCCCTTTTGAGCTTAGATACATTTACAGGCTAAAGGTTAACCAAGAAAACACTATGCTTTATAATCTTTCCCTTGCCATTCATTTCCTAGTCCTGTATGAACCCCTTGTATCCCTTGCACCGTCTCCCATTTCTAGGTTAAGCCCAAAAGCCTTTTTGCCTGATGGGCTGCTGGAGAAACTCTGGGATTCCTCTCTTTGTCCCTCATGAGAAACAGAGGAGACCGAAGCCCTATGAAAGCCCCATTAGTCTCCCTGCATCTTTTTTTCCCAACACATGGGGATGCTGGATCTCGTGTTTCTCCCCCATTGTGAATCCCACATGTATTCCCTATCAATTTTATTTTATTTTTATTATTATACTTTATGATATCTTGCCCCCTTATAAAAGAAGCAGTGTGACCCTGATGTGAACTTTTGACCAGCACACCATCCTGACCTGAATACCACCAGGCTGCCTCAAGCCATATTCTACAAACATGGATTACCATGATCACCATCTGGAAATAAAACAATGGACTCTTTCTCGAACTTAAAAGGGCAATGCCAGGCCATTTGGGAATGAAGCAACCTTTGGACATTCCTATCACCTAAATGGCTTACCTCCTCTGCGAGGAGGCTAGGGTAAGCCACGGCCGTCAAGACAAAGCCATCTCCCTTCCTTGGACTCTGAATCATTTTTAATCCCATCAAGATTTCCAATGCTGCTGCTCTTTTAATAATAATAATAATAATAATAATAATAATAATAATAATAATTTTATTTTTATACCCCGCCCCATCTCCCCAAAGGGACTCGGGGTAGCTTACATGGGGCCAAGCCTGGGCAAAACAGAAAATGTAAAAACTCAACAATGAAACAAATCAATCAAACAATAAAACAAGTCATAAAACAATAAGGTCACATACAATAAACATACTTTGATAAAATCCTGGGTTGGCTCCTGAAAAGAACTGGGCCAAAGAACAAAGTGCAAGTCATGTCAGATACAATCGGGGAGAGGTAGATACCAGAACTATTGTCCCATTAAAGTGCTGGGGAAGGTGTACACAAGGAACCTATGGCCGGCTAAAGGAATAAGTACAATAAAGTTCAATAAAGTTTAAAAAGGCAACAGATCAATCCTTTACTATGGAAATCAGTTGCCAAAGGCCTGTTGGAAGAGCCAAGTTTTCAGGCTCTTCCGAAAAGTAAGGAGGGTAGGGGCCTGCCTGATCTCCCTGGGGAGAGAGTTCCAGAACTGGGGGGCCACGATGGAGAAGATCCTCTTCCTTGTCCCCACCAACCACAACTGCGAGGGTGGTGGGAGCGAGAGGAGGGCCTCCCCCAATGAGCGAAGAGACCATGCAGGTTCATAGGGGGAAATGCGGTCATGAAGGTAGATGCGTCCCAAACCATTTAGGGCTTTGTAGGTGATAACCTGCATCTTGAATTGGGCTCGGAAAATAAATGGTAGCCAATGAAGCTCCTTAAATAGCACCCTGTAATTCACTCCTGTTAGTAGCCTGGCTGCCGAACACTGGACTAGTTGCAGTTTCCGGGCCGTCTTCAAGGGCAGCCCCACGTAGAGCGCATTGCAATAATCCAGTCTAGAGGTAACTAAGACGAGGACCACCATGGCCAGATCCGACTTCTTGAGGTACGGTCACAACTGGCACACAATATTTATTTATTTATCCATTATTTATTTATTTATTTATTTATTTATTAATAAATAACACACCAGGCCCGCTTATCCCCCTACCAACCCCAGAGATTACTTCGGTCCGAAGACCAAAATTTGCTTGAAGTCCCTAACATACAGACTTATCATTTGTCTTCTACTAGGCAAAGAGCCTTCTCGATTGTAGCCCCTCATTTATGGAATACCTTGCCAGTTGAAACTCAAACTATCCAAGACCTACTTGCCTTTCGGAAAGCCTCCAAAAACTTGCTCTTCGACAAGCTTTCGATGGGTGAAAAACTCGGGGCTATGTCTGTTTTATTGTTGTTTTTAATTGTTGTTTTTATTGTTGTTTTTATTGTTGTTTTTATTGTTATTTTAAAGCTAAGTGTATTGTTTTAATCTATTTCTGTAAACTGCTCCGAGCCAAACTGGGAGTCTAATAAAGTCTACAAGTCTAATAAATTAATAAATAAATATAAATATATCCCACTCTTCTCACCCTGAAGGGGACTCAGAGCGGCTTACAAATCAAATGTGCATACAATATATTATTAACATAGCACAATATGCTAATCTATATTACTATATTATATTACTATATCACTATTTGGTAATATTATTAGTAATATTACATTTAATATATAATATATAATTAGCATTATTATATTGTATTATTATTAGTATATTATTATTATCAATATTATATGTATATACGATATATTATATATTTATAAATTATTGTATATGTGTGTGTGTGTGTGTGTGTGTGTGTATATATATATATATATATATATATATATATATATATATTATCTAATCTAAACATAAATCTAATCTAATCTAAATCTAATCTAAATCCATAATAAAAGTGAAAACCCGTATGTGTGTATGTGGCACAGGTATCTGCTCACACAGACAGCCTCCAGCCTCCACAAACAGGCTACACTTCCCAGGCCTGAAAATCCAGCAAGTCACCTCTTTACACTGACATTACAGTTACAGCGAGCTCCATGAACATGTATCCCAGCCCCTGCCAATGTCCTTCCCAAACACTACGGCCCACCACCCAAGGAATGCTTTCATTTGGGGACCATTTCATCCTAGATTTTACTTTTTCTTCCACCACAGTCAGGCATCCCAGGGTTCTCCATTGGCGTGGAATTTGCATGACCCCGCCTACTCCCTTCCCTTTCAAATCTGTCTGCACAACAAACATAGAAGAATTGAGCTGCAACCAAACTTACTGGAGAAGTTTGGGGATTAACTGCACATGGTGGAAGTTGTAGTTCACCCTGCATGAAGTCAGAGCACTGTGACTCCTATTAGGGAATGTAGAGGAGTTGTAGTTCACCTAAACCCAGAATGCTATGAACCCAAACAATGATGGTTCTGGGTCAAACTTGCCATGCATCCCCGATATGCCCAAATTTGAATACTGGTGGGTTTTGAGGGGAACTACCCTGGACATTTCTGAGTAGTAGGTACTGGGATTTATAGTTCACCTGCAATGAACGAGCACTCCGAACCCCTCCGATGATGGACCAGGACCACACTTGGCACACAGAGCCCCCATAACCAAAACAGCATATTGGACAAGTTTGGGGGAAAGGGAGTTGTAGTTCACCTGCATCCAGAGAAACAGTGACCCCCACCGACAATGGACCAGAACCAAACTTTTCACAGAGAAGCCTCATAACCAACTGAACATACTGCATGGGTTTGTGGGAATTGGCCTTGATTTTGGGAGTTGTACTTCACCTCCATCCAAAGAGCACTCAACTCAGCCAACGACGGATCTGGACCAAATTGGCATACAGACCGAACATTGCCTGCCGTGGATACTCACAAATGTTTCGGGACAATTCTCCCTGGAATTTGGGAGTTGTAGTACTTCACCCCATCCACACAGCACTACAACCAGGCAGTGACCAACCAATGACACACTTGGTACACAGACCCAAAATGGCCAACTTTGAATACTGACAGGATTTGGGGAGCATTGACCCACGATTCTGGGAATTGTAGTTCACCCACTCCTAACTGAAAATACATAACATTCAAAGACAAATAATACCTTTATCAAATAACCCGGGCATCGCCGGGTTCCCAAGCTAGTATATATATAAAATTAGCATAGCATGTTGCTATGGCACAGGAGACAAGATGGAACTATTCCTTGGTGAGAGGGGCTCCCAACTGATGACATGGGACATCCAAGGGACTTGTTATTACAATCAGTATATCAATAGGCAGGTCCGGTTAGCAGGGCCCTGGGGCACTCACTGGACCATTTGACAATGGACCCGACATAGGGTCACTCACTAATCCTTTCATCAACATATGATTGCCTTTGTTTCTCCTGCTGCCGCACCTCCATTTCCTCTATTGGCCAGCCAGGGAGAAACGTCACAGGCAGGCAGCACGCAGCATTGGTCTAGGCGTGTCAAGCTCCCACCTCTCCAGGGAACCTATGCCAAGCACAGCAAGGCTGGAACCGAAAACTGTATAAACATGCATGCTTTGCCATGTTATGTATCTCAGTCTATTTTTGGCGAACCATCGCAGGCTGGCATCACTTTCAGCTGAAATTACATAAAAATACCTCGGTGGCTTCTGCTTCGACTTGGTGAGTTATATTCTGGAAATTATTGCTTTCTTTTTCTCACCAGGCTTAACCCACAGCTTGGATCTCACTATCCAATGCTGCTCTAAATTGCTCAATAACAATCTGGAAACCAAACCTTATGAGGAGCAAGCTAAGAAATCTAGAAAAGTTTAGTTTAGAGAAGAGTGAGAGGTTTAGAATGTTAGAATCTTGGAGTTTGAATACACCACATGACCATCTAGTGCAACTCTCTGCCAGGCAGGAAAAGCACAATCGAAGCACCTCTGCCAGATGGCCACCCAACTTCTGTTTTGAAACCTGCAAAGAAGGAGGCTCCACCACACACTGAGGCAGTGAATTCCACTGTTCAACAGCTCTTTCAATTAGGATGTTCCTCCCAAAAGTAGGTCCCGACAACATCCTTGGAAGTTGGAGTGCTGTAATTGTGTATTCCTACTTGGCAACAAGTTGGACAAGATGGTCCTCACAGAGCCTTCCAACTGTATGATTTCCTAGGTCTATATTTACAAATGTTCTTCTCCTGGCAAACAATGGATATCACAACATTCATGGGACAGCAGAGGAGTACTTTTGAGATTGTCAAAGGCTTTCACGGTCAAAATCACTGGGGTGTGCTGTATTGCCATGTCTAGTAGTATTGTCTCCTGATGGTTCTCCTGCATCTCTGGCTGGCATCTTCAGAGGATCTGATGGTAGTAAAGCTTTACTACCATCAGATCCTCTGAAGATGTCAGCCAGCCAGAAATGCAGGCAAAACATTTGGAGAAAATGCTGCTAGAACATGGCCATACAGCATGGAAACCACACAATACTCCACTTCCAACATTCTTTCCGTCATCCACAAGAGAACGGTTTAACATAGGAAAGGCTACTTTTCTATTTTAAAATAATTTGGTGGCCTCCAATGCTCTCTTTTGGACACTATGGTAATAAATCGCCATGTTTTTATGGAAAAATGTCAACTGGGAGCTCTCTTTGGACTGATGTAATCCATATCTCATCACGTGATGGTCCAGTGGAAGCCACAACTGGGAGGATCACAGAGCCCTTTCCCCAACAATGGACAACCCAGAAACCTAAAAAGAGCTGCTTGACCACCTTATATCCAAGGTTGCTGCCCAATGGGGAGAAGGGAAGGTCTTACCTGCTGAAAAGGGCATGAAGTAGTCGCTCTTCCTGAAGGTCCCATCTTCATTCAAGAAGTGTCCTGGGTCAAACTCTGTAGGGTTAGGAAATTCCTTGCTGTCATACAGCACCGAGGTCAGAACAGGAATGACTGTGGTGCCCTGCAGAGTATTGCGTTTGGAGAGATAATAATCAACACACGAAGACTTTGGAATTTCAAGATCTATGAAGATGGATTATTGGGGTCAGGTAGTGGCTAAATGGACCACAGCAATATCGTTAATTTAGCTGGAATGTGCAGCTTTAGTTGTGTTTCTAATTGATGTCAAACAAAGCAAGCCATGTCCCTTATAGGCCCATTATATCTGTTTGGTTCATGTCTCATGAGAGAAGATCAGGAGGAATGCATGGCTGTTTAAAGTGGTGTCAAACCACTTAAATCAAAGGGTGCATTTACACTTTTATAAGGAATGCAGATTTATACCAATTTAACTGCTATGGCTCAATGCTATGAGATCATGGGAGCTGTAGTTTCAGCAGTCCTTGGCAGGATTCCATAGCAGAGGGGTATAAATGTAATAATAATAATAATAATAATAATAATAATAATAATAATAGTAATAATAATCTTATATTGGCTCGGTCGTTGCCCAGGATAAAAAGGACCGCGGTGGATGCTGCTGATTCTGGACATCCATCGACAAGTGGGCTATGGAATCAAAATACAAATGAACAGTCACAGAAGTGGCAAAAATATACAATGCCAGAAAACTGCACAATTATGAAATGCTACTTCAAATCTGAACCTCAAATGCATGGCTACCAAAAAAGGATGCATCAACTGTGGAAACAAGAGTACCCTGACTCACAGATAACAGAACACCAACTGGATGACCAATGAAGATTCATAATCAGAAACAAAGTGTTCAGTGAAGTTCAACTCAAAGAAATCCAGAAAATCTGCAAAGCAAATTACCATCAGACCACAGCACAGACAGCAGCAGAAACTCCAGCAACACTTGGAATGGTGGAACAGATTGAACCAGAAGAAAGTGTGGAGCTTTTGCAAGCATTTGAAGAACCAGCACTTGAAACACCTGTTGAACCACCAGGAACCTTGACAGCAAGACAACAAGAGCTCAAGGATAAGATTGTGGCTCATGCTGCAGCAAATGCAATAAGACAGCGGCTCCCAACTCTAAAAACAGTGCCCAAGAGACACCTGGTGCCTCTAATGAAAGATGTGAATACAGTGCTCTCCACTGTACAGATAACATCAATTGAACAAACAAACCAGTATGCCTACAGTGCAGCAGTGATAGTAACAGAAGAGCTTGGGCTCCTACAACCAAGGCAGCCCCAAAGAAAATCGACTGGAAAACCAGAGCGGAATGTCAGGCTAGAGTTGAAAATCAAGAAACTTACATCAGATGCAAGTAACCTGAAAAATATGAAAGAGAGGAAACTGAAGAATGACAAAATCAAGCAATACCTGATCCGAAAGTACTGGCTGAACACCAGAAAAATTGAAGAAGCTTTGGAAATCGTGAAAGAACAAATTACAGCAACAGCCAGAAAAAAATGAAAGATATGAAGCCAGAATCATCCAGTACAGACAAAATCAACTGTTTTAATCAGACCAAAGACGGTTCTACCAGAGTCTGAACCAAACAACAGACACAGTATCCATAAAGCCAGAGAAAACTGCAACAATGAATTTCTGGAAAGAGCTTCGGGAAAATAAAAAGAACTACAACAAAAACGCTGGGTGGATAAAGGAGTTTGAAGGAAAATTCTCACAGAACAAAATGGAACAGATGGAAATAACAACTGAAATGTTCAGCAAACGAGTGCAAATAGTCAATATCTGGACATCGCCTGGTAGTGATCAACTTCATGAATTTTGGCTCAAACATCTGATTAGTTTACATGGAAAAATGGCACAACAATTCAATGAGATGCTGCAGAAAGGAAGTATCAGTGAATGGCTAACAACTGGAAGTACATACCTGATACAAAAGGATCCAGCAAAAGGTACAGCACTAGGAAACTACAGGCCAATAACGTGTCTTCCCACTATGTTTAAACTACTGACTGGCATCATAGCTGACAAAATTCAAGACTATCTTGAAGAAACAAATATCTTGCTAGATGAACAGAAAGGCAACAAAAGGGAAAGGAGGGGCACAAAAGACCAGTTATTGAGTGACAAAATGATTCTGGAGAACTGTAAGAGCCGAAATGCTAATCTTCACATGACGTGGATTGACTACAAAAAGGCTTTTGACTCACTCCCACACAGCTGGATCATCAAGTACCTGGAAGCCATCGGGATTTGTAAAAATGTTGGCACCTTTATTGAAAACATGATGGAGCACTGGAAAACTGAACTGTTTGTTGGAAATGAAAGCCATGGACTTGTCAACATCAGAAGAGGAATTTTCCAGGGAGACTCATTGTCCCCTCTGCTTTTCATTATTGCCATGATCCCTCTGTCAACAATCTTACAAAAAACAAATCTCGGCTATCAAACATCTAAGAATTCTCACAAAATTTCACATCTGATATACATGGATGACCTGAAGCTGTATGGAAAACAGAAACTGAAATCCAGTCTCTGACTAACACTGTCCGAATCTTTAGCACTGATATCAGCATGGAGTTTGGCTTAGACAAATGTTCGACAGTGGCATTGAAGAAGGGAAAAATCATTGAAAGTGAGGGCATAAATATGCCTAATGGCCAAACAATAAAGTGTCACCAGACAGAGGCCTATAAATATCTGGGCATATTACAGCTGGACAACATCAAGCATGAACATGTGAAAACTGTGGTCAGTAAAGAATACACACAAAGGGTCAGAAAAATTCTCAAAAGCAAGCTCAATGGAGGCAACACCATCAAGGCCATAAACACATGGGCCATACCTGTCATAAGATATACTGCTGGCATTATAAATTGGACACAGGCGGAACTGGACAATTTGGACAGAAAAACAAGAAAACTCATGACCATTCATCATTCACCTCACAGTGATGTTGACCGGCTATATCTGCCTAGAAGAACAGGGGGCAGAGGACTCTTACAAGTAAAACAAGCAGTCAAAGAAGAAGAACTTGCCCTGGCAGAATATGTAAAGCAAAGTGAAGAACCTGCTTTGATTGAAGTCAAAAATCAGAAACTACTCAAAACATAGCAGATAAAAAACCAGTACAAGAAAACCGCACTACAAACTAGAGCTGACAGCTGGCACAACAAAACATTGCATGGAAAGTTCCTTGACAAAATTGAAGGAAAAGCTGATAAGGAGAAGACCTGGCTCTGGCTCACGAATGGGACCCTGAAGAAGGAGACAGAAGACCTGATCCTTGCAGCCCAGGAGCAAGCCATCAGAACAAATGCAATTAAGGCCAAGATTGAAAAATCAGCTGATGACCCAAATGCAGACTGTGCAAGGAAAACGACGAAACCATTGATCATATCCTCAGCTGCTGTAAGAAAATCGCACAGACAGACTACAAACAGAGGCACAACTATGTGGCCCAAATGATTCATTGGAACTTATGCCTCAAGTACCTCCTCCCAGCAGTAAAGAACTGGTGGGATCACAAACCTGCAAAACTATTGGAAAATGTGCAAACAAAGATACTGTGGTACTTCCGAATCCAGACTGACAAAGTTCTGGAACACAACACACCAGACATCACTGTTGTGGAAAAGAAAAAGGTTTGGTTCACTGATGTTGCCATCCTAGGTGACAGTCGCATTGATGAAAAACAACAGGAAAAACTAAGCCGCTATCAGGATCTCAAGATTGAACTTCAAAGACTCTGGCAGAAACCAGTGCAGGTGGTTCTAGTGGTGATGGGCTCACTGGGTGCCGTGTCAAAAGATCTCAGCCGCCATTTGGAAACAACAGACATTGACAAAATCACAATCTGCCAACTGCAAAAGGCCACCCTACTGGGATCTGCGAGCAACATCCGAAAATACATCACACAGTCCTAAACACTTGGGAAGTGTTTGATTTGTGATTTTGTGATACCAAATCCAGCATATCTATCTAGTTTGCTGTCATACAACGTCGTTGTGTCAATAATAATAATAATAATAATAATAATAATAATAATAATAATAATAATAAATCTTGTCAGGAGCAACTCGAGAATAATAATAATAATTATAATAACAGTTCTAATGTTTTCGTCAGTGCATATTGAACACAGTTGATGCACACTTCCATTAGGTTTTAAGCATGGGCAATCAATTAAGAATGTTTCAAAAAGCATTACAAAATTATGGGGCGCTGGTGTTTCATTTCGGAAGTGTTTCTTAATATAGTTAGTGAAAATTTTGTTAGTACATCGAGAGTAACAAAATCTCGTTACTATTCTTATGATTGTAATTGCGCCGTGGGAGAAATTCAGGGGCTCTTTCCTCCCTCATTTTTACAGCTATTGGGGTGAAACTTGCTACAATGGTAGAACACGTTTTCCACTGTTAGTCCATCAAGTTTCATTACATTTCACTTATCCATACATTTTTGGGGAATATTCAAATCTTTTATAAACTTCTTTTTTTAAAAAAAATTGTATATAAGAGAACAGGGGATCATTCCTCACATCTTGCAGAAATATCCCAAGATTTTAGGGATTTTTTAAAAAGTTTGGATAAAAACTTCTTTTAAACAGCCACACCAGCTATCTCAATGAATACCTCTTTCATGTTAGCCAATAGAACTTCACTGGAGGCATTTCTTCTCAGCCCATCACAGAGATGTACTACCTACTAGAAGTCTCAGGCAGTCCTCCTCTTTGCAGATCAAACATTCAATGTAACTCTGGCTGCTGGTACAATGGAGGAGCACATCCCTTCCTCTCCTGATTGGGGCTTCCTGATGCTGAGCAGAATTCTGGGAAATGTAGTTCAGGGCAGGGCCTTCTGCATTCCCTGTCATAGGCCCCCCCGCCTTCCCAAACTGCATCTCAGAGAATCCTGTGCTTTCTTTCCCAGTGAACTCTGCTTTCTCCCTGCAGTTTTCCTCTCGTCATGGCAAGAGGCCATTCATTTAAAGAGTAAAGGCAGACTTTTTGCCTTTCATTGCTTCCTTGCACTGAAAATCAAACTGACTTTGGGAGACTTCCAAGGTCTACAAAATGCAAATGAAAAAGGATTAGGTAAGCTTCAATTCTTATTTTTTTGGCGCGGGCCACGCCCACATGTCAGATATTGCCTCGTAACTACGAACGTAACAAATTTGATCCGACTTCTGAAGTCTGATGGAAAAATTGCACACCTCTAGTAACCATTGCACATAGAGTGTCCAATTATTGAATGGTGTGGGACTATTTGTCACTGTCTCTAATATTCCATTGAGCAGTCTACTTCTGCAGTCTACTTCTACAGTGTATCTTTCAATTGTTAATCTCGCCGATATAGCCACAGGCTTCACCCCCACTTCAAGGTGCTCTCCAATGATCTTATAGCACTTTTAACTACCTCTTGTTTACAAAACTCACTCAGCGCACTTTTGCCCAGTTCATTTTTATGAACTCACTTTTGGGATGATGTATCCTCTGAATGGTGTGTCTTTGACCACGGCATGGGGTAGGGACAATGAAAGAAGAGAGATGAACCTCTGGATCTCATGGATGACGGCATCTGTGTAGGGCATCTGTCTGCGGTCAGCCATGCTGGGCATCCGGGAGTGGCCAACCACCCGGTCAATCTCTTCATGCACTTTCTCTGTCAGGAAATGGATGAGGTGAGGCATCAAGAAACAAACATCCAGGGAATGTCAGAGAAGTCACACAAGAAGGATCGGCCCTCAAATTCATGTGAATCTTTTCATCCTAGCAAGCCACAATATGCATTCATGCCTATCAAAAGAGAGATGCTACCTAAAAGTGGGACCAATCCATCCCAAAAGGTGGGTGGCAACCTTCTTATGGAGCTAGACATTATTATATTTCAATTTGGATTCAAGACTGAATATGAGACTAAGACAGCTTTAGTTGCCATGGTGGATGACCTACAGTGTTGTGACTGCGCCTTCGGGGACTGTGGATGATGGTGGTGGGATCAAGAGAGGAAAGAAAAACCCTCGCGAGGAGGGCTCACTGGAGGATTTGCACAGAAAGAGAGTTAGGGATCTCAATGGGGAGTCTTCTGAGGAAGATTCAGATGGGGAGTCTGTGGAAGAAATGGATACTGGGGAACAGGTGGTGGCTGAAGAAGTGGGCACTGACTGGGCACGGGCACCGGAGATGCCTGGGGAGGAATCAGGGCTCATGAATACTGCTGACACTGGGGAAGTTTGGGTACCTCCAGAAGCAGACCCCACTTGGTCTACTTGGAGGAGTGAGGATGGATCTCCAGGTGTGCATGGTGTTGGGCGTGAGCAGGTTGATTGGGATTCTGATGAAGAATTCAGGACACCCGACCCACGGGCGTTAGCTGTGTGGAGTTCTGATTCAGATTAAGGATTTGGGTCATCTGCTCTTTGGGCGTTGGTGTTTGGACACTCAGGGAGAATTGAGATAAAATGGGAATGTTTAGTCACTTCACTTAGCATGTGGCGAGGTGTTGCTGGGTGCCACTGGGACTCCTGTATGTGTTATTGAAGACTGGAGTGGGACTTTGCTTCAGATGTAAGTTAATCTGGGTTGTTCTGCAATGGAGGGCTGGAACTGTGTGGGTTTTCCTGGACTGCAGTGTTATTACTATTTTGCATTAGCTGCTGTTGCCTCCGTTGTCTTGGCTCTTTGTGCCATTCCGTTTTGTGGACCTTGAATTGATGACTACTGGACCTTGGACTGGAACTCGACTCTGCTTCTGCCTTCGCTTCCTGATTTGTGACTACCTACGGCTCTCAACCCCTGGCTGGCCTCCCAAACCTGTTGCTGCCTCCTTTCCTGACCCTGGACCGATCTGACGACGTCTCTTTGCTTCATTCCTTGAGCTCCTGGCATTGTCTGCACTCTTATTGCTATTTTTCCTGTTTTGACTTCGGACCGGTTTGACGACGTTTCCTTGCTCTGTCCCTTTAAATCCCAAAGCCTGGTGTTTGCCTCCGTAGTGGCTTGGAGCCGCTCACTCTCCTTTTGCACCAGCTTCCAAAGTTTGTTTACAAGCTGCTCAGTGGAAAGCTCCTTTGCCCAGTTTGGGTTCTCCGTTTGGAGTTTTAAGTTTACATTACTAGTTTGGGATTTTGGGGAGTTTTTTTGGGAGTTTCCAAGTCTTTGCTTTGTTTTGGCTGCTGATTTTGAGTCAAACTGAGGAACCTTTAGTTTAATCTGGATTATTTGCTTGAATAATCTGGTTTATTTGTTAAAGCATAGCTTTTGATATATTTTTTGTTTGGACTGCTTAAAAACACTGAAAGTTAAGTGTTTTAAGCCATCTTTTATGTTTGTGACTTGTTTTTGGGCTATTTCTTGAATAAACTCTGTTTTGCTCTCTAATTGGCGTCTGACATTTGACATACAGAGAGAACGAGAGCATGTCCTTGATGGTTCTGTTGAACTTTTCAGTGGCTTTTGATAACATCAACCATTGTATCTTTCTTGGTTGCCACACTGAGATGTGACTTTGAGGCACCGTCTTACAATGGGTCTATTCCTATCTGGAGGGTTGAACTCAGAAGGTAGTGTGGGGGAGTCCTCTTTGAACCCTTGGCCATTGACCTGTGGGGTGGCTTTGGGCTCCTTTTTGTCATCATGTTATTCCACATCAACATGAAACCTCTTGGAGAGGTCATTCAGAGATTTGGAGTGCAATGCCATATAATCATGAAATAGAATTACAGGTGCAGAATCCCACAGGTGATCAAGAAGCACCACTGTTCCACAAACAACTACCTTCTAATATCACACATGACTTGAATATCAATCCAGAAATTTAGTGCTTGTAAACTAGAATTAATAATCTAGCCACTTCCAGAACCTATTTTCAATCCAAACATATTTCCGGGATCTGATCACATTTAGTCTTGAATGTGTTTCTCTGAAGCCTTCACATCTGTCTTACCTTCAATCTCTGGGTACTTCTGGAGGAGCAAGAGCCCATACTTGAGTGTGGAGCTGGTTGTTTCTGTTCCTGCGCCAAACAAGTCGATACAGCAGGTAACCATGTTCTCCATGGTGAACTCAGAGGCCTCATCATGTTTCTCCTAGTGATACATGTCAGGATTTGTGAATTACCTGGAATTTCTTAAGTGATAGCAGGATTAATACCGCAGGCCTAACCCACATGTGAAAGTGCTACATTGCTGTCATTAGGTTTTGGAGGCCGATGCAACTGGGAAGTATAAAAGTTTGTGTTCTCTAATTTTGGTTGATGAGGGAAGGGTAGTGGTTGTTGAAGAGAATTACAGAGATACTGCTGGAGGAGAGAGTTTGTATATATTCTACCTATCTATATATTAGGGTTGTCCAAAAATTCGTTATGATTCTTATTTTGGAATTATTTCGGAATGTTCTCGCTTTTTGAACCGAGTATTGAAACGTCCCTGGGCGCAACTGGCAATGTAATTCGAACCATCGTTGGCCCATTCTCTAATTGTGTCTTAATGTTTCGTTACATTTTTTCCTCCAAAAATATATATTTTTATATATTTTTTTAATTTTTTTGTTTCTGCAACCTAACTTGAATGGGAGCCTAGCGTAGCCTAAAATGGCCGCCGCTCCCTGGCCAATCAGAAACTTCCACGATGGCTGGAAAAGGTGGGGGCTAGCGTCCTCCGCGTCCACGTGTAAGATCTTCATAAAAAAACCCTCCCCAACCCTGGGAAGTCATTCGGGGCTGGGTTACCGAGCAGAGAGGGTGGTTCGTGCTGCGCTGGGAATCAAGCTGCATTGATTCCCAGCGCCTACATTGAGGGGAGAGAGGGCTAAGTGTTCTGGGGGTTGGGTCTGTTAAGGTCTGGCTGTTGTTGCTGACTGGATATTGTGGGGTTTTTGGGGGGAAATTGGCTTGGGGCTTGTGGGATCTGGCAGAGTCCTTGCTGTGGCTTTAGGCAATTTTTATTTTTAAAAGGACGTGGGCGCCAAGGCATTGCTTTCTTGACGCTCCATTTCTAAAGATCTCTGCCTTGTTTTTGAATTTAGTAATCACTAGATCAGCCCTTCTTAGCAATCCTAAAAGGGGGGAACATTGGAAGTTAGAGTTTCCAAAGGACGTGTGCGTTCCTGCCAGGGCATTGCTTCCCTCACACTCCGTTTGTAATCCCAAGGCCCCGGGCTGAGTGTTATTGCATCAATCACAAAGACACACATTGTTTTCAAACCTAAAAGGATACATTGGAAGAAATAGTTTCCAAAGGACGTTGCCAATCCTGTCAAGGCATTGCTTGGCGTGTGCTGCATTTCTAATCCAAAGTCCTCAGCCAGAGTTTCATTTTTGCAATCACAAGGTCAGCCAGTGGCACCATAGATCAAAAAGTTCAAAGGCAATTTATAGTTTTCAAAGGACGGTGGCACTCCTGCCAAGGCATTGCTTGGCGTGTGCTGCATTTCTAATCCAAAGTCTACACAGGTAGAAGAGGGACTTTCACAGTAATAAGAACCCAATTGAACAGGAAATAAGACTTTCAAACCAGGAACAGGTTTCTTCAAATATTGAAAAATAGTGTATTATAAAAAGTTATGAAAATTCACCAAAAATCATAGGACACAGGGAACTTTCTGCAATTTGTTGAGCAAAGAGTGTTGAATGTGATCTCCCACTGTACCAAATTTGATGAGGATAGCTCAAGAAATGAGGGCGGGAGAGCCCTGTAAAAGTCCCCCCCAGTTTTTTTTTTGGCGATTGCGCATGCGCGTCCGCCATTTTAGAAACATTAAGAATCATTACGAATTTTCGGAAATATCCGAAATTTTTGGGTGAAAAATTCGGAAAGACTTTCTATATCGAAGTGCCGGCACCCCCTACTTTAGAAACGAGAATTGAAACATTTTTTCCATCGATCAGACATGCCTACTATATATATAAAAGGGTAATGAAATTTCGGCCTAGGACAAAACAACAAAATTACACATCCCAGAAACACTAAACTTGGCAACACAACCCCTCATCCATGCCTCTATGTTAATACAACAAAAAGCTCCAGCTACTCCAGAAAACGGCCAGACTTTGAAACTGCAAGGCTATTCACTGCTATTCCACCTGGCCAACAAAAGATTCCCATAAGCCACAGCAATGCGTGGCCGGGCAAAGCTAGTAAACTGTATATATTGCTGTGACTAAAGAAGAGAAAAGACTTCCTGCATACATTTGGAAAGGACAGCTGTGTCTGTGTGTTCTTGTGACTGAAGAAGTCTACTATACCTATTTCCGGGAATCTGGAGTTATTAGTCCTGTTCACACTGCCAGTTATTTTTTTTAATTGTAAACACCGCTGACAACAGAGATAGCACCATCAGTAGAGTCAGGCCATGTATGCCTATAGCTACACTGTAGAATTAATGTGATTTGACACCATTCAGAGAGCTAGGTCTGAATGCTCTCTTGGAGTTATAACCTAGACAGTCTTTCACTAAACTGCCAAATGGTACTGGAAGAAGAAACAGGCACAGCCACCCATGACAAGTCCCAGACCTAGATGAAGGGGCCCCATCCATGCCAACTGCCACTGCCCTTGCCTCAGAGGGAGAGAAGAAGAGACAGACACAGCTCCATCAGCCTAGGCCCAGAAGTCAATGAACTATCACTGCCTTGGCCTCAGAGGGAAAGGAGAAGAAGGAGAGACAGCAGTCCATGAGGAAAAGATCTTGGAGTTTTCATGGAGAACAAGTTAAACATGAGCCAACAATGTGATGTGGCAGCTTTAAAAAAATGGGATTTTGGCCTGCATGAACCTAGATCCAGGGAAGTCATGCTTCCCCTCTATTCTGCCTTGGTCAAACCACAACTAAAATCACACTGTTTCCAATTCTGGGCACCACAATGAAAGGGAGATGTTGCACCCCAAGGCTGCATAGGCACCTTGAAAACCACACTGGAGCTCAGAATATAAGCACAAGCAAATAGAGTTCAGAGTCAATAAAGTGGATGAAAGTATAGTTCAAAATTAATAGAGTGGATGAACCACCCAGCAATATACTTAAACAGAAGTCCAAGAAAGTCTATCACAGATGTAATCCAAACTGGAACTGTGCTTAGTCCCACAAGAATTATCAAAGGTAGTCCACACAGAGCTCCCTTTCCAAACAGGAAACAGCAGAAAGCCACAAGGAGCAAGAACCAACCTCAAGGTACTCCAAGAAACTATAATCCACAAGGCAAGGAATCAGGAAGGTCCAAGTGGAAACAAGATTGACAAGACAGGAGATATTTGAAATCCACAAGGCAGGATCTTGGCTTGAAATTCACAAATGCAAGAGGACGACAAGAGATCTTTCTCCCTTGAATTGCAAAGTTGACACCTCTGCAGTGCAAAGGAAGCCAGGAATATTTAAGTTTTCAAGGCTATTATTCCAATGGGACCTAGGGAGTGCTGTTCGTCTCATGAGAAAGTTGCTCATTAACGCATCTGTGAACCAAACACTGACTTCGTCTCCAAAACTCCCTTTCACTTCACCCTTGCATAAACATCCCTCTTCTGTCAAAACCATCCACTTCTCCTCTGGGCTAACAAACCCATCTGGCTGAACTGGCCTTGACTGCTCATCGGAATGTTAATCCCTGGGTTCAGAGTCCTCTGTAGAATACCCTTTTCAGGTTCCCGCAGCTGGATTGCAGGCCTATAATCAAAGTCTTGGATGGGGCTGAAGTCTGATTCTGATTCCAGCTCAGGCTGAGCTACAACAGGAGATGTTGACTCTAAGCTGGAATGTGTCCAGAGGAGGGCGAATCAAAGGATCAAGAGTCGGAAGAACATGCCCTTTGGGGAGGAGCTGAAAGAGCTGGACATATTTAGCCTGCAGAAGAGAATGTTGGGAAGAGCCATGATGAGAGCCATGCATAAATATGTGAGGGGAAGTCCTAGGGAGGATGGAGCAAGACTAGGATTCAATGGAGTAATGGCTTCAAATGGCAGGAAAGAAAGGAGATTCGACCTGAACATTAGGAAGAACTTCCTGATTGTGAGAGAAAGGCATTCAGTAGTGGTGGAAGCTCCTTCTCTGGAGGCTTGCAAACAGAGGCTGGATGGGGGGGGGGGGGGTTTATATGCGATTTTCCTGCTTCGTGGCAGAATGTGTTTGGACTGGATGGCCCACGAGGTCTCCTCCAACTCTATGACTCTATAAGAGCTCCATCATGCCTAGGCCCAGAAGTAGATGAAAGGCTCTCTTCCATCCCAACTGCCCTTGCCTCAGAGGGAGAGAGGAGGGACATGAACAGTTCCAGCATGCCTGGGCCCAGAATGAAATGAAATGCAAAGATACAGAATGGGGGACGATGCCTGGCTCGAAAGCAGTACGTGCGAAAAAGACTTTGGAGTCCTCGTGGACAACAAGTTAAACATGAGCCTACAATGTGATGCGGCAGCGAAAAAAGCCAATGAGATTCTGGCCTGCATAAATAGGGGTAGAATCATAGAATCATAGAATAGTAGAGTTGGAAGAGACCTCATGGGCCATCCAGTCCAACCCCCTGCCAAGAAGCAGGAAATCACATTCAAAGCACCCCCGACAGATGGCCATCCAGCCTCTGCTTAAAAGCCTCCAAGGAAGGAGCCTCCACCACAGTCCGCGGCAGAGAGTTCCACTGCTGAACAGCCCTTCTCACAGTGAGGAAGTTCTTCCTGATGTTCAGGTGGAATCTCCTTTCCTGTAGTTTGAAGCCATTGTTCCGTGTCCTAGTCTGCAGGGCAGCAGAAAACAAGCTTGCTCCCTCCTCCCTATGACTTCCCCTCACATATTTGTACATGGCTATCATGTCTCCTCTCAGCCTTCTCTTCTGCAGGCTAAACATGCCCAGCTCTTTAAGCCGCTCCTCATAGGGCTTGTTCTCCAGACCCTTAATCATTTTAGTCGCCCTCCTCTGGACGCTTTCCAGCTTGTCAACATCTCCCTTCAACTGTGGTGCCCAAAATTGGACACAGTGTGATTCCAGGTGTGGTCTGACCAAGGCAGAAGAGAGGGGAGCAGGACTTCCCTGGATCTAGACGCTATTCCCCTATTGATGCAGGACAGAATCCCATTGGCTTTTTTAGCAGCCGCATCACATTGTTGGCTCATGTTTAACTTGTTGTCCACGAGGACTCCAAGGTCTTTTTCGCACACACTGCTGTCAAGCCAGGCGTCCCCCATTCTGTATCTTTGATTTCCATTTTTTCTGCCGAAGTGAAGTATCTTGCATTTGTCCCTGTTGAACTTCATTTTGTGAGTTTTGGCCCATCTCTCTAGTCTGTCAAGATCGTTTTGAATTCTGCTCCTGTCTTCTGGAGTGTTAGCTATCCCTCCCAGTTTTGTGTCGTCTGCAAACTTGATCGTGCCTTCTAACCCTTCGTTTAAGTCGTTAATAAAGATGTTGAACAGAACCGGGCCCAGGACGGAGCCCTGCGGCACTCCACTTGTCACTTCTTTCCATGATGAAGACGACGCATTGGTGAGCACCCTTTGGGTTCGTTCGCTTAGCCAATTACAGATCCACCTAACCGTAGTTTTGTCTAGCCCACATTTTACTAGTTTCCTTGCCAGAAGGTCGTGGGGGACTTTGTCGAAGGCCTTACTGAAATCCAGGTACGCTACATCCACAGCATTCCCTGTATCGACCCAACTCGTAACTCTATCGAAAAAAGAGATCAGATTAGTCTGGCATGACTTGTTTTTGGTAAATCCGTGTTGACTATTAGCAATGACCGCATTTGTTTCTAAGTGTTTGCAGACCACTTCCTTAATGATCTTTTCCAGAATTTTGCCTGGTATCGACGTGAGGCTGACCGGACGGTAATTGTTTGGGTCGTTCTTTTTTCCCTTCTTGAAGATAGGGACCACATTCGCCCTCCTCCAATCTGCTGGGACTTCTCCCGTTCTCCAAGAACTCTCGAAGATAATTGCCAGTGGTTCTGAAATAACTTCCGCTAGTTCCTTCAGTACTCTTGGGTGTAGCTGATCTGGCCCTGGGGACTTGAATTCGTTTAGAGCGGCCAGGTGTTCCTGGACAACTTGTTTCCCTATTTGGGGTTGGATTTCCCCCAATCCTTCGTCTATTCCATGTTGCTGAGGTTGAAGATGGCTTTCTTTTTGTGAGAAGACTGAGGCAAAGAAGGCAGAAGGGTATAGCATCTAGATCCAGGGAAGTCATGCTACCCATCTATTCTGCCTTGGTGAGGCCACACCTGGAATACTGTGTCCAATTCTGGGCACCACAGTTGAAAGGAGATGTTGACAAGCTGGAAAGCGTCCAGAGGAGGGCAACTAAAATGATTAAGGGTCTGGAGAACAAGCCCTATGAGGAGCGGCTTAAAGAGCTGGGCATGTTTAGCCTGCAGAAGAGAAGGCTGAGAGGAGACATGATAGCCATGTACAAATACATGAAGGGAAGTCATAGGGAGGAGGGAGCAAGCTTGTTTTCTGCTGCCCTGCAGACTAGGACGCAATGGAACAATGGCTTCAAACTACAGGAAAGGAGATTCCACCTGAACATCAGGAAGAACTTCCTCACTGTGAGAAGGGCTGTTCGGCAGTGGAATTCTCTCTCTCCCCCAGACTATGGTGGAGGCTCCTTCTTTGGAGGCTTTTAAGCAGAGGCTGGATGGCCATCTGTCGGGGGTGCTTTGAATGAGATTTTCCTGCTTCTTGCAGGGGGGTTGGACTGGATGGCCCATGGGGTCTCTTCCAACTCTACAATTCTATGATTCTATGAAAAGTAGAGCAAAGGTCGCTCTCCAACCCAATTGTCATTTACCTTGGCTCAGAGGAAGAGAGGAAGAGTCAGGCACTGCCCCTCATTACTATCCCAGATATAGAGGAAAGGGCCTCCTCCATCCCAACTGCCACTTCCCTTGCTTCAGAGGGAAGGAAGAAGATTGAGGAGCAGCTCCAACATGTCTAGAGTCAACACAGAGAACACTTAAGCTAACAACAACAACAACAACAACAACCAACTTTCTCCCTGAAGGGACTCAGGGCGGATTTCAACAAACAACGGCATTCATTCAATGTCTTCATAAAGCAGATAGATATTGGCATAAAATCCCAAACAGACCCCACAGATAAAAACAGCATTAAAAACCTACCATCAAATTACACCTAATATCAGTGAATTGAACATAACATTGATAAATTAAACCTATATAGTTAGACAGAACCAAACAAGAGTAACATAGTGACATAAATCTAAATAAATGTTCATAGTAATTTACAAAAGCCAACTGAAGTCCAACACAGTTGTATGGGTTGGATTATGTAGCCTATGGTGGTAAATTGGGCTGACATAGACTAACAGAGCCCAGATTCAGCATAGTTCTCAGCACATGTCACTCGTATTTGGTGCCTGAAGATGGCTTCTGTTTATGGGCCCAGGACCCTCCCTTACCTGATCCATTTTGATTAAGAAGCAGTCGATGAAATCCCGAGGTGAGTTGGGGTCCAGAGTAGCCCTGTGCTCCTTGGCTTCCTCTAAAATGAATTCTCTGCATTTGACATATTTTACTATCACGTGGTGATGGGGCCCTGGAACCCATTCCATGAAGGCAGGGAAGGTATTGAAAAGCTACAAGAAAAGGAGGGGCATTTGATACATGTTAAGAGGGGACAAGAGAGCCAGGGCTAAATATTTAGAGGGGGTCACATTGAGGAGGGGACGGGCTTGTTTTCTGCTGCTCTAGAGACTGGGACACAGTGGAGTGAGGGATTCAAACTACAGGAGAATAGATTCCACCAAAATATTTGGAAGAACTTTCTGAGGGTCAGAGCTGTTCAAGAATGCAACATACTGTCTCTGAGTGTGGTGGAGTCTCCTCTTTGGAGGTTTCTAAACACAGGCTGGATGTTCATAGTCGAAGTGCTTTGACTGGGTATTTCTGCATGGTGGAGAGCTGGACTGGATGGCCCTCGGGATTTCTTCCAATTTTAAGAGTCTCAGATTGGATTCATGGCATCTCCCTCTCCTATTTATGCACTGACTACATTTGGGTGGTAAGTGCCCAGGGTCCTGAATCTGCCCCCCACCCTCTCTCTTATACCATTGCAATCTGATGATGATGATGATGATGATGATGATGATGATGATGATGATGATGATATTTATTTATGCCCCGCTTTTTCTCTCCACAATGGAGACTCAATGTGGTTTATATTAAAGGCATTTCAATTCAATTTAAAATCCAAAAACATACAAACATTCAAATAGAATTAAAAATCAATTGTATTAACCATTAACTGTTAAAATCCTTAAAAATGTATTCAAAGATAAACCACAAACATAGTGGCACAAAAGATGCAAACTGAGAGCCCCATATATTCTGACCACTTATCTCAATTTGAAACTGGCATATTAAAAAATAATTTTGCTCTTTGAATCGTTAGACTGTAAACTCTGGAACCAGTTTGAGGTCCAGATGGCCAATCTCCAAACCAGTTCCAGGATATGCAGAACAATGGCTTCAAGCTACAGGAAAGGAGATTCCACCTGAACATCAGGAAGAACTTCCTCACTGTGAGAAGGGCTGTTTGGCAGTGGAACTCTCTCACCCGGGCTGTGGTGGAGGCTCCTTCTTTGGAGGCTTTTAAGCAGAGGCTGGATGGCCATCTATCCGGGGTGCTTTGAATGCGATTTCCTGCTTCTTGGCAGGGGGTTGGACTGGATGGCCCATGAGGTCGCTTCCAACTCTGCTATTCTATGATTCTATGACCAGCAGAAAGGCTATGCTCTCTGGGGAATCCCACACCAGACCAACACTTTCAGTGCTAGAGAGGTCCAGAACTACCCATGGCTTGCCAGCCTTGGAGAATGCATTTGTCAACTTCCCCTTCGGAATATGAATGTGCAAATCAACAGAGGACTCTGTTGTCCGCACGGCAATTCACATTCTATGGAGACAATTTCTCTGTGTGATGTGTAGTGTACTATACTGGAGTACTTTGATGACACTTTCCTGTTGGACTTTCCCCTGCCTTGCTTCTTTTCAATTAACAGTCTTAAAGCATGCTGCAGTGCACTGTTGCTGTGTGCATAGTGCAGCCACCATATTTTGAAGATAACCTGCAGTTGTAGTAAATGATCAGTGCAAATGGAGCCTTCAGGAGAGATATCACCCTGCAAGGTCCTACCTGTCCCCAGACAGAGGTCAAACCATCAATGGATTCAACAATCAGTGTGGTGAAGGTTTGAAACATCTTGTCATTGTATCCATAGTGCTTTCCAAAGATGACGGAACCGATGACACTGGAGACAGCATTGATCATGAGGTAGTGTGGGTCAAAGGGTTGGCCTGGAAGGACAAAAAAACACAGTCTTGCCTCAGTCCATTTCTTAGGTAATCAGTCCAGTATGACCCAGTCTGGAAACTCTTGTTCTGTTCCTATTTCTGCCCAACCAGGACTAACCAGGAAAGCCATGCTTGCCCAGGTTCCCTCCAACATTTTAAAGATGTAGAACATCTGAGCATCTGGGCTTAGAATATCTGTTGGGAAATAGAGTCCACTTACCCTTTGTGTCATGGAATTTTTCCAGGAGAAATTGAGCTTCCGTTTGGATCCTCTCCTCAATGCTCCTCTTCCCCATCCCAAAGTTGCGGAGCGTGGTCAGGGCAAATTGCCTGAGCTGCTTCCATGTCTTCCCATTGCTGAAGACTATCCCTGGAATAGATGAAGGAAGATGTCATGACCTCTTTGCTGCTGGAAGATGAACTTGGAGCAGCACTGGGGAGAAAGGAGTCACCGTTCAGAGGAAGAAAGGCAAAACCTCTGCCTGGGGCCATGATGCAACTCCTCCCCAAATTTGCGCTCTGGAAGACCAGATGGAGTCAATGGAGGCTATTCTTCATACTATCTCAGGTGAGAGGTAGGGAGGGGATCTTAGAGGTGATGTGGGATCCTTTTTTTTGGCATTTTTTTATTGTGGGATATATATATATATATATATATATATATATATATATATATATACGCACACACGCACACACACATACACACACACACATACACACATATAGACACATAAAACCTTGATATTCCACAATCAAAATACCAGTATTTTTCCCCAATTCTGCCACCTCCCCATTCTCAACCATGAACTTATGTTTACGTAGTACGAGGGTACAGAAATGCTATTGAATATTTATACCTAAGTATGTTTAAGCATGTAAACATCCCCCTCTTTCTTTCTTTCTTTCTCCCTCCCACCCTCCCTCCCTCTTCGCCCCGGGAAATGTTTACTACTCTTACTATGCTTGCTTATAATAGTTGTTTGATCATGAGGACAATCTTGCATCGAAATAATCTTGCAATCTTGCACTGCATAGAAATGACCCTGGAACATTGGAGGAATGGGTGGTGCTGGCTGGCAGAGTAGAGTGCAACCAGGTCCAGGTGAAATGACACTCCTGAGACTTTCCTGCTGGCAGAAGCACTGCAATACCAGGCAAAACCAGGGAATCCTGCTGGGCCTTGGTCAAACAACCGGGAAAGGAGAGGAAGACGGGGGCCCTGCTATACGTGTGGGAAACAGGACCACCTGTCATCAGAGTGTTGGAAGGCCACAATAGCACAGTAGCAAGTAAAGGAGAGAAGGGCTAATCCTGACGATCCCCACTAGGGAAGGCTGGACGGGAAAGAGCGAACATGGGGGCAAAGACAGCCTGGAGACAGGAGCCACTACATGCTGAGGGGGAGCCTTACAGCTCAGGCTGTGACAGTAAGCCACCGGGAAATGGGAATGGGCTGCTGTAGAGGTTGCCCAAGAGCAGGTTGTCCCTACCAGGGGCACTAACAACCTGGTGATTTTAAGCTTTAAAATGGTGCAGATTCAGGTTAGGCTGGTAAATCCCAATAATAGAGAAAATGTGGGCATAAGGAGACTATTGGATTGTGATTGTACCCGTTGTCTGATAACTCCAGCAGTACCTGAAAGAGCAGCTGGGTGTAACACGGAACAGACTATAGCTAATTACACAATGATTTTGGGGATTCTGGATGGAAAGTAGGTTCCACAGCTTGGGGCCCCAGAGAGGGGAAAGGAGAGCTAGTGGGATCATGAAGCCCACTCTGGTCTACATTGGGGCAGGGGAGACTCTCCCTGGGGAAATTCCAGACATTTATAGGGATTTATCAGATGTATTTAAGGGAAACAGAGTCGAATCAACTTGCTCCACATAGAAAAACTGATGTTGCCATTCTCATAGATCCTAACGTGAAGCATCACCTAAGGTGTATGGAATGTCCGAAAGGGAGAAAGGGATGCTGAGAGAGTTCATAGATAAAAAATTGTCATGTGGGTTTATTGTGAGCCCGCAGACTCATCCATGGCTGCCCCAGTACTCTTTCAGTCCAAAACTGGTGGGACACTTGTGCACAGACTATAGGGGCTTAAATGCCACATGCACCACCAATAAATATCCTTTACCTCTAATACATGAACTGTCATCACACATATCCCCTAGGCATGTGCGATCCATGAAAAAAATGATTCAAAACTCGGGTGCTGGTTCTTCGTTTCTGAAACTACTTCCGAATTTTGTCCTCAAAATTTTTGAAATTAAAGAATATTTGGAATATTCATCATTAATTTGTTAATGGTGGACGCGCATGCCAAAAACAGCCGGGGGGGGGGGGCTTTACAGGACTGTCCCTCCCTCAATTTTTGAGCTATCCTCTTCAAATACGGTATAGTGGTAGAACCCATTTAACCCTGCTATCTCACAAAAATTCAGAATATTTCCCACATCCACTGATTTTTGGCAAATTTTCTTAGCTTATATAAGAAACCATTTTGTTGTGACTAAGCCACAGGCTAGCCAGAGTCAGGATGAAGAAGGGGATTCTGGGTTTCAGATACAAGAGCCAGTGGAGTCAGAAGTTGATGGCATTGAAATGCAGGCTGAATAAGAGGCTAGAGAATTGCAACTAGTCATCACAACTAGTGTAATGATTTTCTTTGAAATACTGTATTTATTAATTTTTTTAAAAAACATATAACCTATTGATCCCCCAATAAAATGTAATTTTATTGTAATCTATTTTATTTGGAAAATTACCAGAAGCTGCTGTGTTTCCAACCCTCGGCTTTTACTCGAGTCATAACGTTTTCCCAGTTTTTGTGGCAAAATTACTTCCTGACCCAAAAGCACCCCACAAAACGAAACTGAACCCAAACGGAAACCCACAGCAGCATCTCACCCCATGGGATGAGCTGCCCACAAAACATTGGAGGACAGCAGGGTGAGCTGCTGGGCTTGAAAACATTGGAGGACAGCAGGGTGAGCTGCCGGCCTAGAAAACATTGGAGGACAGCAGGGTGAGCTGCCGGCCTAGAAAACATTGGAGGACAGCAGGGTGAGCTGCCGGCCTAGAAAACATTGGAGGACAGCAGGGTGAGCTGCCGGCCTGGAAAACGTTGGAGGATGGTCCCATCATAATTGGAAACAAACACCACAGAACAATAGAGCTTCAGAGAGGAAACATTTTCTCTCGATCTAGGAGACATTGCTGTCGATATCCATCTCTGGGAAATTCAACACTGGCAGGTTGACCTTCAAGAAGACCAGTTTCTTGACTGAAAGGGGATCCCGCAAGCTACAGTGGGGTGTGACAACATCTCCCTCAAATCTGAAGACTCTTTCGCACTGCACGCTGGTGGGAGGACAGCTGAGAAACTGGCGGACGATGTGTGATAGATCCGTCCACACGTGATCCTGGGAAGCCCAGTAAGCCAACGGATCGCAGGAGACAAGCTCCGGAGGCTCCTCGAAGTACCGGTTGACTGAACACTCAGCCGAGTCAATCTTCTCTACTGTGGCCAACAAAAAAGTATCTTCTGACTGTGCTAGTATGGCAACCGTCTCCTCAAAGAAAGCACTTCCTTGTCGCTGCTGGTGCCCCGGAACCCTCCGCAACCCTTTGGCCGGCTCCTCTGGGCTGTCAGTCTCACCACAGCTGCTTGTGCTGAGGGTGACAGGCATCTGTGGCATTGTGGCGACAGGGCCTGTTTCCCCCACCCTGGTGGTGAGTACCTCCCTCACCAGGGTTACAAGTCTTTGAGGCAGACTGTGTACTTTAGCCATGGATTGCACAAGGTTGCCAGCATATGTACCTTGCTGCTTAGCAGCGGCTCCAGGTATTTCCAGAGAGCAAAGGCCAACTTCCTCATCACCTCCTGGACCTGGGGTGTCAGCAGCCCAGCCTGGAAGTTCAGCGTTTGCCCGCCTCCAAGCATTTCCAGGTGCCTCTTCAACCCCAAGACCCGAGGGACCGCCTGGCTAAGAAGGGCTCTCAATGTGGAAAGGATATCGGTGGCATCTTTGAAGGGCCTCAGCACGTCGACAAGCTGGGAGATTGTGACCCACTCATGTTTGCTTTGCACCAGCTTGCTTACAGGTGCAACCAAGGAAAGGGAGATGCCATGGACCGCCTTCTGCTGCTCCACCATGCATACCAGCATCTTGTAGGTGGAATTCCACCTGGTGGAGACATCCTGCAGCAGCTTGTGCTACAGGAGCCCTTCCAAGTTCTGCTTCTTGCGCAGAGCCCGGGCAACCTTGGTGTTCCGGTGGAAGTAGCCTACAATCTTGCGACAGCGCTCAATCAGAAGGCTGATGTGTCCTGTTCCTCTGTGCTCTTGAAACCATCTTTGAGCGTGTTGTGGAGCAAGTGGGCCATGCAGGTGACGTTGGTAAAGCCTGCGTTTTCCACCACTCTGATCATATTTTTACCAGCGTTGGTCACCATGAACCCCTTCTTCATGGCTTCTGGCCTGCACCGCATCCACTTCCCCATCATGGTTTCCGCCTTGTGGCCCTGATTGACCTCCATCGTGAGTAGGGCCCAGCAATGTGCTGTCTCCAGGCTTCCTTCTTTCTTCCACCAATGCGCAGTAAGAGAGAGGTAGGAATGGCCTCCTTCTAAGCTCGACCAAATATCTGAGGTGAAATGGTTGTGTCCTCCCATGGCGCTCTGCAACATCTGGCCTATGCGTTACTTGCAGCCCTCGTACAAGCCCGGTATCATGGTCCGGGATAAGGTGTAGCGAGAGGGGATTTTGTACCGGGGGCACAGGAGTTGCATCAGGCGAACAAAGCCTTCTTGCTCCACCATACGGAAGGGCTGGTGATCGAGAGCCATCATCTCACCCACATGTTGGGTGATCTGCTGGGGGTTGGGCGGCGTTTCCCCAGTTCTCTTCCTGCCAATGGGATGGCCCCAAACCTCCAAGGTGGCCTGTGTCTGTTTCCTGCCCTTGACACAAGGAGAACTCAGGCTGCTGCTACAAGGGCTGGTGGCTCCCTCCCCCACTGAAATTGTTGGGTGATGCCTCTTCATGTGGGAGCTCAACGCTGAGGTGGCCAGATGCTGATGTGGGCACCACAGTGCCTGCAAACAGCCAAAGTGGCACGCTGGGCATGGACACTGAAGTGGTCCCAAAGAAAAGACCTTGGCCTTCCCATTGCTACAGTTCCCAGGGACCTAAGTGTGCTGCTAACGGTGCAGAGGGAGGTGGGTGTTGAGGGCGACAGAATGGACACCTGAGGAAGACATTGATTTGAAGGGACTTTCTCCTCCTCCACAATTTCAGAGGAAAGAAGAGTGGGGAGGGGGAATGCAAACAATTTCTTCCTTGTCCCCAACCTGCAGTTCCATGACAGCAACACCGCCAAGTTCCAGTGCATCAGTGGTGTCGGCTCTAACAGATGACAACTGGCCCTGGGTTGAGGGGAGCGTACTTCCCACAGTTGAACAGGAGGCTGAATCACCATGTCCACCACCTCCCACTGTTTTATGTTCCTGATGGCTGAAATTTCCCCTCCCTTTCTTACCACCCCACAGAGTACAGGGAGTAGCTTGGCCACGGCCAGAAGTTGGCCTCCCCGACCCGCATTCAGCCTGACAATGCTAGCAGCAGCAATGGAGAATGATATCAGGCGAGAGGAAGTTCTTAGAAGGGGCCAGAGAATTGTAGCTTGTGAGGCGCTCCTGGCAGTGGAGTTCCTCGCCCGGCACTGGAGGTACTACTGAGTGACTTTTGAGGGTGTGTGGAGAGAGAACGATGGGCTTTACTGCCCTGGCACACACAAGGCCAGAGCCAGACAAGACTCGTTGGTACGTTGGTAGAAAAAGGAAGAACAAGGAGGCAATAGGGCCACTGCAAGGAGAAGATGGGGTGATGGTGACAAGGGACAGGGAAAAGGCAGAACTACTTAATGCCTTCTTTGCCTCGGTCTTCTCACAAAAAGAAAGCCATCTTCAACCTCAGCAACATGAAATGGATGAAGGATTTGGGGAAATCCAACCCCAAATAGGGAAAAAAGTTGTCCAGGAACACCTGGCCGCTCTAAACGAATTCAAGTCGCCAGGGCCAGATCAGCTACATCCAAGAGTATTGAAAGAACTAACAGAAGTTATTTCAGAACCACTGACAATTATCTTCGAGAGTACTTGGAGAACGGGAGAAGTCCCAGGAAATTGGAGGAGGGCGAATGTGGTCCCTATCTTCAAGAAGGGAAAAAAGAACGACCCAAACAATTACCGTCCGGTCAGCCTCACGTCGATACCAGGCAAGATTCTGGAAAAGATCATTAAGGAAGTGGTCTGCAAACAATTAGATACAAATGCAGTCATTGCTAATAGTCAACACGGATTTACCAAAAACAAGTCATGCCAGACTAATCTGCTCTCTTTTTTCAATAGAGTTAGGAGTTGGGTCGATACAGGGAATGTTGTGGATGTAGCGTACCTGGATTTCAGTAAGGCCTTTGACAAAGTCCCCCACAACCTTCTGGCAAACAAACTAGTAAAATGTGGGCTAGACAAAACTACGGTTAGGTGAATCTGTAATTGGCTAAGTGAACGAACCCAAAGGGTGCTCACCAATGCGTCGTCTTCATCTTGGAAAGAAGTGACAAGTGGAGTGCCGCAGGGCTCCGTCTTGGGCCTGGTTCTGTTCAACATCTTTATTAACGACTTAGATGAAGGGTTAGATGGCACGATCATCAAGTTTGCAGATGACACCAAACTGGGAGGGATGGCCAACACTCCAGAAGACAGGAGCAGAATTCAAAACGATCTTGACAGACTAGAGAGATGGGCCAAAACTAACAAAACCAACAAAGTTGAAGGCTTTCATGGCCGGAATCACAGGGTTGTTGTATGTCTTTCGGGCTGTGTGGCCATGTTCCAGAAGTATTCTCTCCTGACGTTTCGCCCACATCTATGGCAGGCATCCTCAGAGGTTGTGAGGTAAGGATAAACTAAGTAAGGAATGGAAAGAATATATATCTGTGTAGAGTCCAAGGTGTGGCAAGAGTTCTTTGTCACTGGGAGCCAGCATTAACATTTCAGTTAATCACCCTAATTAGCATTGGAAATGTTTTGTCCCTTGCCTGGGGGCATCCTTTGTTCAGTCAAGCCCTCATTGTGTTGGTTCCCATCTACTGTTTTGATTTTGGAGTTTTGTAATACTGGTAGCCAGATTTTGTTCATTTTCATGGTTTCTTCCTTTCTGTTGAAGTTGTCCACATGCTTGTGGATTTCAATGGCTTCTCTGTGTAGTCTGACATGATAGTTGTTGGAATGGTCCAGCATTTTTGTGTTCTCAAATAGTATCCGGTGTCCAGGCTGGTTTATCAAATACTCTGCTATGGCTGATTTCTCTAGTTGAATTAGTCTGCAGTGCCTTTCATGTTCTTTGACTCTTGTTTGGGCAATGCTGCGTTTGGTGGTCCCTATGTATACTTGTCCACAGCTGCATGGTATCCGGTAGACTCCTGCAGAAGAGAGAAGATCCCTCTTGTCCTTCGCTGACCGTAGCATTTGTTGGATTTTCTTTGTGGGTCTGTAGATAGTTTGTAGGTTGTGCTTCTTCATCACTTTGCCTATGCAGTCAGTAGTTCCCTTGATGTATGGTAAGAACACCTTTCCTCTGGGTGGATCTTTGTCTTGACTCTCATGGCTTGTTCTTGGTCACAGCTACATCCAAAGACACCCGAGACATAAGAAATGAAGGCTGTTTTTGAATCAAATTGTTATTATTGGGAAGGTAGTAAGCAGGTGGTTTGGAACTCCCTTCAAAAGTGCTTTATATCTGAATTAGATCAGAATTTAATGAAAATATGAAAAAATTGCACAAGCCTAATACTCCACTGAACCACTCTTAAGTCTTGTCATCGCTGGATGGAGCAACAAGGCCTTCTGTTAGTCTTAAGCGATTTCTTAACAACAACAGAAATACAAAAGTATGTTCTCCTTCAGGAGAAACACAGACTTTTGGTGAGGAGCCTATTACATCCATTTCATACAGGCTGTGTGTAATACATTATATTCAAAAGAGCATATTTCAGCTTAGGTGCGATACATCTGCAGCCTATCTGAGAGGTTTAAGGCAACATTCAAACCATTGGACTTACAGTAGAGTCTCACTTATCCAAGCTAAATGGGCCGGCAGAACCTTGGATAAGTGAATATCTTGGATAATAAGGAGGGATTAAGGAAAAGCCTATTAAACGTCACATTAGGTTATGATTTTACAAATTAAGCACCAAAACATCATGTTATACAACCAATTTGACAGAAAAAGTAGTTCAATATGCAGTAATGTTATGTTGTAATTACTGTATTTCCGAATTTAGCACCAAAATATCAGAATATATTGAAAACCTTGACTACAAAAATGCATTGGATAATCCAGAACCTTGGATAAGCGAGTCTTGAATAAGTGAGACTCTACTGTATTCATAAAAGATCTGCCATTGTCTTTGTTTCTGTGGCTCAGACAGTGTGACTTGCCCAAGATCACTTAGTGGGTTTCCATGACTAAGAGGGGATTTTGACCCTGGTCTGACCTGCAATAGATACATCAGAACTGCATACCTCCTCCTTTGATGACTTTATCTGCCAATGGTATTTTTGCCCTGGCAGAAAAGTCATTGCCTTGGTCAATCAGCACTTCTTTGATGGCCTCATAGCCGTTCAACACCACAGCAGGCTCCATCCCCAAATAAACTGTAAACACTGGGCCATACTTCTTGCCTATCTGAGGAAAAACAAAGAAAGAGGTAGGTGGTTATATGGCTAAATCTGGAAATGAACACATCATGTGGTAAGAAGACAGAGGCAATGTGAAATCTGGAAAAGCCCCAAGTTCAGAGGGTTTTATTAAGATTTCTCGTAAGCTGTTTTGAGTCCCCTTTGGGGTGGAGAAAAGCAGGATAGAAATGAAGTAAATAAATAAAGAAATAAACAATCTGGGTTTCTACTAGAGGTGCAAATGATGTCACAGAACATATCATCATCATCATCATCATCATCATCATCATGATTCTCTGTAGGGACTTAATAATAATAATAATAATAATAATAATAATAATAACAACAACAACAACAACATGACAGTCGCATTGGGGTTGTTGTATGTCTTTCGGGCTGTGTGGCCATGTTCCAGAAGCATTCTCTCCTGACGTTTCGCCCACATCTATGGCAGGCATCCTCAGAGGTTGTGAGGTACCTCACAACCTCTGAGGATGCCTGCCATAGATGTGGGCGAAACGTCAGGAGAGAATGCTTCTGGAACATGGCCACACAGCCCGAAAGACATACAACAACCCTGTGATCCCGGCCATGAAAGCCTTCGACAACACATCGACAGTCGCATTGACGAAAAAACAGGAAAAACTCAGCCGCTGTCAAGAGTCAGACGCCAGTTAACAAACAAAACAGAGTTTATTCCGAAGATAAGCCAAAAATAACATAAACACAGAAAGTATCCTTGAAACACTTCACTTATCAGTGTTTCAAGAGTAGTTTGGACAAAAAATAACTCAAAAACAAGCCACGCTATTTTCCCATGCTGGCATTCAATAAAAAACTAAAAGACACTTCAATTCAGCTTTGGAGAACAAATAGAGTTGACTGCAAGAAAATATGCAAAATAAACGAAGGCTTGAAACCTTCCAGAAGCTGCAGAGTATAACTGAACGTGCAAAAGCCTCTTTTGGCTTCAAACCGTTTCTGAAAACAGACAGCCAGCTCTGCGGATTTAAAGGGACAGTTCCCAAAAGAAAAACAGCAAACTGGCTTGAAAACAAACAAACTAGAAGAGCAGTAAACTGCTTCCGCGGTGCAGATAAAGCCAAAAGCTTCAAAGGGATGATGAATAGCCGTCGTCAGGAGAATCCAAGGTCAGGTCAGGAGGCAGCAGCAAATTCCGAAAGGCAAACCAGTAGTCAGAATCCGGGAGTAGTCGTCAGTCAGAGGGCGTAGACAGAAGCCAGGTCAAATTCAATCCAAAGACCGAAGAGGGTGCAGTCATCCAAACCAGGTCCACGATAAGACACCGCGAGAGCCAAGCCAGATGGTATCAGCAGCTAGAAATAGTAATCAGAATGCAGTCCAGGGAAACCCACACAGTTCCATCCCTCTGCTGCAGAGCAGTCCCAGATAACTTACATCCGAATCACAGTCCAAGTCCAGTCTTCACGGAAACACAGAGATCCCAATGGCACCTCAGCAACACCTTGCCACACGCAAAGTGCAGTGGCCAAACATTCCCATTTTATTCTCCTTCCTCCTGGGTGACCAAACACTCACACCCAAACACAGGTGTCCCAAATCTACTCAGAGTCCGAAATCCACACACCTAGAGCTCGTGGATCCGGAGTACCTAGCAATTCGTCGGAGTCCCAATCATCCTGCCCACACTTAGCCCCATGAACACTTAAAGAACCATCCTCCCTTCTCCAAGGATCCCAAGTGGGATCAGCTCCTGCAGAAACCCCAGGTTCAGTAGTATCCATAGGCCCCAAATCCCTAGACATCTCCGGTGGCTGTGCCCATTCAGTGCCCACTTCCCCAGCCACCACCTGTTCCTCAGCATCCATTTTCCCAAAATCCCCATCTGAATCTTCCTCAGAAGATCCCCCATATAGCTCTCTAAGTCGCTTCCTGCGCAACTCCTCCAGTGAACCCTCATCACGAGGGTTTTTTCTTCCTCTTCGAATCCCATCACCATCAACCATAATCCCCGAAGGCGCAGTCACAACAGCCACTATCAGGGCCTCAAGATTGAACTTCAAAGACTCTGGCAGAAACCAGTGCAGGTGGTCCCGGTGGTGATCAGCACATTGGGTGCCGTGCCAAAAGATCTTACCCTGCATTTGGAAACAATAGACATTGACAAAATTACGATCTGCCAACTGCAAAAGGCCATCCTACTGGGATCTGCACTCATCATCCGAAAATACATCACACAGTCCTAGATATTTGGGAAGTGTTCGACTTGTGATTTTGTGATACGAAATCCAGCATGTCTATCTTGTTTGCTGTGTCATAATAAAATAATAATAATAATAATAATAATAATAATAATAATAATATTTTTGATTGAAGTCAAAAATCAGAAATTCCTCAAAGCACAGCAGACAAAAAACCAGTACAAGAAAACTGCACTACAAACTAGAGCTGACACCTGGCACAACAAAACATTGCATGGAAAGTTCCTTGACAAAATTGAAGGAAAAGCGGATAAGGAGAAGACCTGGCTCTGGCTCACGAATGGGACCCTGAAGAAGGAAACAGAAGGCCTGATCCTTGCAGCCCAGGAGCAAGCCATCAGAACAAATGCCATTAAGGCCAAGATCGAAAAATCAGCTGATGACCCAAAATGCAGACTGTGCAAGGAAACCGACGAAACCATTGATCATATCCTCAGCTGCTGTAAGAAAATCACACAGACAGAGTACAAACAGAGGCACAACTGTGTGGCCCAAATGATTCATTGGAACTTATGCCTCAAGTACCACCTGCCAGCAGTAAAGAACTGGTGGGATCACAAACCTGCAAAAGTATTGGAAAATGAGCATGCAAAGATACTGTGGTACTTCCGAATCCAGACTTACAAAGTTCTGGAACACAACACACCAGACATCACGGTTGTGGAAAAGAAAAAGGTTTGGATCATTGATGTCGCCATACTAGGTGACAGCCAGATTGACGAAAAATAACAGGAAAAACTCAGCCGTTATCAGGACCTCAAGATTGAACTGCAAAGGCTCTGCCATAAACCAATACAGGTGGTCCCAGTGGTGATTGGGTGCCGTGCCAAAAGATCTCAGCCGGCATTTGGAAACAATAGACATTGATAAAATCACTATCTGCCAACTGCAAAAGGCCACCCTACTGGGATCTGCGCGCATCATCCGAAAATACATCACACAGTCCTAGACACTTGGGAAGTTTTCGAATTGGGATTTTGTGATATGAAATCCAGCATATCTATCTTGTTTGCTGTGTCATAATAAAATAATATTTTTTTTATAACCTAACCTATCTTTCTGAGGGGACTCAAGGCAGCTCACAACCACGCAATCCAATAACAATTGAAAACAAAGAAAATAGAATAAAAAACCAATTAACTTTTAGTGTGTAGATATAAATTTAAAATACAATGAAAATACAATTAATACAATTAAAATTACATTTAAAACTTACAATCACCAGCTGGCATTGACTTTGTTGTGTGGGGTTCCGCCGGGTTCAGTACTGTCTTCCATGTTGTTAAAACTTGTGCGCCAGTTGCACCAGTACCTTTAGAAGCCTGACTTGGCTAAGGTAGTACACACTCTGGTTACATCCCGGGTAGATTACTGCAACACACTCTATGTTGAGATGGTTTTATTGTGATTTCTTGTAAGACTGTTCAGAAGCTGCAACTGGTCCAACGAGTGGCAGCCAGATTGATCACCAGAGCTGCGTACAGGGAGCACACAACCCCCCGCCCCCCCATTGCACCAGCTCCACTGGCTGCCAATTTGCTACTGAACACAATTCAAAGTGCTGGCTTTAACCTATAAAGCCCTAAGCGGTTCTGGTCTATGAACTATTCCGGAGTTTAAGATCATCCGGAGAGGCCCTGTTCTCGGTTGCAAGCACGATTGGCGTAGACGAGAGACAGAGCCTTCTCGGTGGTGGCCCTCGGCTATGGAACTCCCTCCCCAGAGAGATCAAATCAGCCCCCTCCTTCCTGACCTTCTGCAAAAAAGTGAAGACATGGCTCTTTGACCAATCTTTCGACAATCTAGTGCAATAATACGAAAGATGTGTAACTGACTATGGAACAGCCTTGGACTACGCCTATGGATTTCGTAATTTTAACTTGTTGTATGGATTTAAATACTTTAATTGTTCTAATGGTATGGTTGTTTTAATTGTACTATGTTTTTAAAGGCATTGCCTATGTTGTGAAACCGCCTTGGGTCCCCTCTGGGGTTCAGAAAGGCAGGATAAAAGAGCCGTAAATAAGTAAACAAATAAATAAATATATAGATGCCCGGAAAGCCTTTGATAATCTTAACTGGGTTTTTTTTTAATGGCAACCTGGGAGAAGATGGATTTTGGAGGAAAAAACATGCATATTTTCTCCAGTATTTTGAATTTGTACTAGATGTGTGTTGTCACCATTTGCAATAAGTTTACAACCAGTGATAAAGAGTTACTATGAGATGTTACTATTCTCTGGCCAACACACATTTTGGAGCCTCCAATGCTAGCCTTGTTCCTGGGTATATTTGATTAGACGTTTCCAAAAATGGCATCCGTTTTCTTTACCATGCTGCTCGCCCATTAAAAAAATCAGGATGTTTTAATGTAATGTTCAAATTAATCTTGTTTAAGCAGAAGCAAATTGAGACTATATTGTGCAAGTTCCTTCTGGTGTGAGAGAATTGTCCATCTATGGAGACACTGCCCATCATGTGGGAGGCTTCTCTCACATTAAAATTTAACATTAAGGAAAGGTTTAGGATTCATTCGACACACAAAATCTCCCTTGGTAAGACTTCCGAGAGTGGGATCTGCCAGGATAATTCCATGTAGAATTCCAACTATCATTGAATCATAGAATCCCAGACCTGAAAGAGACTTCATGGGCCATCAAGTCCAACCCCATTCTGCCAAGAACCAGGAAGATTGCTTTCAAAGCACCACCGACAGATGACCATCTAACCTCCATTTAAAAGCCTCCAAAGAAGGCGTCTCCATCACACTCCCTCCGGGACAGAGAGTTCCACTGCTGAACAGTTCTCTCTCACTCACAGTCAGGAAGTTCTTCCTCACGTTCAGGTGGAATCTCCTTTCCTGTCGTTTGAAGCCATATTTCCATTGACTACTAGTCTCCAGGGCAGCAGATAACAAGCCTATGACTTCCCTTCTCTCACCTCTTGATCCATGGCCCTCATCATGTCTCCTCTCTCTGAGCCTTCTCTTCTGCAGGCTAAACATGCCCAGCTCTTGAAACCGCTCCTCATAGGGCTTGTTCTCCAGGCCCTTGATCATTTCAGTTGCCCTCCTCTGGACACATTCCAGCTTAGACAACATCTCCCTTCCATTGTGGTGCCCAGAATTGGACAGTGTGATTCCAGGCAAAGAGATCTGACCAAGGCAGAAGAGAAGAGAGAGGGAGCAGGACTTCCCTGGTTCTAGGCACTAGACTCCTATTGATACAGACCAAAATCCCATTGGCTTTTTTAGCTGCTGCATGACATTGCTGGCTCGTGTTCCCCTTCCTCCCCACAAGGACTCTTTCCATTTCATTTTTTCTGCCTTTGTGGAGTCTCTTGCATTTGTCCCTGTTGAACTTGTGTTGGTGTTGAATTCTGCTCCTGTCTTCTGGAGTCTTGGTTCTCTCTCCCCATTTGGTGTCACCTGCCAACTTGATAATCATGCCTTCTAACCTTTCAGCTAAGTCATTCATAAAGATGATGAACAGAATCAGGCCCAGGATGGAACCCTGTCCTGGGGCCAGTTCTGTCTGACATCTTTAGGAATGACTTAGATGAAGGTTTCGTGCAGTGGTTCTCAACCTGTGGGTTCCCAAGTTTTTTGGCCTTCAACCTCCAGAAATCCCAGCCAATTTACCAGCTGTTAGAATTTCTGGGAGTTGATGGAAAAACATCTTGGGTTGAGAACCACTGATCCCTATTAACAACAAAAAAAATCTAAGTGGTCTCTGGTCAAAAAAAGGTTTGAAACCTCTGCTTTAGAGGATATGCTTATCAGGTTTGCATGACACCAAATTGAGAGGAATAGCTTAGCCACAGCTAATACTCTAAAAGACCTCAAAATGACCCTAATGTATCAGAGAGCTGCACCAAAAGCGACAATGAATTCCAATAGAGAGAATTGTATGACACAATACTTGAGCAGGGAAAATGAAATGCACAGATCTAGAATGAGTTAGACTTCACCTGAAAGTGCTGGGGTCCTGCTTCTTCCACTCACCTTGGAGAACTGCTGATCCCAGTATTTGCCCTTTAGCTGCAGAACATTCCCAATGATGGGCAGCGGAGTGGGGCCGGGGGGCATTTTCCCTTTTCTGTACATCTTGCTCTTCCAGGTGGCAGAAAGGAGAAGGAAGGAGATCCAGATGACCAGGAGAGCAGTGCACGTCCCCAAGAGCTCCATCTCAGCGTGAAGAAGCAAGAATGGTCACAAATCCAAGGATGGAGAAGGTTTAGAGTCACTTTGCTCCACTGTAAAGCAAAGGGATGGTCAACATTAACCAATGGGCATTTTTGCATTTTTGCATTATTTCCCTCTTAATAATGTAGGCAAACTTTTAAATATCAATATCTCTCTTATCATCTAGTTTTTGTCTGTTGGTGCAACCATGCAACCATTCTGGTCCCCATTTCCAAAGGGAGACAGGAAACTAAGGATGAAGGTTTATTACTTACAGAAAAAGTAGCCAGGATCACTGCAACACATTAAAGATGCTCAGATTGAGGAACAATATGAGCAAATTAGATGGCAAAGCACACCCCCCCGCCCAAAAAAAGGAGCCCCCCCCTCCAGAGCTGGTAAGGCTTACTTCAACCATGGAAAGGCAGCAGCTTTCTCCCTCCTTCCCTTCCTCTGCCCAACATTCCCTTTATGTGGTGAAATCCTGTTTGTCTTCATTTCTCCTTCCCTCTTCCTCAATGCCTCTCTGCCATAATTGCCTGCCCCTGGGCTCTCCTTCTCACTTTCTCTTAATGTCCAGGTGACAATATCTTTGCTGCGCCTTCGCAGAGAAGAGTCAGAAGGAAGGTGCCATGACATCCATGAAGGAAGATACTTTGTAGCGTCATGGGGATCTATGTTTCATGTTGGTTAACTGGCTGTTTAGTTGTCTGTAGAAAGATCTCATGCCATGGCCAGGGTCCATGAAACTGGTGCTGGTGCTGGCTAGTGCCAATTAAAGAGCCACGATTGGCTCCATGCCATCGGGGCACCCATTAAAGATTTCTGAGTCCAACAAGAGGGGCTCTTGGTTGGGCCCAACTCCATGAGATCCCCCCTCAATCCTGGCACATTTAAAGAGACTTGACTCCCTGTGAACATGTGCTGATCTAGATCAGTGTAGGTTAAACAGTTGGGTCAAAATTTGACTTCTAGGGGGTATGACCTGCCTCTGGTCCGTGGGGGAACTTCATGTCAAGGGAAGGGCTTATTAAAGGATCCAAAAGGACTATCAAGAGGAGCCTTCCTAAGAGAAGAACTACATTTAAATATGTATGAGAATTACAGAAAATGCAGAAAAAACAAAATACATACCAGAAGATATCGCATGGAGTACCTTCCCGCCGGAATGGTACCTATTGATCTACTCACATTTGCATGTTTTCAA